>NC_138370.1:140662055-140764417 GCF_054177405.1 Leptonychotes weddellii
TGTGCTATGGTGAGCGCTGTGAATTGTGCAAGACTGTTGAATCACAGATCTGTACCTCCGAAACAAATAATGCAATATATGTTAAGAAAAAAAAAAAAAGAAGAAGGTAGCAGGAGGGGAAGAATGAAGGGGGGGAAATCGGAGGGGGAGATGAACCATGACAGACGATGGACTCTGAAAAACAAACTGAGGGTTCTAGAGGGAAGGGGGTGGGAGGATGGGTTAGCCTGGTGATGGGTATTAAAGAGGGCACGTTCTGCATGGAACACTGGGTGTTATGCACAAACAATGAATCATGGAACACTACATCAAAAACTAATGATGTAATGTATGGTGATTAACATAACAATAAAAAAATAAAAAAATAAAAAAGATTTCCCTCTGCTCTCCCAGACTCGGCACCAAGGTTCAAAGACATCTCTGCCCATTCTTACATTTTGGCACAGACCCGGACTACTTAGGCCCTAAATCAAAGGATGAAAGATTTGTACTTTAATTGTTTCCATGGGATACAGAGGTCTGGCCCTTATGGTTTGCCCATGCATCCCTGCATCTTCTAAGAAGTAGGAAATGTGAAGACATCAGAGCGGGTCCCAACAGACTGCAGTTCTGACAGTGGATCAGGGGAAATACATTTCTCTGTGCTTCTCAGACATCTTTTAGGAAAAATGCCATCTGCCTGGAACCCCGAGGGAAGATAGCCCATCATGAAAAGAGTCTGAGAACACCTGTTGGTTAAGTCAAAAAGGAAAGTCATAGGCCTCAGACATCAAAAGGAAACGTGGCTGATTTGGGAAGCAGCTGACGATGCAGGTGGAGACAGGGCGCCCGTAAAGAGCAGCCCTGTGCATTCCCGGGTTCCCTGGCTCTTAAGCCTGAACCAGAGTTTCATAATGCACATATTGGAAAAGATCCCACTGTTAAAATATAAACACACAAATGGAAGTGTTAAATATAAACATGTGTGTGTGTGTATAGTGAACTAGTGTTCTGAGGATATTGCAGTGTCCTCTAAGAACTTTTCATGAGAACATGGAGACCCAAGGTCATGTGGCTTTGCCTCAGGTCCCACAGGGAGTTGTTGGCTCGGCAACATCTAGCAAAATCCAATCCTTTGGCTGCTTGTCCAGTGTTTCTCCTCCAGAAGCTTTTATGCTCAGAATTTTAACTAAGCCTGATGATGCAAGAGAATCTTTTTAAGCCATATCTTAAAATACCTGTTTTTAATAAATTGGTATTAAAAATGCCTTGTAGCGAGAAGAAAATAGAAGGCAGAATGTGGGAGAAAGAGAGTACACATTACAACTCTGGAAATAGGCATGTAGAAAGGATCAGCCCGCCCATTGTTTGAAATCCAGCCTGTCCACCCCCAGGAAGCTTACATACTGGCAGGAAAAAGAATGGAGCTACCCTTTTCTTCTGTTGGTTGCTTGGGCTGGTGGGGTCCTAACTTCCCTCTGGGGTCCTAACTTCCTCCGTGTCAGCGGGAGTTGGAAAGGCTGATGCTATTTCCATGCTGGACCCCTTGGTTACAATGAGGAGACTCGGCACGTGCCCCCCAGCAGTAGGGCATTCCTGCTGACTCACCTTTGTGTGCCTTGGTCCAGGGTAAGCTGCACTTCCACTAGTTCATTGGCTTGATGTGATCAAGGTCACTGTAGGACCTGTCTGCCGAAGAGGAAACAGATGCAGAGTTAAGCTGTGCAAAGGTCCATAGTGAGTCCAGGTCCTCTGACTCAAAGCCCCTCGTTTCCTCGTGGTACTGCAGCAGCCTCTGTCGTGGCTTCGGCCTTTTAGGGGATGATCCATGCCACATGAGGTTGCCTGGGAGGCAGAGAGCGCATGTCCAGAGCACTTGCTGCATTCCGGGCGCTCATAGCCTCTGGTCTCTCTGTTGGCATATAGCACAGCACAGCCTCTGTGGCTTCCCGGGTGGACCCGCACCAGGCTTTTCAGTCTCCCATTCTCCTTGCCCTGATTCTGCGGAAAGTTGTGCATATGGGCACATTGTTCACGGTTCACACGATTTCCTTCCGTGATGTACCCGTTTGGATTCTTTGCCTATTTTCCGACTTGGTTGTTTGCCTTTTCTCCATTGATTTTCTTATTGATTTCTTCATTTGTCTCTGTAATCCTTTGTTGGTTTTATATGTTACAAGTATCTTATGCTAGCTGAAGGCTTTTCACCTTGCTTTTATAGTATCTTTCAGTTTCTCTAAAAATTTAAAAAATTTGTTTTTTCACATTTAGGTCTCTAATACCCTAGGATTTTTTTGCCATACAATTTAGGCTAGGGATCAAATTTTATATTGATTACATCCACACCACTTTGAGTAGTTCATTCTTTCCCCACTGGATTTCAGCATCATCTTGGCCGTGTATCAAGCATCCGTTCCTGTGTGGCACTGTTAATGGCTCTCTGTTCTGTTTCATTCCTCTGTCTCTCCCTGTGCCAGGACCACACTCTCTAAATCACTATGTATGTATAATGAGCCTTGTTAGTCTTCAAATTTGTCTTGATTCTCCTAACCCTTTGCTCTCCCATAGTAGTTTTGGAATCAAATTATTAAATTTCACACACACTTACTTTTATGTTTCTCATTGAAAGTGTACTGAATTCACAGATTAATTTGGAGAGAAGTGATATTTTTACAGTGTTAATCCCTCCTGGAACTTGAGTTTGATCTGCTACAGGTACACGAATAATGAATAATGAATAATGAAATAATAATTTCTGAATAATGAAACGACGCCTGGTTTCTGTCTGGCAGTTTTCCTGTGAGTGGAGAGTCCTTTCCAAATGGCCATCCTTGTCTGAACTTTGGGTGCATTACAACAGATCTTTTTCTCCATGGTGTGCTAAGGTGGGAAATGATTATTCTAGTGCAATTTGCCAAGATTTTTTTTCTAGCCAAGTGATCAACTATGTGTAATTAGGGAGAAGAGACCACAGAAAAACAGTGCAGGGGTCCATGTGATAGCCGGATCCCCGTGGTGGTTCGCAGGAGAGCGCTCACATACACCAGGGCACAGGGAACCAGCCTCGCAGGCTGTAAACTCTGCCAGCAAGACAGGGACTCAGAATAGAATGCTGGGAAACAAGAACAGTGTCTTCAAGCCTGCTGAGTTTCTCATGTCCCAGCCAATTTCTCTCCAAAGATTGTTACCCTTTTCCCTCTGATGAGTACTGTCCTGTTCCTCCCAGCCTTCCTGCCATAAATACCTAAGAGAGAAAGAAAAACAGTCTGTGAATTCTGAAGAGGAGGAAGGCCGATCCTCTATTCTGGAAGGCTCTCATACTGTTGCATGGGGATTTTTAAAGGATGAGAGGCTATTTCTTTTTATCTTAAGATGTTCATGAAAATCAAATAAGTAGCTGTATTATGTGAAACTACAGAAACGCATGTGATGTTTCTAACGGGGTGGGGGGATAAAAACTGATTGCTCATTATTCTCTTCCTAGTCCCTGTCACAGTAAATCATTTGTAGTTCCAAATACCATGAGAATTGTAACACCGCCTTCTCTTTGTTCAAGAAGGAAAAACGAATTTGAGGTTTGGACATCAAACATTTTTTAAGAGAAGTAAGGGGAGGCAGATATTTCCAACCTTTTGAGAGCTGGAATACTGCAGCCTTTGTTGATTTGAGACATGGCATTCCCTATCCTTCTGAAAGTACTCCATAGAATATGTTTATGTTTCAAAGACTTTTTAAATTTATTTTAAAGAGAGAGAGAGAGAGAGAATCTCAAAAAGACTCCCCACTGAGCAGGGAACCCGATACGGGGCTCGATCCCAGGACCCTGAGATCATGACCTGAGCCGAAATCAAGAGTCTGCTGCTGAACCGACTGAGCCACCCAGGGGCCCCAGAATGTATTTATTTTTTAAGTGGAAAAATTTTTAATATTCTGCTGTGAGATTGTGAGGATATTTTTTGGAATCCTTCTGAAATAACCTGTGGTATCCATGGGTGATCATGACTGCTTTAGAAGATGCGTTTTGGGTGGGAGGATGGGTTAGCCTGGTGATGGGTATTAAAGAGGGCACATTCTGCATGGAGCACTGGGTGTTATACGCAAACAATGAATCATGGAACACTACATCAAAAATTAACATAACATAATAATAAAAAAAACCAAATAAATAGAAGATGCATTTTATACCAAGAAGGAAAACATACCCAGCTGACCATCAGAACCCACTGAGGCTCTAAAAGTGCAGATCCCCAAGTCCCACTCCAAGAGATTTGGCAGGCATCTATGACAATTCTCTATGCTTTTGAAGCAAGCCTCTCATTCTCTCAACTTCTTACGAGTAACATATTCCATTTTTCCACTGTAATTAATCATTCCAACTCACAGGCTTTTATCTTCTTCCTTAAAGATAAGATCTGGAAGATGATTTAAAAAGATGGAGCTTTGCTTTTAAAATCCAGTTAATTCAACAATAAGAGAAGAATAAAACAAAAAAATCTTTGATGCATAAATCCCAAAGTCATTCTTCTTTCTTGAAAAGAGAGAAAAGAATATTACAATTCTCATGAGTCTTTCTATAAGTGGAAGATTGGAGAGAAAAAAAAGAGTTAAATTTAAAGTCAGTGAAGGAATCACTCCATTTGAAACCTGTGTCGTCATAGATCTCTTAGAAAGTATGCCCAGGAATATCTGATTACTGAAGCCTGTAAGACCATGTTCCAGTGGGAGCTGTGACTTTCTGTTGATAAAGAATTCTGTCCGCTTGGCTTTGTTTATTGGTGATGGTGTATTTGGATTTGAGATTTTTGCCCTTGACTTTAGACAAATGAGTTGTGTTTCTGCTAAGAACTGATGAAAAAAGAAACATTTATGAAAAGCTCAGCATTACATCCCCATATTTATTTCCATGACAAGGATCCAGGATGAGTTCGCCAAGTTCCAAATATATGTGTTGCGGGGCAGGCGGTGGGGGGTGGAGGGGAGAGGATTTAAGTAAGAAAATCTTCAGTTGGGTCTCAGGCTATAGAAATAAGGAGGCAACCAGATTTTTCTGGGCTAGGCCTTTAGTTCTCTGAAGAAAGATAAGCTAAATGTATGATTAAATAGCATTCATAACACTGTAATCTATGAATCAGTCTCATTGAACAAAAGTTAAACAATATAGATAAAAGAACAAGTTCTTCTTGATGACCCCTTTTTCTCATGCCACTCATCTTTCCATCAGTAGCCCTTGACATCAGTTTGGACACAATCTTCTACGCCCTTTTCTAAGTATTCACATACCAGTTATATGTAGTGGTATACCTAGAAGTATGTAGGCTTTTTAAGTACATACAATATTACAGCATATATACTGTTCGGCAACTTTCTCTTTCCACTTAATATGTCTTAGAGTTCTTTCCAGGTCACCACATATACATCTGCCTCATTCTATTTTTTTTTTTAAGGTTTTATTTATTTATTTATTTGAGAGAGAGAGAGAGAGAGCATGAGGGGGGGAAGGGTCAGAGGGAGAAGCAGACTCCCCGCTGAGCAGGGAGCCCGATGCGGGACTCGATCCCAGGACTCCGGGATCATGACCTGAGCCAAAGGCAGTCGCTCAACCAACTGAGCCACCCAGGCGCCCTCTGCCTCATTCTATTTTTAATGGCTGTGTAATATTCCATGTTATTAATTTACTCATAATCCACAGATGTGTATATTAAATTATTGTTTCTAATTATTCTCAGTTATAGTCTCATGCATAATGACCACCCTTCTACCTGCTTCTTTGTACCCAAATAAGATTATTTCTAGAATAGATTCCAAAAAGTAGAGTCAGTGGGCCAAAGGGCCTGCATATTTGTAATTTTCGTAGGTGCCACCATATCGTCCTCCAAAATGACTACTAATCTTCATTTCCATCAACCCTGCCTATTACCATCAATGCTTGATATTATCAAGCTTTAAAATATTTGGGATTCATGGTGAAGGAAAAAAACTACATTGTATTTTGACTTAATGAGATTTAGTATTCAGTGCTTTGTAAGTATTGTCATATTAATAAATTTACATACACACACAGAGGAATTTTTTGTCTGCCCATATGCTCATGTTTAGCTTCACTGCAAATATGCTTGTTAGAACCTGAAGTCAGTACTGCTTCCAGAGCCCAATTTGAAGACAGAATAGGTACCTACTATGGAAACCAGCTTCGTGCTAGATGCTTGGAATAAGGGGTGACCATTCCATCATGAAAGGGGAGGAAACAGTGGCCTCTAGAAAATATCCTTTCTGCTGATGTACATTGATGCCTGGAAATTTCTTTAGGAAAACAGGTCCCTTTAGCACTGACCCTGTGGAAAACAGAAAGGAGTTGGTTTGTAATGTGGGAGCACTGGATGGCGTCCAGGGTCCCTTTCAGCTCTAAAGCTCTATGATTCTTCTCTGAGATTAGCCAGTTGCTGGGAATAAGTGGAGCCTTGAGGGAATGGGATTCAGGAGGGAGGAGGGAGTCGACAATATCTACGGCTCAGGCAGACACAAGGTTTGATGACCTTTGGGTCACTGGAAGACCTGGAGTAACTTCAGAGAGGGACATTAGCAGGAGGACATCTTTCCCTGTCCACCCGTGGACCTGGAGGTTCCCTCACCTGCCTATAGCTCTGCTCAGAGGGATGCATCTGATCAAGCACTAGGTGACAGCACCCAGCTGATCAACTAAAATGTATCTCGAAGGAGCGGAAATAGCTCTTCTATGATGTCAGTTGGGACACATGAGAAGTGAGGCCAGCAAATTATGTCACTGAGAGCAAATTTAGATGAGAAATGTGTCATTAGAACAACAGATATAGGCAATTAGACTTTCTTTTACCAAAGAGTCATAGCATCTATTTCTTTCCAGGGTTACGGGGTTCTCTGTCATGGACTCTGAAAGATAGGAAGAATGCAGGTTGATGTTATTCTTTTTGCTTTATGGTCTCTTCCTTCAGCGTTTCACCCTATTTGTCAAGGTTCTACTCTTAAATTCCAGATCTATGTGGCATGAGAGGGAGCTTATTAGCATTTTTAAGACATGGTTTTTATAAAGCAGGATCATTTTCAATGCCCTCCCGCACTGGCCTTCTGGGTGTTGAGTTCTCTAACACTGTTGCAGCATAGAAATCTTTTTAAAATGAGATAAATAGTAATATATCATTTGTATGAATAAAGAAATAAAAGAATTCTCAGTCTTGGACTCCATTAACATAAAATAAGTATTGAGAGGTCTTATGCTTAATTATATCAATCCAGATACAACTAAAAGAGACAGAGTGTGTTCAAAATGGCAAGTGTTGTCTGTCCCTCAATAATGTGCTTTCAGAATATTTTTAGTGCCCATTATCTTTGTCAGTTTCTGGGGTTTATCTGCTGAAAAATTGTCTGCACCGCTGACATTTTGACATCCTGGAGCTTTTATGTTTAAGCTCTCCTTTCATTATATTGTTTACTAAATAGAATGTCCTCGGTAGGCTAAAAATAAAGGTGTACCATGTGTCTGAATTCACCCCTCCCTTGTGGTTCTATTTTAGGCACAAGGAAGGGTTGGCAAGATCAAGGAAGCTGAGATGGGTCATACAGAGCCATCATTGTGAGCCCAGGTGCCTCTTCAGCCCAGCCCTATCACGCTAGGTTTGGGCTAGTGAATAAACCCAAAGCCTATCTTCAATAGGGATTTTTAAAAAAAGAAAACTGTGAGTGACTAGCATGGTTTCTTTCGTATCAGATGGTTAGAATTCAGCACATTCCATCAGGCACGCTCCAGATCACTGCCAGAGAGGCTGGGCGGCAGCTTGCCTTCTCGTGTTAGGCGCACCATCTTAAATCATTGAGCTACTCCCACACCTTTGTTTGTTTTAATTATTTTTTACTCTTTTAGGAGATTTTCTTTAGTAGCAGCAGGGTACTCTCAAATTCAAATAATGCCAAATTCCCCTCTGCTTCATGCTTTTCTTTTTTGGCTTTTCCCGCCCATGGTAGATTTATATAGGTCGTATCTTCAGCTGTCCATAAGCTATGTTATATAGGCACATCTCATTCTGATGAGGAATATTCTCATGTCAAAAGGCTCAGGAGAGCTGCAGTGTTTCCAAGGCCAAAGCATGGGCCCACTTGTTTTGAGCAGGACTGAACAGAGTGAAATGCTTTCTCCCTGCACCTCAGCCCTCTCCCTTCTATACTGCTCACCTTGAGGCATCGCTCACTGAGGACCGCCTGAAGACATCACCAATAGCCAGCCACCTTTCGGCTTCAGGCACTGTTGCAGGACCTTCAATATATTCCCTCATTCACTCCCCTCAGCAACCCTCTGAAGGAGGTGTTATGATCGCCCACGTTTGATTGATGAAGCCCAGAGAAGCTGGGTAATCTGGCCAGGCCCACGCTGCTAGTGAGGGAATCACAGCAGCCTCCCTGGCTCCGGAGCGCATGCTCCCACCAGCCACACGATCCCACATTTCCTAATTCAGCACGCTAGCTAGCCGAGAGGGCCCTCTCTCTCTCTCCGAGTCAGCTCCCAGCAACTCTCAGATGGTGTCAGCACTGCAATCAGAAAACTGACACGCACTTGCCACCCTCTCCACCTGGCTCCGCGGCCCAGCTCCCTCCTGCCTCTCTAGGGAGATAGCTCAGAAGCCAGTCTTCTGGGGCGCCTGGGTGGCTCAGTCGTTAAGCGTCTGCCCTCGGCTCAGGTCATGATCCGAAGGTCCTGGGATCGAGCCCCGCATCAGGCTCCCTGCTCCGTGGGAAGCCTGCTTTTCCTTTTCCCACTCCCCCTGCTTGTGTTCCCTCTTTCTCTCTGTGCTCTCTCTGTCAAATAAAAAATAAAATCTTAAAAAAAAAAAAAAAAAAGAAACCTGTCTTCTTGCAAATCTTCTGCAACCTCTGCTCTTCGCTTTCCTTTTTCTTTGGCTACCACTTTCTACCATCTAGAATCAGTATTTTAACCCTTCACCTCCACTTTCTGTGCACTCTAGTCCTTCCACACAGACACACTAGAAAGTATTTCCTGTCACATACTATTTTCATCAAACTCTCCCCCTGCCCTCCTAAAGAACCCACAGTAGCTTCTCTTTATTTATTTATTTTTTAAGATTTTATTTATTTATTTGACAGAGAGAGACACAGCAAAGAGGGAACGCAAGCAGGGGGAGTGGGAGAGGGAGAAGCAGACTCCCCGCTGAGCAGGGAGCCCGATGCGGGACTCGATCCCAGAACCCTGGGATCATGACCTGAGCCGAAGGCAGACGCTTAACGACTGAGCCACCCAGGTGCCCCAGTAGCTTCTCTTTAATCTGTAGTGCTAACACGGCCTCCTAGCATTCACCATCCAGTGGGTAACTTGTTCTCTCGACGTAACTTTCTGAATTTCCCTCATCCCTACTAGGGCGGGTCTTCAGGTTAAGCCAGGCAGTCTGTCTCAGATGGAGCCATTTATTCAACAGGCATTTGGTGTGTGCCTTCTGTGTGTCAGATAAATAAACCAATGTGAGTGCCTGACTTCCAGAAGCTCCATGTCCAATGATGGAAACAGTTGGGTTCAGCACAATGGGATAACGTTCCGATACAGCATTTCGGGGAGCTTTGAGCTACCGTGGGAGAATGTCTAAGCTACTGGGAAAGAATTCTGCCTGAGAAGTGGAACCTTTAGTTTTCCAGTTTTCTACTATACAGAAAAACCCAGCAAAGGAAGCTGGAGGAGGGGACAGAAAAGCAATCCACCCTGTCTGCCGTGCACTGCTTTGTTGTATTCATAGCACGTATTCTATTCTAACATTCGTTACGGGTCTATTTGTTTATTGTCTGTCTCCTTAACCAGACTGTAAGAACACTCCATGAAGCAGGAGTGTTGTGCTTGTTCATAGGTGTATCTCCTAGAAACTGTGCCAGTACATAAGTACTCGATAAATATGTGTTTAATTTTGGTCACCGGCAAGTGGCTTTCTGGAACTGTGCTAAGAAGGGGTGTGAGGCTACTTCCCACTTCTGCAGGGAAAAAAAGCCAGGGTGTAGCAATGTCCTTTCTGGGCTTGGAGAGAGGGTCTCAGCACCCAGGCTATAAAACTGCAGTCCAGGGCCTGGGGGGAATCAAGGGAGATTGCATGGGCAAGGTGACATCCAAGCCGGGACATCAAGGAAAAGATGAGTTAACTAGGTGCAGGATCCAGAAGGACATTTCTAACAGAGCAAGAGGATGCCTGAAGCTCCACTCTAACGTGCTCATCCTTACCTGTGTATTCTTTCTACCATGTAAAATGCCCTTTCCTCCTGAATTTTCTATCAGTTCATGTTTTCTTCTCCTTAGTCTTCCATCCTATAAGAAGCCTCTTGCCCATTGCCTCAGGACAGACTGCCCCCTGTCTGAGCCCTCAGAGATCATGAGGCTGGGGGCCACTAAGGTGCCCTTCTGAAATTTAAACTCTAGGAGCGGAGCATCATGTTTCCTCTTCTTTCAGCTACATGCCTCCTTCTAACGGCAGCTAGAATCTCCACATTGTAAGAGCCCTCCCAGATTCTCTTTAGTCTCCTATTCGATGCATTAACCCTTCTATAGTTGGATTTTTTTTTTTTTTAAAGAATTTATTTTTTGACAGAGAGAGGGAGAGCGAGAGAGGGAACACAAGCAGGGGGAGTGGGAGAGGGAGAAGCAGGCTCCCCACCGAGCAGGGAGCCCAATGTGGGGCTCGATCTCAGGACCCCGGGATCATGACCTGAGCTGAAGGCAGACGCTTAATGACTGAGCCACCCAGGTGCCCTATAGTTGGATTTTTAAATGGCCCAAAGACAGAGACCATACCGTTAAGTTCCACAGGAGGGTTTATTTCTCTCCCTAGGTCCCATGGGCCTGGACTGTGGCCTCGCAGTCTCCACCCTGACATATATTCACCCAGGAGAGCCACTGATGTCTTCATTTCCAAATGGGAGAGAGCGCCTTCTGAAGCTCCGATTTCAGACCTGCGTTACTGAGATGGTCAGGAGGAGCCTGAGCCGATCTGAGGTCCGTTAACTGGTTGTCAAGTACCTCAGACCTGTTGGTGCTCAGTGGCCTCTCAGTTTCCTTAAAGGCCTCTTCACATCCCCTGCCTCTGTTCATTCTGCCAGGTGCCCGATCAACATTGACGGGGCGACTGTTGACTGTCAGGCACATTACCAGGTCTGGTGACTATGACCACGTGTCACAGGAGGAGCAAACTGCCCTCGGTCCTCCTGAGCTGGGCTGCCAGCCGCCCCCCAGGACTGTGTGTTGACCGTTTGGGTTTGAATCCCTGAGCCAGCTGGGTGGGGGGCTGCGGTTACCAGCAAGGCAGAGCTGCCCCTCGGCTTTCCAGGATGCGCCGATGTCGTCGGCCAGCGACAGCGTGCGGCCACAGCTGCGCGTGCCCCCATGAGGCACACGGCAGGTTCTTACCAAATGTGTGCCAATCTGAGCAGGACTAGAACTATGTTAGTGACACTGCTCTATTTGGCCATTATTCCTCATGTGCTTTCCCTTCTCTGCTGTTCTCCTCCCCCAGTTTTTTTTTTCCTTCCATGACTTCAAGCGTACCCCCAAACCCCACCCATCTTCACGCTAGCCAAATGGCTCTTGTTACACAGATTGAAACTGCCACTCGAGCCACCTGTGGCCTACAGTACACTGTCAGCTGCTCAAGGGCAGAGGCCATAGCTTATTCATGTGAGGATCCTGCTCCAGTGCCTGGCACATAGTGCGTACACAGGCTGTGCATGTCTGGTGAGCGGCTGAATGCCTTTCCCACATAGCGTCCTGTGCGTGGCTTTTATTTTTTTTAATTGAAGTGTAATTAACATACAGTGTCAGGTTAGTTTCAGGTGTACAATATAATGATTCAGCCATTCTATACATTGCTCAGGGCTCATCAAGATAAGTGATCTCTTGGGGCACCTGGGTGGCTCAGTCAGTTGAGTGTCCTGCCTCTTGATGTCAGCTCAGGTCATGACCTCAGGGTTCTGAGATCAAGCCCTGCACGTCAGGCTCCACACTGGGTGTGGAGCCTGCTTCAGATTCCCCTCTCTCTACCTCTCACTCTGCCCCTCCCTGCCTCTCTAAAAAAAAAGAAAAGATAAATGTACTCTTAATCCCTCTTGTCTATTTCCCATCCCCCCACCCATGGCAACCAGCAGTTTGTTCTCTATATTTAAGAGTCTGGGCTTTTTGCTTGTCTCTTTTTTCTTTGTTTGTTCATTTGTTTCTTAAATTCCACATATGAGTAAAATCATACAGTATTTGTCTTGCTCTGACTAAATTATTTTACTTGGCATTATACTCTCTGGGTCCATCCATGTTGCAAATGGCAAGATTTCATTCTCTTTTATGTCTGAGTAAGATTCCAGTGTGTGTGTGTGTGTGTGTCTGTGTGTGTGTGTATCGCCTCTTCTTTACGCATTCATCTATGGATGGACAATTGGGCTGCTTCCATATCTTGGCTATTGTAAATAGTGCTACAGTAAATGTAGGGGCATATATGTCTTTTTAAATTAGCATTTTGTCTTTTTGGGGTAAAGACTGAGTAGTGAAATTACTGTATCATATGGTAATTCTATTTTTAATTTTTTGAGGAACTCCCATACTGTTTCCCACAGTAGCTGTGCTAATTTGCCTTCCCACCAACAGTGCACAGGGGTTCCTTTTTCTCCACATCCTCTCCAACAGGTCATTTCTTGTGTTTTTTATTTTAGCCATTCTGAGAGTGATATAGTTATGTATGCTTTTTATAGACAGCATAACATAATCACACCATTCAGACAGACTTGAATTTGAAACACCTCTGTCACTATCTAGCCATATAACCTTGGCTAAGTCCCTTCCCTCTCTGATCCTCAATTTCCATGCCTGCAAAATGAAGGCAATGCCTCCTTCTCAGTGATGCCAAGAGGATTGTCGTGGTAACCTGTAAATATCTAAACTATAGTAACGGTGAGTGTTTGATTTCATTTCCATTCTAATTGGCTATATGGAGACTTTATTCATTTTCCTCTTTTTCACCCAAAATTGGGAGGGTTGGTATTTGAACCAGGTTGAACTAAAAGCAAACCACCCCAGAAATCTCTGTGGCTTCAAACGACAGTGGTTAGATTCTTCTCTGGACTTTGTGTGCACTTCAGGTCTGTGGGGGCTCTGCCCAACAGCCAAAGACCTCTTCCCAGATCGCTGAGGAAGGGGAAGTGGTAAATTACATACTGGCTTTTGAAGACTTCTTTGTGGAAGACGCAGATGTTTCTGCCACTCACATTCTCCTACCCAAAGTGAAGTCCATGCTCCCATCTCTCTTAGGAAAGCACGTAATCTCACCACGTGCCAGACAGAGGAGAACTGGTATGTTGTTGAACACCCGTGACGACCCCGAAAATATCTAAGATGAGCTGACTTCAAAGGACAATGAAATCTTAAGTTACTTTGACCTAGTTGGAGAGTAAGAACTTTTGAGCAAATGAGTAAAATCAATAAGATTGTCATGGCGATGGTGAGGCCTTCTTGAGAGGAGACACTACTTTCAGGATATTAAGTGTTCATTATGAACAGGGGCACTGAGTTGCAATCCAGTCTTAAATATTCATCACAGAGGAAGCGAGCTCTCTCCTTGTTAGTAGATTACCAATTAGCCCTGGTGTCACTATGCACTTGTAGGTAATAAAAGTACATTTCTTTCCAAATAACCTGGAGTCTAAGCTTGTTGTAATTTAAACTGAGTTTTCTCCTAGTTATTTACTTAACTTTGGGCTATTTTACTATGTTTATACCATACTTTTTATCATAATCACTCAGTTGTTTATTGATTCCTTGCTATAGTAAGAATGCAACATTAAAGAGTCTGGGCTCGGGGCGCCTGGGTGGCTCAGTCGTTAAGTGTCTGCCTTTGGCTCAGGTCATGATCCCAGGGTCCTGGGATCGAGTCCCACACTGGGCTCCCTGCTCGGCAGGAAGCCTGCTTCTCCCTCTCCCACTCCCCCTGCTTGTGTTCCTGCTCTCACTATCTCTCTGTCAAATAAATAAATAAAATCTTTTAAAATAAATAAATAAATAATAAAAAAAATAAAGAGTCTGGGCTCCGGGACCAAACTGTGTGGGTTCAAATTAGGGTCCTGCCATTGACCTGTGGCCTTGGGCAAGTGACTCAACTCTCTGTGCCTCACTTTTCTCATCTGTGAAATGGGGATGATGATAGCACATACCTCATAGGATAATTCTGACGATTAAATCAATTAATACATGTAATAGTTAGAATAGCATTTGATACCATATAGTAAGTACTTGATAAATGTTAACTATTATCATCATTTTTAGGCACAGTGGAGAAATGCAAAGGAAGTTTGAGGAAGCCAGAACTTACTATGTTTTGTTTGCTGTTGTATCCCATGCTTGGAACAGTCACGTATCAGGCACGCAGTATTTACTGAGTGAATCAGTGAATGGGCTCTACCCTCATGAAATTGAAAAGCCAGGCCTATTCCTTGCTTGGATAATAAGAGAACTCCCTTCTCTTAAAACTATCCTGACCAACCTTGAACTTTCAGTCAGAACCAGGCCCTGACCTCACTGACTGAGGGTTTGAATTTTCCCTTCCCTTGCAACTCCCTCAAATGGATTGCGGCAGCAAAGCCAATCTTGAGTTTTGGGGCTTCTCTTCACACCCTCAACTGGTGACGTGGGCAGAGGCTGGTGCGGATGAGGTTGCGCTCATGTGCCAGCTTCCTCCCATGGCAGTTTGGATGGTTGGGATGTTATTTTACGTAGCTCTCTGCCCCACTGACATTCATGGGTCCTTAGTGTCGGGAAGGACTGGGAGGGACACTGAAAATGTTTGGCCATGTGAAATTCAAAGCTTGTGTGCTCTTGACCCCCAGCCAGCAGCCCTTCCAGATGACCTGCTACTCCCCAGGCCCACCCATTCCACCCAGATCCACTCACCAGCACAAGAAAGGTATCCAGGCTTGTAAATATGTTCCTTTCTAATCTTCATCTGTGCCTGAGCTCTCTCCTCTTCCCCCTTCCGCCATGACTCCAGAGAAGGCCACACATGATCAGGCTCTGCCTGCCTCTCCAACCTTTCCTTTCTTGACTTCCTCTGCTTCCCGTTTCCTCTTGCTATTCTACCCCAGCCACTCAGTCTTCTCGTTCTCCTGGAACGCCCCCACCCCCAAGCACATTTCCGCCTTTTGCACTTGCTGCTTCTATGCCTAGAAAGCTCTTCCCCAGGTCCCTGCAGTGCTGGCCCACTCACTTCAGAAAGGTTTCTGCTAAAATGCCTCCTCCTCCAAGAAGCCCTTCTTGCCCATGTCTAAAATAGCTCCTAACTCCATTTTCTTTCTGAGCACTTATCTCTAATGACATGTTATGATTTGTTTACTTGCATATTTACTTATGTATCTTCTGTCTCCCCCACTGAAATGTAGGCTCTATGAGAACAGACACTGAGTCTCAAGTACCTAGCAAGTAGTCAGCACTCAATAAATATTGATTGACTAGAAGGAAGGAAGAGAGGAAAAGGAAGGGAATGGGAGGGAAGGGAAAAGGAAGGGATGGAAAGAGGAAGAAAAAAACAACAAAAAGGGAATAAATTTATGTGTATTTATAAATGTTGATAAAGTGCTTTAAGAGAGACCAAAAGTAAACCTAATATAGATGGGGAGATCAGAAAAGCCTTCTTTGAGGAGATGCTATTTAAAGCTGAGACCTAATATAGGGTAAAGACAAGAGCAGGTGGAGGTAAGAGAATGTGCATGGACCCCAAGCTTGAGGTCTACCAGGTCATGAGAGGGCCAGAGTAGCTGGAACCCCACAGAAAAGTGGGGCCTGATCACAGTTATATAACAAGGTGATGGCCCTGATGAGGCTAGTCTGGAGCAAAGCAGGTTTGAATAAAGGCACATTTTGGGGGCCAGGTGGTCATGAAGATGACTTGGGAAAGCAGAACCAGACTGCAAGGGAGGCACCTGCCTCCGTGGACTTCTGAGTCCACAAGGTTATTTCCCAGCCCCGTTGTGTTGGTTGTTCACTAAACAAGCCCTCCTCAAGCCATCACAGCTTCCGTTCTGTCATCTGAACAGTGAACATGACAACACCTACTCTGTCGTCAGCACAGTCCCCAGCACCTGGGAGCCGCCTCATCACCACTGGGGGAATTCAGAGGGATGCAGATGAACATTTTTTTTCATAGTTAAGTATTTTCCGATGCATGTTAAAATAAGTAAATATTCGCACATCAGATCAGCTTACATAGACCTAATAAACAAATAAGTTGATTTAAAGTTAACTCACAAGTGGGGTGCCTGGGTGGTTCAGCCGACTCTTGATTTCGGCTCAGGTCATGATGTCGGGGTCCTGGGATTGAGCCCCTCGTCGGGGTTCTGTGCTCAGCAGGGAGTCTGCTTGGGGATTTTCTCTCTCCCTCTGCCTCTGCCTCTCCCCTGCTCACACTCTCACACTCCCTGTCTAAAATAGATGAATACATCTTTTAAAAAAGAATAACATAAAGTGAACTCACAAGAAAAGACCGTGAATAACAGAACAGGCAGCACGTAGCAGCAGCAGAGTGAAGGTGATCAAGGATCGGCTGACACTCAAGAAGCATGGATCCAGCAGACCCAGTGTCTGTGAGCGGAAGGAGGAGAGGAGCAGAGTGGTCTGGAGTCACTCTGTGGAGTCAGACTTTGCAGAAGAACCCACAGGGCACGGGCTGGAGGGGCCAGCCTGACATGGGAAGCCAGGGAGCGGCATTCACCATGGCTTGTGGAGAGAACTGAGTGGGTCTTGGCAGGACCCAGAAAGGCAGACAGACCTGACCGTGCCCAGGGGAAGAAAAGAGGTGTCTTAGGGTCTTTTGCTAAGACATCCATTGACAGAAAGGTAGTCTAAATCAGGCTATGGCTGAGCCTGTAAATAACAAAGAAGAATGTGCCAGAGCCCACATTTAATGGCAGAGACCGTCTTGTCTGTCGGGTTTCCTTCCCCACTAGAAATATAGACCCTGCTCTTGACCTCATCAGAGATAGGGAAACCCTGAAGACTGCACTGAAGGGTGAAAAATGAAATTGAGCATACGATTTCTGCCAGGAATCAGGGACAAGGGGACGAGGTTAGGCAGGCAGGGCTATGGCGCCCAGGAATGTTCTTTCAGAGGAGGTCAGTTCAGGTAGCCAGGAATAAATTACACCACTGCCCAGGGTCCAGCCTTCCTCCTCACCGGCCAAAGGGAGCAGTACTCTGGGCAGCCAAGAAAAAGAAAAGGATGAAACTGTGTGGTGCTCTTCAGAATTGGAATATCTTTATTGTTTTGCTAATGTGAAACTTAAATTATATGCTTCTTTGAAAAATCAAAATGATACAGAAGTACATAAAGTAGGAAGTCAAAGTTTCCTATAGGTAACAACTCCTAACAGGAAATTGTCTCATTCAACAGCTGTTTACTGAGCACCTACCACATGGCAGCACAAACAGTATTTTAGGAGGTTCACATACTCCATAATTAAAACAAAGATCTTTGTCCTTGTTGGGCTTACATTCCAGAGCTGTGCTGTCCAGTACGGTAGCCGCTCACCACAGGTAGCAATTAAATTAATTAAAAGTAAATACAACTTAAACAGTAAGATACCCCAGCCAGACCAGCCACATTTCAAGTGCTCCATAGCCATACGTAGCTAGTGGCCACCTTATGGAACGACACGGATGTAGAACAGTTCCCTCCTTGCAGAAAGTTTTATTGGACAATGATAACCTAGAGGACTAATGACTGTAACATATTGTTCTGGACCAGTATACACAAATACACAGATGCGTGTGTGTATACATGTGTATATATACATGTGCATATATGATATACACTGTGTGCATGTATATGTACGTATGCATGTGTGGATATGTACATATACGTGTGTGTACGTATATATGTACATGTGCATGTATACTTGTGTGGATGTGTATGTGTGTGTATATATGTGTATACCTATGTATATATGTCTACGTGGGTGGCTGTATGTCATATACTTGCATGTATGTATGTATGTCTGTGTGGTTATATGTTATATAAATATACATGTGTTTATCTATTTGTGTGTATACACGTATGCATGTGTGTATATATAGAGAGAGACATATCTAGGTATATGACAGCGTGTGGATATATTAAAGATTTATTTATTTTATATATATTGAAGATTTATTATATATAAATATATAAAGATATATGTACATATTAAAGATTTATTTATTTATTTTAGAGAGAGAGAACAAGCAGCAGGGGCAGAGGGAGAGGGAGAGAGAATCTCAAGCAGACTCCACGCTGAGTGTGGAGCCCGACACGAGGCTCAATCTCCCGACCCTGAGATCACGACCTGAGCCAAAACCAAGAGTCGGATGCTTCACCGACTGCGCCACCCAGGCGCCCCTTTGGCAATACATATATTATGTAGCATATGTCCTCTACCTACTGTTCCGAAACCTACTCTTCTCACTTAGTAATCTGCTATGGGCATCTTCCTTTATCAACAAATAACCGATCAAACACATTAGCTTTTATCCTCAGACTGATAGATGTTTCATTTCAATTTTTCACTACTATGAGCAATGTAACCGTGACCACCCTGGGAACTCATATCCACGTACGTCTCTTCAGCCCTCTCCTCACATAAATTCTGCGAGGTGGACTGAGACAACACACGTGGCCCGCAGAGCGCCCAGGGAGAGCTGCGTGCGGGTATGACTGTGCCCACTTTTGCAGAAGGCCCTGCAGCGGCCATTTCAAGGAGCTCTCGCTGCCTCCTGAGATCAGGCCCTGAGGCTTTGTACGGCCAACAGCCCGGACTGCCCTAGCTTGCCTCTGGAAATGCCGCAGCCAACAATTCTCCATAGAGTTTTGGCTTTGTTTAGGTTTTGTTGTTCTCTTCCAAAGACGTACACATTTTGGATCGAGCCACATGTTGCATTTACTGACCACCTCCCGGGTACCTGGCTGCGCGTGAGGCGCCAAGCCCATTGAGTTCTGAAAACCGTCTCCATTTTATGAGCTCACAATGAAACCTTTGTGACGACGTGCCTGTTCATTAAGCCTGCTTCTGCGCTATCCACACGGTTTTGTGTTGTTTGTTTTTTAACCTGGAGAGAGGCGAGAATTAGTGTAGAAATGAAGGCATTTACGTGGTGGTGTGGAAGAGAGCAGTCAAACGTTACCAACCTGGACAGTCTGGGTTGGTTGCTTTGTGTTTCCCCAGTGGAAGCCCAAAGAAACTCGAACCATTTTGGAGTTTTTAACTTCTAAACTAACTCCCAACTCCCCTGCCGTTTCAAGGCTAGGGAAGCTGGCACACTCGGCCTTCAGATCCCAGAGCTGTCCAGAGCTCACTAGCTCTTCAATCCCTCCGCATCCGCATCCTTCAGGGGGAAAGAGCACCTACTCTGAGCCCAGGCCCCCCTCACTCACCCTCCATGACACATGCTTGACATAGAGTCACTGTGAATACAGCTGTGGACTCAAGAATGCCCCTGCCCAGAAGCAAGTGAAAGCCCAGAAACCCTAAGACTTTGTGATCATTCATTTTTGCTGCCCTGGAGTCTTGAGATCCAGCTGAGCTGTCTCCCCCAGGGTCTGGAGGGGATGGCGGAGAGAGATCATGCTTGGGACCAGGCACAAAGCCCCCAGAAGGCTGCAGACAGTGCCCACTCCACCGTGCAGGAAGTCTGGCCCCATCCTCAGGGTCAAGGAGGCAGGGAGGAGAGCAGGCCGCCTTCTCTGCTGCTCCTTCCAAGCTCCCTCAAACTTCAGTGTGACCTGAACCCTGGGTTTCAGGACGTGGGCATCTGCCTGTCAACTTGCCTGAGTTCTCTGCATGTGTTTTTGGGGTCCACCCTCAAGGTTTTTCCTTGCCTCCAAGAGAGATGAGGGAAATAGGGTCCTCTCCCCCTTCTCCCCCATGCCACGGGCCTACTGGCGGCCTCCCTGGACTTTGTCCCATCTCTGAATCAGGCATGGCTAACCCACACTAATCCACACCGCCTCCAAAAGAAAGTACAGAGAAGTGATAGATCAGAGGCCTCATCTAGAGAGAGCTTAAATTTCAGGCGTGGGGATGCTGGCTCAGTTCAATGGAGATTTACCACAGCAGGTGCAGGGGAAGCTGAGCCTGAGGCAGAGAGGGATTTTGTGTGTTGGGGGAGGGGAGAGATGGGGGCTCATTTGATCTGTCTGCTACTGGGAGAAAAATAAACTCCATTTGCTCTGCTATTCTTTTAAGAAACAAAAAGGATGAAAGAAACTTTAGGCCAGTAAACTTCCCTTTTATTCTTCCCTTTTTCTCAAATAGATCAGAAAGTGATCCCATATTATTAACCACCTAGCCTTCCCTTAAAATATAAATTAAAAGAACACCACTGTTCCTCCATACTTATAAATCTCATGATAACAAGCTCAGCAAGGCTAGAGCTCAGGAAACATAATGGAAAGACTTAGGTGTTTTAAAAACTCCTCTGAATGACGATGAGAACAAGAGGCAAGGAGGGTCAGACAGTAATTTGAAAAGCTTTGAAATGTGCCATGATTTTGACTTTTTATTTCATCCTTTCCTACAAATGGACAATTAGCCATAGCACAGGTTTGTGTAATTAGCAGGCAAGCCAAACCCTGAGTGATTTATTCATCGTAACTTGGATAAGAGAGCATTTCCCAGTGACACGTTACAGTCAGAAATGACACCACGTTGTTCCCACACTCTCAGTGTTACTAGCATTCCTAAAATAAAGTACAGCCTTATCTCTTAAAAATCCTTCATGGGCAGCGCACCTCTGGTACTGTTCTTAAAACCGGCAACAAGCCTGGACCTGGGCTAAGATTCAGAAAGGAGCAGAAATAGTGCCCCACAGCATGGTCTGTCCGCGCTTCCTTCTTGGCCTGCCCCTCCAGGAAGCCTTCCGGGTGATCAGCTGCCTCCGCATCAGGTAGAGGAGCAGCCCCTCCCCCCGACACATACACACATCTCTGCACTGCAGCATAGGGAGGGACAGAGTGTGGAGGGTAACAAGGGACAGGGCTGGCCACAGGGGGTGGCACATCAGGCACGCTTCTTGGAGGACAGATGGGCTCAGCCTCTAGCAGGTCTCAGACCATCCATGGAAGGAGCCTCTGGGCTTCTCTTTCCCTTTCTTTCTGAAATGTCAGATTCGCCCATTGGTTCCGAAACTATGAACTTCCCTGCTAAAATAAAATTATGGCAGTCTTTTCCCAATGCAAAGAGAAAAAACTAAGCTTATGGCAAGGTTTCATTCCCGGAAAAGGAGCCCAAAGTCGAAATGATAGAGAGATCTGATTTTCTTGCGGTGATAAGCCATCAGAGGAGATAATATAACCCATCAAAAACTTGATGCCTGCCTTGTTAGAGAAATAGCCTCACAACATTAGGTATTTCCGTTACTCTGAATGCAGAGCTTCAGGATCTTTGTCCAAGGTGATTTGGCTCGATTTAATAGGATCCCATATTCCCAGCATATGAAATTGTATTATTTAATATGATGCAGTACCACCACAGTTTTTACAAAGTCCTTCGTGCCTCCCTTACGGAATCACATAATCTTAAGATCAAGAAACTATGATTACAGTGGGGAGAGCAGTCAGAAAAGCTGCCTTGGAGAGAGTTTTCAGAGGCATCCCAGAGGGAATGTTTCGAAATAGCCAGAGCCGGTTCCTCGTTTCAGCGATGAGCCAGGATTGTCTGTTTCGCTGCCTCCTTGGCCCTTCCTGCAGCAGCCTTTACGATCAGCATCAAGGGCTCCGTGTCCCACGGCCTGCATTCTGCTCTCTGGGCCTCACTGACAAACTTGACCTTGCACCTGCCATTAAAAATGCAAGTTCCAAAGCATATTCCGGGACAGTTCTTCTTCCTGCAGACTTCCCCACCACATGCTTTCTCACGAGAGAGCCTCAGTGCTCAGACCAGAATCCTGGGCAGTCACATCCTCTCGTGACAGTGCAAGTCTTTCCCGGCCCACGACACATCCTAAACCTGCCTGAGGATCAAAGATCGCAGCTGTCACGTCTTCCTTTTGTCAACGGTTTTTAAAAAACCCAATTTGCTGGAGGCTGAAAAAGTGGTGCAACTGGTTTTTGTTTGGTAGAGTTTTTAAGATGATAGTGGATCCATTTAGAAGATTGTATGATAGATGGTATAAAGCATAATTATATAATAACACCCATGAACCCACGCCCCTGCTTACTCAGCTACCCCACCCCCCTGCTTACTCACCTACCCCAAACCCCCCACCCCCGAGGTCACCACTTCTCTGAGGTTTGTATTTATCATTCTTGGTCTTCTTTTTTTTTTTTTTTTTATTATTATTTATTTGAGACAGAGAGAATGAGAGAGAGAGAGAGAGCACATGAGGGGGGAGGGTCAGAGGGAGAAGCAGGCTCCCCGCCGAGCAGAGAGCCCGATGCGGGACTCGATCCAGGGACTCCAGGATCATGACCCGAGCCGAAGGCAGTCGCCTAACCAACTGAGCCACCCAGGCGCCCTCATTCTTGGTCTTCTTAAAACAGTTTTCTCTCCTCTGGGTGTATCTCTAAACCATGGAGAGTTTAGTCTCGCTTGTTCAACGTCCAGAATTTATGTGGCCAATTGAGGTGGCTCTTCTGAGGTAGCCTTTTCGGGACTTGAGCCGCTTACGCGTGTAGCCTGCATTTGCTCAAGACCATCAGGGAGCTCTTTATTTGAAATTTCCTCCAGAGTTCATTTATTAGCTCCTCAAGAATCAGTGCTGTTGCTTTACAGCACGTTTGGCCTGATTCAACTCTCTTTTTTCCTATCACCTCTCTATTTCCCCCACTCACTTAGGAAATACGTAGTGGGGCCTTCTCTGAGCCAGATGCTTTGCTAGAGCTCGGCGGTAGACCAGGCAGAGCCCCTGCCCCCACAGGAGCTGATTGCCAGCCTCCTCTCGTTTCCTCCTGTGCCATGTGACCCATACCTTAGGCCACAGGCTAAGAGATTCCAGGCCCTTGAGCAGGATTCAGGAAACAGAGAGGCCATGCGATCAGCGTGGGGCTGGGAGGCTGAGGGGAGGCTTACGGAAGGATTCCAGAAAATAGTCAACCTCCATGGGCCCTATTCTGGGCCCTCTGTGGCCTCACCTGGGCATTTCTGACTCCAAATTTCTCTGTTAGGACAGCCTCCCCAACACACTCTTCCCAGCATAGTTACGCCATTAGCTCCACACCGGCTGAGAAGGCCCTGCCATGTGGTATGGATCCAGGACTCTATAATGAAAGAGGCAATCAGCCCTGTAGGTGCTAGAGCCGACAACCCAGCTTATGACTTTATAGTGAAGAACTGAAAAGTCCCATGAGGTGATCAAGCATTAGACTGATGACACAGATACAGTGCCTGTGTATAAACATGGAACCTCAGAAATAATTTTATAGATATACTTTTTTGATTTATAGATGCTGTAATATAAATAAAATGAATACAAATAATAGATGTATAATTGATGTATGGACCTATTCACCAGAATGACTGACATTCTTCAGTCCCTCTAAAAAATACAAGGACTAATGCCAACACCCGGACCCCTCGTGGCTCTTGGGCGATCTCCACGTGCAGGGCACATCTGCTCTTCCTGGCTGCCTTGTGTGATTCCCAAGAGTCATCAGCCTGCCATGTCTGTCGTGCTTGTTATTAAGTTGCACACTGTAATGAAATGTTCCCGCATTCTGACGACATATGAATTCAAAAAGAAGATCATTTCGGTAAAAACCAAATGGAATGCTTTTAAGACTCAGTCAAGGTGAGTCACTTTAAAATATATATATATATATTTAAAGATTTTATTTATTTATTTGACACAGAGAGAGCGATAGCAAGAGAGACAGAAAGAGAGAAAGAGCACAAGCAGGGGGAGCGGCAGGCAGAGGGAGAAGCAGGCTTCCTGCATGAGGATAGATAGATAGATAGATCCGAGGACCCTGGAATCATGACCTGAGCTGAAGGCAGTGGTTTAACCAACTGAGCCACCCAGGCGCCCCAAGATGAGTCACTTTAAAAACGCTTTTGGATTAGGTGTGAACAAGGTGACTGTAGAAGATTGAAGGAAAAAAAAGTTAAAATCTAGAAGAATTCTGCTCTCAGATTGTGCAACAGATGTCCTTAACTTCTCGTTCTACGTGAAATGGACTCAAGTTGGAAATTGTACGTGGCACATCATGGGTTTTTTAAAAAACAGGACTCTATTCAGAACAGCAGACAATACTCACAGAGAAGACCTTGACCTTGCCTTGAAGATTAGTGAATAAAGGGACATTTATGATTTAATTTTAAACAAAATTATATATACATATATATGAATATATAACATATAATGTAAATTATGTGTGTGAGAGAGATTGATTTTTCATGATCCCTCTCTCTGAAGGACTCACAATCACCTATGGGTCCCCAGCATGTTTAAAAAAGAGTTCTATTATAGCTGTACTTACAAGCTTATAGGACTGCCCTACTCAAGGGTGGTTTATATGCAACCTCCCTGAAAGATTTCAGATGTGACGGCACTTGCTAAGGTTTATTTGGTTTTCTATTTTGTTTGGTTTTGTTTTCATTTGCTAGACATGTATTGAGAGCCATGAGAAAAGAGCCTAGTTTAGAAACAATGGTTTGGAGAGAGAAAAAAAGGCAATGTCATCCTGCTGGATGGATGAGGGAGGTCATGACCTCCCAGAGCTCCATACTTTCTGGCCAGTCACACTCCCAGCTGACCTTTTCTCTCACTGCCCCTGGAGCCCACGGAGCGGAGACCCCTGCTCTGGGGCTCTGCTGAGCGGCAGGGGGCCAAGGACGCAAGCTAGGAAGTGGCCTGATGTTCCCAAACTTGGAGGCCAACAGAAGGATGAGGAGGCTAGCCTTGGATAACTTGGGTCCAGATGAGAAAAGAGCCTCTTGACGAGGCTCAAGTATTTTTTGACCCTCGCTCTTCCCAATCAGATGCAAGGGGCCTTTCGTCCTGGGAGGAGAATAATATTGCTAAATAGGGAAACATTTCAAATCCTGTTCTAGCCACGCCCCCAAGTGAGTGTGTGTGTGTGTGTGTGTGTGTGTGTGTTTCAGAAGGCCTCCGATGAGGGCTGCTTCAGCTCCAATCCAAACAAAGGCCTTGGACACAGCAGCATCCTGATAGGAGATGCTTTATTTTCCTTAGTTCCTAAGGAGTAAAACCAAACTTAGGAAAAATAGGTTCTTTTGAAAAGGTTCCCCAAGCACCCGAAGGATTCCAGCCTGCTCCCCGAGAGAGCAAACAACAGAAGAGAGCGAGGCCGACTGCAGTAGGGAATGCAGCTTCGTTCCAGCCATCCCGGGAGGACCCTTAGCTCTTCAGCCTTACTCCATTTTCGCTTTGTCGTGGCTGGAAATATGGGTCCCTGCTGCGTACAGAGCCACGGAAACCACTGTTCTCTCTCTCCCTGCTAAAGTAAGGGACCTCAGATAAGTGGAGACGGGGGAGAGGACAGCAGAGGGAGGAGACGCACGGGCACAAGAGGCCGATTTTGTTGCTCTAAGGAGTAACTGGACTCCTCCCCGAGAGATCAGAGATCGCCAAGCCCTCCAGAGAAAGAAATTGCAGGGGTATGAGTCATCCTCCATTTCAGAAGAACACAGGGGTGCCCTGGGGGACCGGGGGCCTCCCTTATCAAGACGTAGGCAACTGAAGTACACAGATCGTGCTTGGCTAAAGGCTAGGATCAGCTTCTGGTTCATTATCTATTTAACTAAGTGGATTAAATGAGAATTGACTGGAATTGTACACTTAAGAGTTCCCTTACAAAACACTGTTATCTCATAAGCTGGCTCAATGGAACGGGCTGTCAGGGGCTTATTAGAAGTAACTGAATACAGTGCCTTACAGAGCAAAGATCCAAAGGAGGGTATATAGCCAGGCTGGGAGACCTCACACCTTCTGTGGCTACAAAAGACAGGCCTGGGGTATGACTGCAAACCTGCAATGTTAGCATCGACCCCAAGGGACAGGCACAGGTCTTCCCAAGAAGAAAGGCATCTGCTACTCACTCCATTTTAAAAGCATTTCTTCGCTATTAAGGCTGAATTAAGAGTTTCATTGATCTTTTATATATGTGGTCTCAGCACATTTGAAAGACGACAGAGTAGAGTGGCTAACAGGACCATCTTTGGAGTTAGACTGCAAGGGTTTGACCCTTAGCTTTGCTGCTTATTAGTTGAGTGGCACTGTGTTGCTTAACTTCTCTAGGGCTC
Organism: Leptonychotes weddellii; assembly: GCF_054177405.1. NCBI lineage: Eukaryota > Metazoa > Chordata > Mammalia > Carnivora > Phocidae > Leptonychotes > Leptonychotes weddellii. The sequence continues at coordinate 140,688,309 of NC_138370.1, forward strand.
AGTTTCCCCCTCTGCAAAGTGGGAATGCTATCAGTAGCCCAATGCCATCGTTGCGTTTCTGTGGAGATTCAGTAGGCCGAGATGTACACACTTCTTAGCATAGCCCCTGGCATAGTGATGGCATAGTGAGCGCTCAGTGATTATAGCTGGTGCTCTTGTCGCAGAAAAAATTCCTCCCATTTCAGAGCTTTGGGGCCCACATCACCTTTAGCTATTGACTGCAGCATGAATCTGGAATGGGCCGCATGCCCAGAGGGGATTCTGGATGGTGGGCGGGGGTGGACATGGAGGAGCTCAGGTCTGTGATGAGCGGGACATTTGGACACTGACTTTGCCAGGGATGGTGATGTGACCCTGCACAAGTCACTTATGTCCTCTGATCCACATTTCAAAAGTGTGTGTGTGTGTGTGTGTCTGTGAGTGAAACTTTCATTACAGGTTTTGGGTAAGTGAATGTAAATCCTGCTTTTGGTGAGGATTGATATAAATACAAATAATGCTCAGAGACCGGCCTGGTGTCCCAGAAACATGCACATTGTGGAACACTTGCTTTGAGGATACCAGCCACGTTGGAAAGAGTTGATGCTTTGGACGGAAGTTTGCTCATGTGCAGTTAATTTGAACAATGAAAATAATTGACTGTTTTTCAGGAAAGTTTTACTTTATTTGTGAATTTAGGACTTTTTATTTTCCTTCCAACAATGTGATAGCCTTATTTTTCTGTTGGGTTCCTTTGAGCTTAATTTATCAGTAATCTGTAAATGTTTCTGTCAAACAGTCTGCTCCACAGTTGACCTCTCTGCAATTACACATTAATTTCAGTGTACAATCCACAATTTCCATGAATTATCTATAATTGTCAGTAATCTATAATCCAGTAGATGATTCTATTCCACTCAGTCTAATGGATAAACATCATGTTACTTTCCAAAAAATTAAGAGAGACCATATGAAAGATTGGATGGATCTCTCTATTTGATAGAAAATGAATTACTTTGGGCACCTGGGTGGCTCAGTTGGTTAAGCAACTGCCTTCGGCTCAGGTCATGATCCTGGAGTCCCAGGATCGAGTCCCGCATCAGGCTACCTGCTCAGCGGGGAGTCTGCTTCTCCCTCTCCCGCTCCCCCTTCTTGTGCTCTTTCTCTCTCTCACTCTCTCTCTCAAATAAATAAATGAAATCTTTAAAAAAAAAAAATGAATTACTTTAAATAAAAAACTTAGCCTAGGGGCACCTGGGTGGCTTCGTCAGTTAGGCGGCTGACTCTTGATTTCGGCTCAGGTCAGGATCTCAGGGTCCGGAGATCAAGCCCCACCTCCAGCTCCATGCCCAGCAGGGAGTCTGCTTGAGATTCCCTCTCTTCCTCTCCCTTTGTCCCTCCCCCTGCTCAAGCTCACGCTCTCTCTCTCAAATAAGTAAGTCTTTAAGAAAAAAAAAAGATTCTCTCTCTCCCTCTGCCCAACCCCCCCACACTGCTTATGTGCTCACACACACTCTCTCTCTCAAAAAAAAAAAAAATTTAGCCTATTAGCTGAATCGTGTTTTAGAGGAATTGAAACATTGTGCATGGTATTAGGACAAGCAATGTCTTCTTATTTTCATGCCTTTTTTTACTTGAAAGACTAGTACAGAATGTCCAACACTTACATATAATTGGTATGATTTCCCATATTTCAAATGGCTCAGGCTGAGAGTTTAAGGAAAGAAGCTTATATGAATGAGTGAGAAGCCATAACCTTCCAGGGTTTCTCCTGGTTGGTTATTAACTAAAGCGCAAGCTGGTCTGTCTCAGCTAGGGCTGCAATGCCAAGGGTAAGCATGGTGTGATATCAACACATGCCCTGTACCTGTGGATCTTAACTCTTTTTGGTTATGAGCCTCTGTAAGAATCAGGAGGCAATTATGGACATGCTCCTCTGAAAATGACACTTTCTCCTTTCCACAAAGCTTGACATAGAATTCTGGGGAGTTCGCATGATCTCCTGACTTCCCTCCACCTCTTCCCTCCCCTCACCACAGTTCACTGAACATGGAGGCTTCCTCTCCCCGTGCTTGACCACACTGATTTTTTTCTTTTTAATGACACGAGTTGGATATTTCTGGAAACCAGGAGTTAGACTAGTCAGGGAATTTTTATGATACGATGAGAAATATACATATTGGTCTTTGTCCCCGGTCTCTGTCACACAGCTACTACCAGAGTGACAGAAGTGACTTGTATGCTAGTGGGATGACTAGTGGTTGGGGCCCCTACCAGCTTCAGGATGGAGGGCTGGTTGCCAGAAAAACAAGGGCATGTTTAGAGAGTTGGAGTTTTCAGCTCCACCCCCCAACCTCCAGGGAAGGGAGAGGGGCTAGAAATTGGGTTAATCACCAATGGCCAGTAATTGAATCAATCATGCCTATGTAATGAAACCTCCATAAAAACGCTTAAATAATAGGCTTGGAAGAGCTTCTGGGTTAGAGAACACATCAAGGTGCTGGAAAGGTAGAACGCCTGAAGGGAGCATGGAAGCTCCAAGCTCCTTCCCCTTAACATTGCACTGTGCCTCTCTTCCATCTGACCGTGCCCGAGTTGTATCCCTTGTAATGAACTGGCAATAGGAGGGAAAATTCTGTGGCAAAGGAGGTAGTTCCCTGAGTTCTGTGAGCTGTTCTAGCAAATTATTGAACCTGAGGAAGGCGTCACGGGAACCCTCAGTTGGGAGCCGATCTGTCAGGAGAGCAGGTGGCCGTCTGGGACTTGCAACTGACATTTGAAATGGGCCTGAACCCTTAAACTGCGGGGTCTGCGCCTATGCTGTGTAGTTAGTGTCAAAATTGAACTGAATTGTAGGACACTCAGTTGGTGCCCAGAGAATTAGAGAATCGATTGGTGTGGGGAAAAGACCCACACATTCAGTGTCAGATGTGTTGTAGGTAAAGGCAGTTCAGAATTTTGCCCTCCCTTTAAGAGTAATTATAATATAATGTTCCACAGTAATTAAGGGTACAAGTTCAAGTACTCACATGCCACCTGGCTGTGTCTGCTACAGTCAGGCTCCTTTGGATGTCCCTATATACTTTAGATACATTCCATTTTAGTTTAAGCTTGTTTGGATCTACCTCTACTCCCTAAAAACAATTTCTCCCTATCAAAATCAACAAGCCTCTCCTCACTTCACACCCACTAGGATCAATCAAGAAGGGTAATAACGAGCATTGTTGAGGATGCGGAAAAATCGCAACCCTCTTACACTGCTGGTAAGAGTGTCAAATGGTGGGGTCACGCTGGAGAACAGCCTGGCAGTTCCTCAAAGGGTTAAACACAGAGTTGCCAACTCTATGGCAACAATTCTACTCCCAGATATATATCCAAGAGAAATGAAAATGTATGTCTACACAAAAATTTATAAAACTAGCAGCATTATTCATAATAGCCAAAATGTGAAAATAACCCAAATGCCCATCAACTGATGAACGCAACTATAAAATGTGGTATATCCATACAGTGAATATTAGTCAGCAGTGAAAAGAAATGAAGTAGTGATGTATACTACAACTTGGATGAACCTTGAAAACATTATGCTAAGTAAAAGAAGCCAGTCCCAAAAGATCCTATGTCCTATGGGTCCATTTATACGAAATGTCCAGAAATGGTAAATCCATAGAGACAGAAAGCAGATTGGTGGTGCCAGGGACAAGGAGGAGGATGGAAAAAGGGAGTGACAAGTTCACAAGTATGGAGTTTCTTATTGAGGTGATAAAAATATTATAAAATGGATTGTGGTGATGGTCATACAACTATGTGAATATACTAATAGCTATTGGACTGTACACTTTAATCGTATGGTATTTAATTTGTATGGTATATGAATTACATCTCAATAAAGCTGTTCCCAAAAAAGAATACAGGCTCCCAAAAAAGGATCCAGGCTGTGTGTGTTTGAACACCTGTGGAAGCTCTGGTGTCCAGTGACAGGGATTTGGGTGCAAGTATTGTATTTGGAAAGATATTTCGGGAAGCATAGTCAGGAAATAGGGAAGTGGGCCAGGGAAGGAAGGAAAGCCAATAAAGGGACATTAGTGAGTGAGTTATCTTTGTGGGCAACTGGGGCTCCGTCCTTCTGGGACTGAGCAAAGGCTTTGGAGACCACAGTTTGGAACTGTTCCCCCAGGGAATGAGAAATCTGGGTAGTTCCAATGAATGCTGACTTCCTAGGATTTCCAGCCTGCCCCACACAAAGGCCAAGCATGCTTCTACAACCAGAGGAAGCCCACAGACAAGAAGAGAGACAGAGACAGAAACACAGAGGCAAATAGAAAGGTAGGCATGCAGGTGCTTGAGGTAGGAAGCAGAGTACACAAGAACTGTTCCACAAACCTACAGTGATGTCCAGGGTGACTGAGCAGATATGGGCAGAGCACTGCCAGGGTCTGCTCACAGGGGTGTTACCCAACCACTCTGTACCTTGCTTCCTGCATCCTTAAAATGGGGAAGATAACAGCTCCTGTCTCAAAAGGGTGCCATGCGGATGAATGAGTTAACGTATCTGAGTATTTGAGACCGCCAAAAAAACTTATCTTGGAACTTTGTTTTTTAAACTTCTGACTTATCCATGATCATTTCTCTTCTGAATAGGCTTCTAACAAGATAGAGAAGAAATCCAGCTATTATAAGTGTCAAAGAAAAATAGAATCATTGCCGAGAATAGTCTTCTTATTAGGTCCTCTTTGTGTGTTACCAGCTTTGAATGGCTGCCTTTTGAAAGGCACCATATGCTTTGTGAGAACATTAGACAGATGCCCATCCCAGTAAGATCTGTTCCCGGAGCAGTTCTATCATCTCTCAGTCTTGGTCTTCTATTTCCCGGAAACTGTTGGTAGGATTCAAGCAAGAGAGGTTCATCACAGCACTCTCTGGTACTTTTCTTTGTGTCTCTCTCTATTTTCCCACAGCTATGTTCTGAGGATAGCAGACCCTGGGGAGCTTTCTTTCTGTGAAGCTTCTATAGTGTGGGGACTGAAGCCAGTGGCTGCCAACCCAGGCAATTCTGAGTTCTACTTCTGTCAAAGGCGTTTACACTTGGTATGTTTCATTGCTCGTGGAGGATTAAAACCACCCAGTTGGGGAACAACAGGGGCAAAATAGGGTTAAAAAAAAAAAAAATCCAACTGCGTTACATCGAGCTCAAGCCGTCATGATTAAAGCCTAATTTAAGGATGTGTTCACTCAAGAAAATCTCTCTGGATTGTTTCAGGCTGTGACTCTTCAATTAAGCTGACATTTCACAAATCCAAAATTGCTGCAGATGAGCTCTTCGCCTCGCTTCGGGATATCGCTGGAGCTCGGAATCTCATGAAACAGTTTAAGTCTGTGTATGTTCCTGGAAATCATACCCACCAGGCAAGTACATATGTTTTAAAGTAACCATCTAATCTGTGTTGCATTTTTAGGATTCAGAGACCGCAAAAAGGCAATTTCCATCTTAGCCTCTCTAAAACGAAGGATTTGTTCTAGATGAACTCCAAGCACCCTTCCAGTTCAGAGTTCTGGGTTCCCCTGAATGTGAAAGCCTCTTGATTCATTTGCACTTATAGGCTTGATACAGGGAGATGAGCACCGGATTGGGGGCCAGCCATGCTCTACAGCTGTCACATGTTCGGTAACCTTAGGCAAAAGTCCCTTTACTTCGTTGGGCCCTAGTTACTATTGGTGCAGGGGAGGGGCTGTGGCCTTCTGTGATTCCCAAGCTTCTAGATCGAAGCACTCCCTAAACATTCTGAACAATAGAACAAAATTACCTAATAATACTATGGCAAGGAAAAAAGAAGTTTGTGACAACAAAACCTTTGTTATTTAACATTCCCCCACCACTTCCTAAGGGCAGTGCGGGAACTTCAGAAGGGTGTTTTGAACAGTGAGTAGGAAGATGGTATGAGAATCCAAGATTACAAGCTCAGTGAGGGAGGGGCCCCAGAGAGACCCAAAGGGAAGCTTAAGGAGTGAAGAGAGGCTGGAGTCATTGAGGCTGGGCAGTCTCTGTTGGACAAGGATGGAGACACAACTAAGGTTCCTGGTGGCCAAAGATAGCTTTGAAGGAAGAACAGATGTTTCTGACGGGAAAAATCATTCGTGGAGTGTGTGCAAGCATCTTCTCCTTCATCTCCCCATGAAATCTCAGTAAAATCCACTCTGTTTGCTACGGCTGCTTGGGGAGCTGAATGTGCTGTTAGTGGGGACTCTGCCCTAGCGAGGGGTTCAGCGTCAGGATGCTGACCCTTTAAGGTGGGCATATAGACGAGAGCTAAGGTTATCTGCGATAGTAGCCTAGCCAAATCCAGACTCTTCCTCCCGTATATTCTTACAGTAGCTGATAGTTGAAGAGTGCTCCCACATTGGGCTTGTCCTTTGATCCTCACAAGAAGTAAGCCAGGAAGGCCACGTGACTTGCCACAGACCCACAGGTGGCCAAGGCCAGATGCCAGGTTTTTGCTGCCACTACGAAACTTCCTCCCCGCTATACCATGGATTTCATGGAGGCTCTAGAAGTACTGATTGATGGTGCTGATGGGCATCTGAAATCACCCACCAACATATGAAAGAAGCTTTGGAAGCTGGCTCTCAACTTAGTAACATAAATTCCCATCCTTTGTTCAATGACCTGAGAACGCCACCACCACGAAATACGGATAAAGTCACTCAGATCATTCATCTAATGTAGTTTGGCCATTAAAAAAATCACCAGTCTTAAATACAGCAGTATGGACTAATTCTAGAAGACATAGAACTGGTGATTTATGATGAGATTTAGACCAAAGAATGTCAAGAAGCAAGTGGCTGCTATAGTTGGCAAAGTGCAAAGAAACCACTAAGTTAATAAGCTCTTTTCAGTTTTATGATTATCATTGTGACCAATTTAGCCAAATTCACATAAACATGCATTAGCCATAAATCTTGGGCATAATTAGGACAGTGATAAATTTCCTAGACTTAATCTCCCTGCTGCCAACACTGTCATTTCTCCAGACCTCGGAACCCTGTCCTGCGGCCATTGCCTTCAGAAAATGAACTTTTCCTTTGTTGTATATACTCTCTTACAGTGAGTCAATGACATCGACCCATTAACTGAAAATCCTAAATGCCAGGGAGCAGGAAGTAGGGGCAAGGTGGGGAGTATGTGTGTATCTGAAGGGGATTTAGTAAATAATGATACAGACACATGCTCTGAAATGTTGTGCAGCCATTAAAATGAATGAGACAACTCCAAGCGTGCTTAGCAGGACTCTATGTGAATCCTTGGCTCAGGCTCTGCTTCTTGGAGAACTCAGACTAAAACAGAGGTTTATGATCTGTTAGGTGGAAAAAAGAAATGTAGATCATTCTGTCAAGCATTTTTCTATTTTTGTTTGGAAAATAAAAAAATAAAAAACATATGGGTATGTATATTTAGTAAGTCTTTAAAAATTAAGGAAAACTTTATAATGGCTGCCTTGTAGGGGGTGTGCAGGGTTGGATGGACAAGGAGGAACTCTGACTTCCTGCTTTATGTGGCTAGAGAAAGAGTTTTTGATGGGATTATCAGTGATTTTTACCTGTTTGGGTTTTTTGATAATTTTTGAATTTAAAGTTTTCAATCGTAGATGTAAGCCCAGTGAGGACAGGAATTTTGATCTGGTTTGTTCACTGCCATATCCTCAGTGTGTAGAGTGGCAATTTCCATATAGTGCATGCTTAATGAATATTTGTTGGGGGCATCTTGAATGCAATACATATATTTTTATTATATATCGGAGGATTTGAGGGCATGCAAAGTATGTATAATGAGAAAAAAGCAAATGTCGAGACTAGATTCAGAGTCCAACTGTGGGCCTTGACTGGGCAACTTTCTGTCCATCTCTTCTCCCAACTTGGTCCTCAGCCCTGAGGCTCTGGCGGGGCATGAAGGTGGGGGGCTCGGAGAGTGTGCTTTCTATCTAGCTCCGTGCTGTTTCTACACAGCGTCTAGTTGAGATGTTCTGGGCTCGCTGCGATACCCAGGAAAGCACTAGACCTGGTCCAGCTCCAGATTCCTGTTCCAGCTCTGACCACTGCTACAAATTTAGGCTCTCTCCCCTGGATCCTGGGGCCCCTACCTGCCCCATGTGCCCTCCTGGCACCCCTCTCTCCTACTCTGGAGCACAGGCTGCCTCTCAGAACCACTCCTTTCACCCGTGCTAGCACTTGAGGCACCTCTTTTTTAACCTCCATCCTTTAGCCCTTTGAGAAAGTGTGTCAGCCACAGCCCAGAAAGCAAACATCACTCTCTTCATGTCAAGGAGAACATGATTTCATACAAGACATTGAGTACATATAAAGTCTCTGGAAGAGCTGGAGGGGTGGGATCTAGACTGCTTCTCCAGAAATGATCCCAAAAGATCACCACACACCTGGCCCTCCAAGGGAAACAGCCCTACTGCAGCCAGGAGAGTGGGCATGATGGGGATCATGAGGCCGCCACTGAAGCTCTTGACTTGCAGAACATACTACCAACACCGGACACGGCATCCATGTTTGTTCACCATGGTGTATCTGCAGAGCCTAGCTCAGTGCTTGCCTCCTGCTGGGTGGGTGGGCAGGTGAATGGATGGATGGATGGATGGATGGATGGATGGATGGATGGATGGAAGGATTCTGGACTGTGAGTCTTATCCACAGTGGCATTTCTTATGCTCTTAATTCTTAGTGAGACAGAGGTTAGCAGCAGCATGTGGGTTCATAGCCCAGCATAGCAGCATTGAGTTCATAGGTCCAGAGCCCTACCAACTGTGTGGCCTTAAGCAGGTGACTTCACCTCTCTGTGCCTAGTTCCTCCACTGTACGAGGGAGCTAATAATAATAATACCTCCCTCATAAAGATGCTCAAAGACAGGTGAGTTGATACATGCAAAGGACAGGAGCTGACAAAGACAGCACTATGTAAGCATTTGCTGTAACAGTTGCAGTGAAGAGCAAAATAGGCCTCTTTTGTAGCATTTCACCTTTTCCTTTGCTAGGAGATGGGCCTCATAGAAGGGGAGTCATTCTCAAGCGACGGTACTATTGGTAAGGGCTTATTACTGACGCCCGTTGGTTTGGAAAGGTTGTGTTTGTTCATAGACTCTGTTGAGTGGAAACCTGAGCCCCCAGTTTTGCCTGTGCAGCAAGTCTTCTTATGCTCTTGTTTCTTGCTGTGAATGTTCTAGTTTAAAGGGAGGCGTAACCTCCTCCCTAAACGCCACAGTGTTTGATGTGCCGCTCTTCCTCAGCGGCAGCATCAGGAGGCTATTAGGCCAATGTCTCAGGGCAAAGAGCTTCTGTGCCCTTTCAGACAAAATACTGTATGACTCTTGCCTGACTTGCTTTGGCAGAAGTCTCAAAGTGCTGGGCTGGAGAAAACTTTCCACAGATGCGTACTGTCTTTTGTGCCTCTGGCAGGCTCAACAAGAGTATTTAGAACCAGCGGTGCCCAAGGAGGCCTAATTCATCTGGTGCCTGGTGAAATATGGCTCTCTGAACAGTCTGTAGGCCCCATCTCTTTGTCAACAATCCCCAGCCCTGGCTGTTCTTTTCCAAGTGCTGAGCTCTCTTCTTCTTCTTCCTCCTGATTCTATCTTCCTCACTCCAGACCTGCTAGTGTGCCCTTTTGGAAAGAAGCAACACAAGATGGGACTGAACTGGAGACTAACCAGGAGACTTGGCTCTGTCCTATAGTCCACTTCTAACTGCCTGTGTGAATCTCAAGCAAATTAGTAAATTGCTTTGGGCTTAGGTTTTTTTTCATACTGAAGTTGAAGGGACTACACAAAATTTTACAAAGTAATCTGCTTCTGGTTTGAAGGAAGGATGGCTGGATGGATGGATAGATGGATGAACAGGTAGGCAAATGAACCACTTTTTAATCTGCAGAGCAAACCATTTCCTTTAAGAAGATGAAAGGGGAAAAAAATCCGTGATAGTAAAGCAAAAAATAAAAGTAAATGAGCCATGGAACAGCCAAAGCCATCAGCAGTTTTGAACAGATGTTTTTCTGTACAGTCATGGATTGAGACAAAATGAATACTCTCTCTACAAGAGTAGTAGAATCAATTTTGCAGAGAAGGAATAAGCATCTTCAGTAATAGGACCGAGATGGCCCAGGGCTGCACCAACACCAGTCAGCAAAGCCAAGGGCAGCAACGCTGAGTGATGGGGACGTAGGTCAGGTTTTCTTGGAAACTGATTATCTAGGACCATCTTAAAGGTGCGCCAAATTCAGGAAGATGTTGGAGTTCAGACTGGTTTCTAGAAATTGTCTCTGACTTATGTATAATGTCAGAAACTACTGCTCTACTCAATGGCTTTGTTCAAGAGCTAGAATCAGGTCAATAAAAGAATGTTCTAGACCTCCTCACACATTATATCCACCACAAAAGAGTAACTGGAGACAGAGACACAAATATTTTCTTCTTCATATTTTGATTAAATATAGTGTTTTTAAAAATCTAGTTTGTTCTGGAAGAGATACTGGCCATTTAAAGTAAAAAGAGAAAGTTTCTGGTATAAGATCATTTTTTTGAAATGTCAACTTTTTCATATTTAATGCCAATCAGGGATCTCGCTAGGCTCTACCAAACCTTCAGGCTATCCTCATGAAACTGTCATAAAGGGCCACATGATGATTTTCATAGTCCTACTCACTTTTGCCTTTATGGACCTCTTCCTCTATAAAAAAAAAAAAATTAAAAATTATATTGTACAATTGCATTGGTACAGAGACAATATTATATATCAAAACATTATCTTTGACCTAAAAGTTCATTTTTTTTCCCTTCTGATTTTAGACTGATGCATTTCCATGGGCCCCTAAAAGTCTTGTGGGCTCTGGGCACTGTGCCTTCTGTGCCTAATGGATTAGTCCGCTATGGGGTCAAAGCCCGCACTTGGCGCCAGTCGGCCTAGGACAGGAACATCGCTAGCCATGAGGGAGCCGCAGGCGTGTTTCTTCCCTGGGGTAGCCCTTGTCACCCAGGAGCTACTCGGTTTGGTCCCAAGCTAACAGCTCAGAAGTGAGGGAACTAGACTCACTTCGGGGGGCGGCGGGGGGGGTGGGCAGGAGTCTCCTGGCTTAAAAACTTCATATCCTCTAGGAGCCAGTTTCTCTGAACAGTTCCACGGATATAGCTCCCAGCGCTCCTCCAAGGGACATGCCCAGTTACACGAGCGTCATCGTGCTCAGAGAAGCCCAAAGCTCTGGCTCTCTGGCCAATATTTCGAGCTCTAGGGGCACCTGGGTGGCTCAGTCGTTAAGCGTCTGCCTTCGGCTCTGGTCATGATCCCGGAGGCCTGGGATCGAGTCCCGAATCGGGCTCCCTGCTCAACAGGAGGCCTGCTTCTCCCTCTCCCACTCCCCCTGCTTGGGTTCCCTCTCTCGCTGTGTCTCTCTCTGTCAAATAAATAAAAAATTTCGAGCTCTCTCCAGTCTAATGCAATTTACTAAGCAGGGGTCATTTTTATCGTAAGCCATCTTGCCTGGCTACAGTTCGACATTCTTCTCTTATCAGGTTTCCAGGGAAACAGAGCTAGAAAGTTAACCAAAGGTCAAATTCTTATGCAGAAGAGGGGGAAAGGGTTTAATAATCCTTTGCCTATAACATGCAACTTGCCAGTTATATTAATGTTTCAATACCGACTTTATGATGTGTGTGTGTGTGTGGCAAAGACAAAGCTATATGTTCCCTGAAGTCCATTTCCTTTTCCTCCTGGGTACGGTTAGACCACAATTTCCAGATTCCCTGGTGAGTAAATTAGGTTTGTGACTAAGTCTGGCTGACGAACAGTGGGTAGAAGTGATACAGATCTCTTTCAGGCTGAGCCCATAAAGTCTCTCTGGAAATCCTGCATGCTCGCCGATGAGATGCGAAGCTCCCGCGTGGGATTCCAGTGCCCTGGGGAATGGGGGAGCCATTCGATAGAAGGAGCCTGGGTACCTGGACAGTTGTGTGGGGCAGAGACCCCCTAGTGTCTGCACACACCGGATGTGATATAAGCAAGAAATAAATGACCAGCAAGAAAAGGAAAGAACAAATTTGTCTGTGTTTTTTATTCCTCCCCCCCACCCCCCAAAGGTGAACTGACAGAAAATGTTTGAATAGGAAAATTAAATTACTCTGCCCAACTCTCTTAATGTTGGAGCAAACCACACAACTGATCTCCCCTCCAGCCCTCCCTGACAAATGAGGAGAACTTTGAGCAGAGCCTTAGGGGAAGACATCTGCCTCCCCTATCACCACCGTCTATGTGGTCCTTTGCTGAGAAGTGGGTGGCTTCTGGCTAAATAGAAAATTCCATGACAGTCAGAGTTTTCTCATCTAAGAAGCTATTGCTGAAGCCGGGCATTCCAATCAGATTTCAGTGACATGATTTGGGACACAAAGCAATGCAACCTAAGTGGCTGAGAGGAAGGAGCCAAAGGGTCTCATCATTAAAAACCGTAATTGGAAAAAGTAAGAAATGTGTTTTCGAAGAAGTCATGAGGCCACAGTGCTGCTTTTATGCCTGAGAAAGTCTTTCCCAAATTGTGCTCTTTAAATGGACAATGTTATTTCGCCGTTCTGTGCTTCGCTGTTTTAGTAAAGAATTAGAGGTCTTCTTCTATATATTTAAGTGGGAAAACCTATCGATGTCTCTTCAGTAAAATATGTAGTTTAGTGTGCTTCCGATTACAAGTAAAAACAGAAAATAAAAGAAAAAAGCTCAAACTGGCTTAAGCAAGGAAGGTAATTTATTGGATCCTATGACTTAGAAGTCGAGAGAGGGCACGGCATCCAGTAGTGAGGAGCCATTGCTGGGGTGATGCTGGTGGGAACAGCAAATAAACAGGGAAGAGCACGGTCTCGCTTGCGCTTCCTGCCTCCACTAGCCCTCTAGTGCCCCCTGTTGGCAGAATCTGCCAGGTCTAGATGGCAGAGCACAAATGTGGTTTGCAGAGCGGCAGGCAAGCGTCGCAGAACTAAGTACAGAAGACAGGGCTTGGAGTTGAGAGACAACAGCTTAATCACTATCACATCTCTATAGAAAATGACTTTCTAAATTGCTGTCAAACGAAAAGATAATCAGAGAGAATGCAGCCAAGAAACCTAAGAAATGAGTATCATTGAGCTACGTTGGGCAGTTAATTAATGAAAGCATATGTTATTATTCTGGATTACGTGGTGTGTTTGTTCTCTGTTACTTTCTGAATTGAAGTTGTAATTTCTTTCCCCACTCTAAATAAATGTTACCTACATACTTAAAAAAATAAAATAAAAAAGATTTACAACCTTCCCCAATGGTATACAAGGATCACAAAATCCCAAGAATGAACCTATTAAGGGACTAGCCCTTCCAAATCTTGCTCACCCCCAAGGGGAACCCCAGCTCAGTGGGTATTTTGTCCTGGGTACTTTGTTGCCCAGAGCTTAGCTGAAAGTGGAGCAGGGGAGAGGACAAGATCCCCAGTCCCTCCACACTTCCTTCTTTCCCCTGGGCCCCCGGACTGCACTGGAGAGAACCATCACCCCCGGCCCACGGCTCCCTGCACAGAGGAGGTACTTAGTCTAGCATTTTAACTGGATGACAGACTTTTCCTGTGTCTGAGCTCCTTTTACCATCACCACTCTCCCTCCTTGCAGGAAGTGCATTCTTCAGAGAGCAACAGGCTTGTGTTTTTTGTAGGTTGGGGGACATACTCTCCCCTCTCTTAACCATGACAGCCTAAGTGTATTTCTCTAGGGTTCTGCTTCAAGTTATTCTATATAACTGCATATAGGCTAATAAAATAAATAAATGTAAGCTCCTGGAAGGAAGGCATGGTCCTTTATTTATTTATTTATTTATTTATTTACTTACTTACTTACTTACTTACTTACTTAACATAGCTCCATGGCCAACATGGAGCCCAACACAGGGCGTGAACTCACGACAACCCTGAGATCAAGACCTGAGCTGAGATGGAGAGTTGGATGCTCAACCGGCTGAGCCACGCAGCACTCCAATTTCTTTATCTTCCCTTTGCACTTCGTATCAGTTAGAATTTCATTCAGTTGCAAGTCACAAAGATCCGAGAGCTAAAGGTTTAAACGTAGGAGGGTTTGTATTGGCATGTCAAGTAGGTGGCTTTAGTCTGTCCGGGTTAGGGTTCTGGCAGCCCCACCAGCCATCACTGGCCAACATTGCTTCCAGCTCTCAGCTCCAGCATCTCTAAGGAATAGCCCTGTTTTCCACCGCGGCTGCGGCGCTTTGGGCACCACTTTCATGTTCCAAGCAGCAGAACAGAGAAAGGGAAAGAGCAGCCCCTTCCCTTTTGAAAAAGGAGCATTTGCAAGTCCCACTACCCTCCTGCTTCCATCTCATTGTCCAGAACTTAGTTACGCAGCTGTGCCCGGCTGCAAGGGAGACTGGAGAATCAAATCTTTTAGCCAGTGGATAATGTGCCTGCTAAAAACTAGATACTATTACTAAGGAAGAAGCTGATGAATACTGATGAAATGCTGATAAGTTAGCAGAATATTGGTCAAAGGATTTCTTTTTGCGGAAGAGTTTAAAGAGATTAAAGTTTAAGTTGAGAGTCAATGTCCAGAAAGGCTGAGGTGACAGAAGGGCTCTCGAGACAGTTTACTCAGAGAGATGATGTGCAAAATTCAGAGACCATTCCACGACCTCATTTTTCTTTAACATTGAAAATATTTATTGGATTATATTAAGATTCCAGAAGTATACCTGTGAACTTTAGAACATTTGGAAAAAGAAAAAAATAATGTCCCTTACTCCCAGAATCTAGAGATAGCCCTAATTAACATTCTGGTGTGTTTTATTTCAGTCTCTTCTGTGCATAAATAATTTGTTAATTTTTAACAAGTAAAAATAAAAAAAAAAACCCAGAACATTCTTGCTGTTTGTAGTGGTATTTTAACTGTTTTTGGAAAAGCGATCTATTGAAAAGTCTTCCCCCACCCTTGTCCCTTGTCCTGCTCTCCACTCCAGGATCTCTGCTCTTGGCAGCCTCTGTAAATCCCATCACAATGGGATCTTTTGTACATTTCAGCAGATACAAACTTCCAAATCCCCGGTGACACATTTTACATAAATGCCAGCCCAGCACACACACTGTTCCTCACCTTGCTGTTTCCACCCACACTTTATCCTGCTTTTTGCCAGATCAACACAAGAGCTTCTCTATTGGCTTCTGTGCCATTTCTTCCTGTGGCTGTATCCCATTTATTAATCTGCTCCTTCTGATGGGCACTTGAGTTTTTTCCAGTCTTCTGCTATTTCAAACAATAAGCAGCCTTTTATAGGTCTCATTTGCATATGTTAACATATTTATAGGATAAATTCCTAGAGGCGGAATCGCCAGGTCAGACGCACTTGTAATTGTGATAGGTGCTGCCCAATTGCTCTCCACGCTGATTGCAACAATTTGCACGCCCACCAGCAATATATAAGAGTGTCTGTTTCCCCACGGCCTCATCAAAAGTGCATGTTTTCAGACCTCTCCATTTTTGCCTGTATGATAAATTTTTAAAATCTGTCTTAATATAGCTTTAGAATGGGGAAGGTTGAATCATAGTGTTTGCTTTGTTTTTTGTTTTTGTTTTTGTTTTGTTTTAATTTCTGTCTTAATGGTATTGCTGCTCAGTGCTCTACCTTCCATGCGTGTTTACCTGTGAGATCTCTGGGTATGCAGTAGTCGGTTGGACTAATAAACACGAAGGCTGCACCCCTCAGCTGAACAGTTGCTCTTTCTCCCTGCATTTTATCCCTGATAAATGCACGTGACATTCTAGCTAAATAATTGTGTTTTTCTAAGATTTTATTTTTAAGCGATCTCTACACGCAACATGGGTCTCGAACCTACAACCCCAAGATTAAGAGCCACATGCTCTACCGACTGAGACAGCCAGGTGCCCCTAAATAAGTGTTTATTATTTTGATGGTTTATACCCTGCTTTATTTCTAAAATATTTTAAGTAAGAAAGTTGGAGTAAAGACTAAAAAAATGACTGTAAGGAATGCAAGATGAAGGCAGACATGAAGTCAGTTCACCCAATAGCCTCAACAGGTTATTGAAATAGCAGGCAGGTCACAGATTTGGCCAGTGACAAGAGCCAAAGAGTTCAAAACATCTGGGCAGGACTCTGTTGGAACCTGGCTTTTCCGAGGCTGTAATAATCACCAGAGTGTGTGGAGAGGAGACATTCCTTCTTCTCTCGGCATTCATGCTCCAAACTCAGGTGCCCTGTGGGACTGGAGAGCGGAGACAGCCAGAGACCTGGGAGGAAGGTGGTCAGCTTGTGGGGAGGGAAGAGCAGAGGACGAGGAAGAGCTTGGTAGGAAGGAGAACAAGGCAAGAGGAGTGGGGAACATGCCAGAAAGTACACTGGTCAGAAAAAGCTGCCTCCACATATTATCTGAACATGCATAGATGCATCGTTTATCACACTGTGGGAGCTGTAACAAATCGACATCAACTTCATTCTCCTGGAATTCTTATGGTACCATGTGGCCTGCTTTTTCTAAGCCCTGACCTTGGTCAGATTCCTGTTTGGCATCTTTGCTTTGTTTTCTGGCCAAGTCCTACTTGGAGTTGAGCTCTATAGAGGAAGAAGGGATTGCTTTAGGCTTGGATCGTGACAGTACATCGTATGAAAACATTCCAGTTCCTAGTAGAGGGAAGCATAATTCTAAGAACGTTCAGGAAAACTGGAGAGCATCTTCATGTCTGTCGCAAATGACAATACTTTGCTTTCCAGTATTCTTCATATACAAAAAATTGTCACTTTAAACCCAGATTTTAAAAAGTAGTCCTACTAGGATTACAGCTCCAGTAAGAGATATTTGCTGGTAGAAGGGGATAAGAACAAAAAATAGCATTAGGGTATTAGGGTGAAATTTACCCCAAAAACCAATGTTGTTATAGTTGCCTTTTCATACACACAAAATCAGAGCTATTGCTCAGTGTCAAAATAAACTTGTTTTGCTTCTTTTGGTGCAGATAAAGCTATCGTCTCTCCAGACAAACCAAACAAACCCTTTAACCTACAGCACAATATTTTGTCTTTCCAGGCATCCTATAGGCCATTGTTGAAGCAGGTTGTGGAAGAAATATTTAATCCTGAGAGGCCAGATCCAGTGGATATTGAACACATGTCTTCAGGCCTCACCGATCTCCTTAAAACTGGATTCAGCATGTTTATGAAGGTAAAGTAACCATGAAGAGGTAATCCTGATTGTACCGATGTCTGTGCTGGGCATGAAAATGCTGACACCCCATTCACCCTGGGGAGGACCATATAAGATAACATCCAGTATTTTGGCTCTTCTGAAATCAGGTGCAATCTTTATTTAACTTCGGTTATAAGCAGCCCGACCTTCCAGCCTTCTGATATTCCAGCTTCTTTTGACCTAAGCGCTATGGTCTTTTTTCAATTGATATGTGAGGATACAAGCCCCCTAGGATAGTGTGAATGAAAACTTTTCTCCTCCTTGGCCCACATTTTCATTTAATCCATATACTATTCGTAGGTCTTAATGATGGTCTCTTGCTCTTAATTCTAGAACTCATGTAGAATAATGAATAACTCTGCTCAGTCACATGACTCGCATCACCCCCAAATCCATTCGAAAATGGCTTTTGTTTTAGCCTAGTGGACTCCCATCCCAGGGGCCAAGTGCTAGACTCTCTCTGGCTAATATCAAGGAGAGGTCAAAATGACTGAACAGCCTTTGCCATGGGGATGAAAGGAGGAAAAGTACACAAATGAGATCTATTTTTAACTCACTACAACGTTTCTGAATTTAAAAGAATCTAAACAAGATTACAGACTGGCCTCCCAGTCTATGCCAGGACTTCAGTTGTAATAACTCTTGGAAATAACAGAATGTTTTGCCTGCTTCAAAGCGTCTTTGAAATCATGAATTAATCTACATAGCAGATCTGGCCTTTCAGAGTTCAGTAAATGCATATGCCAGGAAAACTGGTCCATGCGCACAGCCAGAGGACAGAAGCCAGACAGTCAGACTCGAGACAGAGCAGTAAACGGGCTGCAGGGGCGGCCCGGGTCTCCTTCCTGCTGCCTCCACTTAGCACTGTCTGTTATTCCGTGTGGCTCCTGGATTTTCCCCCTCTTTATTATTATTATTTTTTTTATAAATAATGTATTACAGATCAGCTTCTTAAAAGCGTGTGGGGGCTCCTCAGTTGCACGTAATCCCAAGGTTGTCCAGTAGCCCTTCACGATGACTACTTTGCCTAGAAACTTCCAGACGAGACGTGGTCTCCAAAACCTTCTCCACGTGAGCATCCCCTTCCTTCCTTCACGAGCTTGGACTTCGCCCTGAGGAGAGGCTAAAGTAACAAGGTTGGACTTCCAGGCCCTGGTCCGTGAGGCCGGCTCGACAGGCCCTGGACGCTTCCCCAGTCAGGCGGCCGCGTCCGACGTTGGCCGGGGGCACGGTGAGGGCTCCAACCTGCCTGCTCTCTGCTCTCTGCCTCGCTCTTGCCCGGCGATGTCCCATGATGTCCCCATAGCAAAAGAATCCTGTGACCAAATATGTTTGGGAAACACTGGATAAAACAACAAATTAAATTGCTTCCGAGGGCACGGTGCCTTTAGTATGCTGATGGACTATGCAAGTGTCAGGCCAATATGGAGCCTCCCTTGTGGGAGACGAGCGGCTTGCGCTTTCCTTTACTGGTTCATGAACCGCGACACATCATTACCCTTTTACGCTCTGCAGAGTGTCTGCTGCAGCTCTTTCACTGATCAGAAGCGTCACTGTCCTGAGGAGGATTCTGCCTAGGAAAAACGGGTGTGGAGCCATCCTAGGCTGCTGTGTTTCTCTGCCTTCGTATCCCTGGGGTTAGGACTCATGAAGAAATACTCTGGCCCCTTGAGACTGATCTCAAAGAGAGGTTTCCAAGTAATGCACTTCAGAAAAAGGGAGAATTTGTGTTTTCCCAGCAGCTATCAGAATCCATTCCTCAGCCCCCAGCTGCCAGGCATCTGCTCTCAGTTGCCAGGGGGTGTCATCTGTCTGCAGGGGGTGGGCAGAGTCTCAGTGGACTGGCCACAAAGCCCTCCCCATGCCACCACCCCAACGGAGAGGCGTTTTGTTCTGTTTCTACCTGGGCTTCCATGCTGACTCTTCCCACCACACCACAGAACGTGAAAAGGAACATTACCTCTGGCTCATGTGTTCAGGACTTGAACAAAATAAATGGGATAAATGTAGAGAAGAACAGTCAGTAGGGCTTTGAGGAATAACTACGATTTCACAAGGAGCTATGTCTTTGAGACGGAGGGAAGCCATCAGGAGAGAGTATCTTCCATTCTGCTTTAAGGCCTGTGGAGAGAAGAGGATGCAAGATGCATGTCTAAGAGTCTCTGCATCAAACCAAAGCTCTGTGAGAGGGAAGTCAAGGCCACTGGAGTTTGCCCTTACTAAAGTCGGAACTTTATGTGCATCCTACTGCCACTTGTTACCATCTCCTTCCCGCATTGCTTTCACGTGCTTTCCTCTATAAAGGCTGTCCAGAGAAGTCTTCCATCCCCATCTGTTCTGGTTATCTCTTGCTGCGTAAGAAGCCATCCCAAAACACTGACTTAACATACCGTTGATCACTGATTTTGTTCATGAACCTGTACTCTGGGCAGAGCTCAACAGGGAGCAACTCACCATCAAGGTGGCACCCATGTCAGCAGGCTGATGCTGCCCATCAGCTGGTAGTCCAGCCTGGCCCATGAGCTAAGGGACGCAGTTCTTGCCATCGCCCTGAGCTTCCTCACAGCATGGTGGCTGTGTTCAAGGGCAAGCGTCCTAAGAGAGAGCCAGATGGAAACCCCAGAAGTCATGTAGCATCCCCTCCACAGTGCTCTGTTTGTCCAGGCAGACACCCATACCCACCTGGGTTGGAGGAGAGGGAACTTACTCTCTTCTTGGAAAGGGAGCAGAAGTTATTGTCGTGGCCACTTTTGGAAAACACAATCTGCACTTGGCCTGAATATGCACTTGGCTGTCCAGCCTGACCGGCAGCGTGTGACAAATTCTAAGAGTTTTCCTTCCAGTCTGGAGGACAGAAAATCCTCCCGTGCTCTTGACCCGGATTCAAAAAAAGTGCTCCCAGAAAAGCTTTGATAATGAAAGATCTGCCTGTTTGCCATAATTTTTTTAAATAATATAATCTCAAAAACAAACAAACAAACAAAACCAAAATCTTCCTGTGTGATAAGACACTACAGGACTTTCCTCTCCCGGGTTCACTGTGTCAGGCCCTGGAAGGTGAAGCAGACAAGCTGGGGAGAAGAGCCAGTGTGCCCACAACACCATTCTTGGAATGGTTCTGAGACAGTGTGTCAAGTCCGCTACGTGCCCTCCTCAAGCAGAGGATAGATTTGTGGTTAGCCACATAAAGCTGTGGGCTTCAAAAAACAATGCCTTGGAGGGGGGGCTATCAAACTGGGGAGAAACAGCTTTGGCAGAACCTGACATTCTTCAAACAACCAAGCATTTCTCCAAGATGCTTGTGCATGGAACACCTTGATCTCCTTACAGGAAAGCTTGATAGTGATCTAATAAATAAATCGAAACATACCTTACCCCCCTCGCTTCAACGTTAATTTAATTTAAAACTAGCGTGTCTAATAGGCAGCACTTTTAAAATGCATTTCTGGAATTTGTGGTTTGGATTTCGGTCTCCTGAAAATAACATACTTTATATCTACTCCATGTGTTTGGCCCCCAACTTGTTTTGACTAAAGGACATGATTTGTCAAGATGTTTTCTCTGCTGGAATTGGCATGAGGAGGGGGTGGGTTTTATCTAATGAAATTGCGTGAGGCCCTTTTACCTCCTTTTATGTATTTTTTAAAGATTTTATTTATTTATTTAAAACAGAGAGAGAGATCACAAGTGGGCAGGCAGGCAGGCAGAGGGAGAAACAGGTTCCCTGCTGAGCACGGAGCCCAATGCGGGGCTCGATTCCAGAACCCTGGGATCATGACCCAAGCCGAAGGCAGACTCTTAACCAACTGAGCCACCCAGTCGCCCCTTATGTATGTTTCTTAAGAAGGTTTTTGTTGCTGTTGTTCCATTTCCTATGTGGCCATGCTTAATTGGAAAAAATTAAAAGATTTGTGAAAAAGACTCAGAGAAGACCCAGTGCTTGCCTCTGGGCCCTTCTCTGAATTGATATGGGAGCTCCCTCACCTTGGGTCCACAGGGGAGATGGAGTAGCTGCTCAACAGGCCCTGCAAAGCTGGTTGTGAGAGGAGATCGGAACTGAAACTCTTTCAGTGACAACGCCAACAAAGTGCACGACTTAATCATTTCTTGTGAATCATTTATGGTGAAGACCGAGGAGGATCTCGGGGAACTCAGGGCAGTAGTGTGGTGGGCCTCAGGATGGATGGGGACTGAGAACTAGAAAAGCCATCAGGAAACCAGACAGTTCTTTGGGACTCACTCTGGCCTGCAGAAGGTGCAAAGCACACCAGCCAGCACAGGGCAGGTGCCCAGGAAGTATGCACTGAATGAACGGCTGGGTCGTGATGCCACAGCCCTTGGTTCTTCTTAAGAGCTCAGCTGTGACTGAGCCTCATCTGTCTTCAGTCAAGTCTTGATTCCCAGCGAAGGATCCGGAATTGGCCCAACTGAGGTGAGCAGCACTTTCCCAAACCAGTCAACAGTGGCTGAGGGGCAGGATCACATTGCAGCTGCATAGCTGCCAGGAGCGTACCCCACAAGCATAGGCATAAAGGAGACCGTTCACGCGTGGATTGGATGCACCTACAGTGAAGGGGAGAAGACTGCCATGGGGATGAAAGGCAAAAATGATGAGCCTCAGGTGAGATTTGCTGTCAGAGCCTTGGACTGTAAGAGCTGGACATGCCTGTGGATCGTCTCGTTCAGCTCGTCATTGTTTCCATAAGCAAACAAGATGGAGAGATGAACTGTTCGCGTAGGTCCGTTACACTTAATGGCATTTCTGACGAGAAGAAAATAGGCCAGCACTTGGTGTTTCTTGATTAACTCAGCACACGTCCTGGAATTCTTGTTGGCAACACTATTTATCACCATTGTTTCTATTTTCGTCTTCTTAACTGTGCTTCATCCTATGAGGTAAGGCTTGATTTGTGTCTAACACTAGCTAAATATGATCCATCAGTTCTAGTGAGATGGACTCTCACGGTTGGAATCATCAAACAAAAACAAAAACTTGATTTGGGCAGTCTACAAACTTTGTCTGCCTGTGAGCGATTATTGAGAGCGTCTTCTGTGTGCTCGCCACTGTTGTGGGCAGGGAAGACATAGAGACAAACTAGGTGCCCCACCTGCCCTGGCCCAGCTCACCTTGTGTGGCCTGCAGCTTGCTAGGTGATGGACAGGAGAATGGAGGACTGTGGGGAGGAGAGAGAAGTGGTGTGCCAGATGGGATTTGAGGGCACAGAGAAGGGGCAATCAGGCCGGCAGTCAGAGAGAGCTTTCCAGAAGAGTGGAGTGCCATCAGCGCCGCGGGAGTGAGGAACAGAGTGACCCATGCCATGGTTCCCAGGGCTGGAGCTGATGGCGGATTTGGGGAGTGGAAGAATATGAAGCCAAAGGGATAAGCAAAAGCCAGGTCAGGACAGGCTAGAGGTATGAGTTTTGACCAAAACACTGAGGCGCCATTGAATGGTTGTTAGGAATCTAGAACCAGTTTATATGTTACAAAGGTGTCCCCAGCAGCAGTGAGCGTGGGGGGAAATGTGGCCAGATCCGCATCGGGCTGCAGAGGGATGGTGGGCAGATGAGGTGATCGGAGCTCAAGCAGGGCGGGGGGCGTGAGGGCAGGGGCTCAGTGCTGGCGGGTTCCACAGGACGGGGTGTTGCTCGGATGTGGAAGATGAGAAGATACCGCCTGGGGTGATTGGCCTAGAGTTGGGTGACTGCATGAACATGTTAACATTCTCTCCGACTGAGAAACAGGAATGGAGAGCAAGAGGACTTGTGTTTGAGAGTTAGCTTTGCAGCTCTGCAGAGCCTGGGCCAATGGGAGCAATCTGGGGCCACGGCTGCAGGTGAGCCATGGACCGTGGGCAGGGGCTGGGTCACCCAGGAAGGGTGTCTAGGAGAAGAGCAGGGGCCAGAGGCCCGAGCAGTCAGGGATACAGCCTGTCATGGAGCAGGTCAGGCAAGCAGAGCCCTCTAAGGAGAGTCCAGGGATGCAGGGGAGAAACTGGAGGGGATGGGGGAAGTTTCCAGAAAGAGGAAGCCATCCACCACAGCAGCTGCAGCAGGGAGGTCAAGCTAAACAACAGAGTGGCGCTACCCAAGTGGAGACCTTCCACGACGTGATTCAGTGAGGAAATTCCACCAGGAACCTGCTAATTGACCGATGCTGCTAAGGAATGAGAAGCTTAGCCTTAAGAGATGAAAGCTAGCAAAAATGCTTTCAGTTTGAAGAATCTGTTTATAAATGGGGAGGTGTGGAAAGCATCTAGCTCTGCAGTGAGATAGACTTGGATTTCAGTCTCCACCCTCCAGCTCACTGACTGGGAGACTGGGGACAAGTTACCCAGCCCTCCAAGCCTCCCTGTCTCTAGCTATAAAACAGAGCTTCTACCCACTTCACAGATTCTCCGTGTCACATCGTGTCCTGCTCGCCCCACCCCCTGCTTTCTTTTCCTCCAGAGCACTTCCCACCTTCCATCCTTACATACGTTTGCTTACATACTTTGTCATCCTCCCTGACTGAAAGAGAAACTCTACACCAGCAGGGAGTCTGGTCTGATCCGTTCACTGCTGCATTCTTGACATCCCTGAAGCCTAGAGCCGCATCAGGCCCTGTAGTAGTTGCTCACTAAATATTTGTTGAACGGACGAGTAATTGAGTAAAAAGGACCGTGCTCGACATGCAGTGATGGGTGGCAGTGGCAGGGCTCTTACTAATTTCTGTGGGGAGAAAAGCCATTGCCAGACCATCTTCAGAGTCGGCACCGCTGTTCTCAGGGCCGAGTGCCCTTTGAGGCCAAAATTCCTGTTGCACTCTCCCCCTTCTCCAAGGCTCTGCCGTTGTTGGAGAATGGGGGCCTGACCCCTGCCTGGGCTGGGGACAGTGGGGTCACACATTTAGAGAAACCGAGTGGAGGAGAATCGGCAGCAGGATTCCCAGGACTCCTGGAGCGTGCCAGAGAAACTGGAAGCAGAGGAAACCCCGCTCATCGAAACCCATCAGGACATCAAAGAGCTCTCGGGGCCCACAGCTGCAGAGAAGGTTCCCACAGCCTATGCCTCAAAGGCTCCAGTAGGTGGATGGTGGAGAGAAACTGTCTTCTCTAACCAGAACCCATGTCTGAAATCACAGCCAGCGAAGGCTCGGAAAGTGAAAGAGCAGTGAGTCTGACTCGCTTTATTAATCTGGGCATTTGCGATGGCAGTCAGGATGCTTACATCTTTCATCCTCCACGTGCCTCACACCAGGAACTCACAGACACCCGGGATGCAGCAGTGTGGGGCTGATTATAAAGAATGTGTTATTCTGATGGAAAAGACTTTTAAAGACTCCACCTCCCAATAGCCTGCCCATTGGACATGTTCTAGAAGGAAGTCTGGTATCAAAACATAAATCTAAACAGAAACCAAACTAGCAAACAGCAACGTGCATTAATGGGACCCTTTTATGTGTACCAAACCCAACATTCCCTCAACTCCTTGGCCCCAGGGTATTGTTCTTTGTTGTTACTGTTCTTTGTCTCCTTTTCATCTTTCGATACATCCTTCCAAGATTCTCGCAGCAGTGTACTTCAGAGCCCAGACTCTCTTATGGAAAGCATATGTCTTTGGGAACATACTGTCCCACTTGAAGTTCTGGAGCCAGTTGTATTTCTGTTCCAGGATCAAGTGAGAAACAGTTATTTGCAGGGTTGGAAGGAGCTTCAGGTTAGCTCCTCAGCCAGGAAAAATCACACTTGAAGCAAAGAGTTTCTAAAAGATCTCTAAGAAAAGAAGAGCATCTCCATTTAGCCTGTGGGTCTTCGTCATTCATCTGTCCATTTATTTTATTCATGCAACATTTGTGGAAAGTTTACCATGAGCAAGGTCTGTGCTCAAAGCCCAAAATGCCAAAATTCCAAGATAAATATGATCCATCTTTCCCCTCCGGTAGCTCGCACTCTAGGAGAGGAGATAAGCAGCAGTCCAATTTGACAAGGCCACGGCAGAGGTGTGGTCAGATTTGGGTCACGGGGCAGGAGTCGAGAGACAGGGAGAGACAATTTTTCAGAGGAGAGGATACTCTTTAAAGAGAATAAGAGGGAAGGAGGTAAAGAAGAGAAGGAGCGGGTCCTTAACTATTGAATAACTGTAGAGCCAGGGCACGGACAGAAGCCAAAGCACACCGGTGTGGTCCCAACCAATGCCTGTGGGCCACAGATCTTTCTTACTAGCGTGGAGAATCTCCAGGACTTAGAGAGAAGTGGAAAAAGCAAAGTACGATGTCGAGTATCAGAAGTCCAGGTGGGAGTTACCCTTGGTGAGGTTGTGACAAGAGTGGGGCACGAGAGGGACCCCAGGATGCCAGCTCTCTGTGTTTTGATGGCTTTGTTTACTTTGTGGAAGTAAATCAAACCGAACACTGTGATAAATGCAATTTTCAGTGCAAATGTTCAATCAAGCGTCATATGTTTACCAAAATGTTCAAAAAACCCCAAATACCACGCAGTCAGGCATGGCTCAAATTCTTGTGAAGGGCTCCAGCAAACAAACAGTGTGCATGGAAGATGGAAATAGAGACATGAAGCAAAGCCACACTGAAAGAGCCCTGTATGCTGAATGAAGGAGTTCGCACTTCATCCCCAAAGACTCATGGAGAGGGCAAGCACTGATGGAGCTGAGGGGTGTTTCAGAGCATGGCCCCTTGTGCCACAATTGAGTTACTGGGTATAAGCTTAAAATTCTCCACCTGTAAAATGCAGCCATGACTGTATTTGCCCCCAAAAGCTATTTTGAGGATTGAATGAGATAATGCACAGAAATGTTCAGTGGAGTGCTCACTAGAGTCAACAATAAATGTTTGCATTTTAGAAAGCTTCCTCAGGCAGGAGTGAGGAGGACAGATGGGGGACGGCCAAACTGGCATGGGGAGACAAACCAGAAGGCTGTGGCAGTAATCTAAGGAAGACAGAATGAGAGCCTGACCGGAATAGGGACAGTGGAAGTCAAGGAGAGATCCACAAATGTGAGGGGGTACAATTAAGATCTGGGAAATGGAAGAGAGCGAAGTCCAAGGTGACTGTCAGGTGTCTGGCTCGGGAGCACGTGAAGATGGTGAAGCTGTTAGAAAGTCAACATGAGGAATAGACTTGGCAAGATCATGCATCAGATTTGGAGCCTGTTGAGTTTAGGGGTCCTGGGAGACACCCAGGTGAGCAAGTCCACAGGAACTCAGTGGAGGTGTTCAAGCTAAGGAGATAGATTTGGGAAGGATGTCAAACCCTGTTGAAGGTGAATGAGTAGGTGAGATCCTTCAGGGGTGATGTAGTGAGTGAGAAGAGCCAGGGGCCAAAGATGGAGCCCAAAGTAACATGGACATATAAAGGGGCAGACCAAGAAAAGGAACCTGTGAAGAAATTTGAGAAGAAACAATCAGAAAAGGTAGAAGGAACAACCAACAGAGAGTGCTATTAGAGTAGCCCAGCAGGGTGTCATCAACTGTGACAGATGCCACAGAAATGACCCGTTAAACGAAGACAAAGTAGTGTTCATTGACTCCTGCATATGATGGCCATGGGGACTTTAGGGGAATAGTGGGACACAAGCAGGCTTGTCCTGGGTATGTATTACGTGACTTGGAAGAAAGCAGCCAACAAATGCAATCCAGGGGAAGGAGAGCTGCAGGGCAAGAAGCTCGGGGAGGGGGGCGGGGATGAGGAGTCAGTCTTTTCCTGAAGGTCAGAGTTTCCAGTATTCACCTGTTTTGGAAAAGGTTAGATCTCTCTCTTTCTTTCTCCCCTTCTCCCGTCCCCTCCCTGTCTCTTTCCTTCTCGCGCTCTCTCCCTTCCTTCCTTTTTTTCCATCCTGTGTTTCTTCTCCAGAAGCCAAAGAGTAACTTATATAACTGGAAACACGGAATGTGTTGCCTTTTTAAGTGTTTTTAAAATAAGATGTTGACCTGGGGGCTGTCTGTGCGGGAAGATGGTTTGGGAGTTAGTGTGAATGAGTGAGTACATTCCCCGCCTTTGTGGACCCTCCCTTTGCAGACTCAAAGCCTGTGTCTCCCGCCTTGGGCTGAGGCGGCCATGTTGGGAGCCGGGGGCATGCTTCCGGCAGTGATGTGATGCTGCTCCGTCCTGGCCGCTGCCCCCGCCCCTTCCACCCAGTGGGTAACCATTTGCCTCTAGAACTTGGGTCACACCACTTCTCCTGCCCACTCCTCCCCAAACCTGCTCTGGCTTCCAGGTAGGGCTCAAAACATACTGTCTTCAGAAACTCCCTCTTGTGCCCATCAGTTAGTCACTGTGTGGGGCTCATTTTGCATTTCCTGAGGGGTCCTGTGAGTCATTCTCATTCTGGTATATAAGACTTTGCCTTATTGGTGAAATCATAAGGCATCAGGCTAATTCTCCACGACATCTAGTGGGCCATTCCATGTAGAGTAGGTGCCCAACAAAGGTTGGCTCGCAGAAGGTAAGGGCATGAAGTCTGCGCTAGACGATAAGCTCCCAGGGCAGGTGCTGGGCTCGTGCATCTTTTTACCCCTTCAGCGCCAGCTCCCTAGCGCTCTGACCATCTATCCATTCCACAGAAACTTACTGAGCACCTGCCAGGTACCAGAAACGGCACTAGGTAAGCTGAGAATTCAGCAGTGAACCAGATCCCCGGTTCTAGAAGAGGAGACAGCCAATAAGGAAACAAACAAAGGAACAAGTCCAATAACCACAGGCTGTGGCAAGCTCTTTGAAGGAAGTTAACAGAGCTCTGTCATGAAGAAGGGGCATGTTTATGCTCAGACCTGAAGGCTGCTAAGGAGAGAATAAATAAGTTGCCCCTCAGCCTTCTCTTCCTATTTAATAGCCGCACGACCTTAACTTTTCCTTCAATAAAATATTCAAAGGGGTACAATAAGATGACATGGTATGGGCTTTCCTGGTCAGTGGGTTTACAGCCCACTAACACGTCCAATCCTTAATGAATCACCGTCTCTAAGCGTTGCATATGTCACCTGCACTAGGGGGGCGGCAGCCCTGGGGTCCCCATGGAGGGACAAGGGAGAAGGCGCCCAGCTGCGCGGCGTTCTGCCCCAACACCAGCCACTTGAGCCCATGGTGGTTTGTTTTGCAGGTGAGCCGGCCTCATCCCAGCAACCACCCTCTCCTGATCCTCTTCGTGGTGGGCGGGGTCACGGTCTCAGAAGCCAAGATGATCAAAGACCTTGTGCCGTCCCTGCAGCCAGGAACCCAGGTACTGAGGCCTCTGTGAACGGTGAAGGAGGGTCCTGAGGCACCAGTGGGAGGGTGACTGAGGGTCCTTCATCTGGCTTCCCAGCACCTCTCCCCGTCTCCATCCCACCTTTCTTCTCCCACCCACTCCTGCCCTGTCACATTCCCCCTCCACCTGCTCCCGGGTCAGCTGTCCTCCTGCTGCGGACACAGGGAGGAGAGCTGTCCCTTACGGTCCTCGCCTGCCTCCGGGCTTCAGGGGCTAAGCTGCTATTGTCCCTAGTCCCGATTCCTGAAGGGCATATATTCTCTTGTGTCCAGTCAGCTCTTAGATACTCACGAGTTGTTACTCAAGGCGCATCATCAAGACAATAACAGATGTAGCATCTGTCTCCTCTGTCGCCTCCTGCCAGTGCCCGTTCATCCCCTCGGAAGCAGCCTGGTGGTCAAGAACACACACCTCTCGATTGTATGGGTCTGTCCTTGAGTCTTACCTCTGTCATTTACTAGCCAGCTGATCTGGGAAAGCAAACCTTCCATTTTCTCCCGGAGGCAACAGGGCTAGGGGGGCTGTGAGTCTTGGATCAGGTAAGGGGAGAGCACATACTTCTAGCACTGTGCCTGCCCCATAGCTCTCGATAAATGGTGGCCACCCTCAGTATCAGCCGTTTCCGGGCAGTCAGCACCCTGCTCGGCGGTGGTGGTGGTGGGGGGTGGTGTTTAGCTGCTGACAGGAGGCAGCCGGAGCCCAAGGGGAGGGACTTCAGGAGAAGGAGAGCCCCTGCCCCTGGAAGTTCTAATCTGGCTGACGGCGCAGAGCCGGCAACTCAGTAAGACTTAAAGTCCTTGCCTGAGTGGGCTCCCCAAAACATGAGAGCAGGTGGCTTCCATGGGAGACGATCCCTAGAAGCAGAAGAAGCACGGGAATCTGAGAAGACAGACAGTCAAGAGAGAAAAGCCAGAAAAGAGTGCTTTGTTGCAGGCAGCCGGGGCTCTGTCCTCTGGGGGCCCGAGGAGCCCAGACGACATGCCCCCGGATTGTCCTGCCGGGAGTCAGGGAGTCTGACACATGTTCTCATTGACTCTCACCCCCCACCCCCATTTGAGACTTGCCTCTGAGGGCTTATCTTCAGCTTTAGCCCAGGGGGCCTCTGTCTCCTTAGGCGAAGTTCTGCCTGTCTTCGGCCTTCCACATCTCTGCTGGAATCCAAACTCCGCACTTGGCAGTGTGACCCTGAACTGCCTGCCCACTGCCTCCTATTCGCTGCCCCGTCTCCTCAAGCAGACATGGATTCCATTAGGACAAAGGCTGGGGCTCCCCACCCCTGAGCACATGGCAGGAGTTCTGGAAGCCTGGTCTGCTGGCTTGATTGGCTACAGAGCAGGCTTGATTGCCTGGTGAGGCAGAGAAGGCCTGGGTCCTGTGGTCTCCAGACACCCAGCCGAGGAACGGACCTGAGTATCTAGGCAGCTGCAGAAAGTTCTCGAACGGGGAATGAGCAGTCTTTGGCTATGACCATTTCTGCTCTTACTACCACCTGTCATGGCCCTAGCTGGTGAAATTTCTGACCAAGTGGTCAATTCTGCCTCATCTAACACCCTTTCAGCAGTGTCAAGGATCTGTTTAACAAGCAGTTGCCTTTTTGAGCAAGACTTTTTTTTAATCAGAAAGCACACTTCTCGCTGTCCTTAATGAGGTGACCAAATTCTTAGCTCTCCAGAACAGTGCTGCATTGTACCACCCCGACAGACGTGTTAATCCCCACTCTAGAAGGATACAATGCAGCCATTTTCAAAGCTGCGGGACCCGAGTTAGACAACACAGACCTGGGCTCTGCAGCGGCTTTGCGACAACCCAACCCTGTGCCCGGTCATCTACAGAGGGAGCTGCTCAGAGAATCTGGGACTTGAGGAGCAGCCGTGATTGCTATGTGTCCATGGTGCAAAAAGTTCCTCCGAAGAGCTAACGGGCCCCAGGAAGCCCCCAAAGGCAGTAGGGAAAAACAGCGGAGGAGTTATTGATCATGGTGCCCTTGATCTCCAAGCTTCTGAAAGGAGGGGGGTTACCCGGATGTTTGCTGGGGTGGTACCTGTGGAGGCAGATCTTCCTTTCTCAGACCCCAACAGACTCACTCGGCCCTGGGTGCACACCTACCTGTGCCCAAATCTGGGACGGGAGCAGCTACCTGCTTTTACACGTGCAGTGGAAGTCCGGCCTTGCTGCTCTAGCTGTCCACGAAACGGCTGCTCTAGCTGTCGTCCACGAAACGGCTGCTCTAGCTGTCGTCCACGAAACGGCTGCTCTAGCTGTCGTCCACGAAACGGCTGCTCTAGCTGTCCACGAAACGGCTGCTCTAGCTGTCCACGAAACGGCTGCTCTAGCTGTCGTCCACGAAACGGCTGCTCTAGCTGTCGTCCACGAAACGGCTGCTCTAGCTGTCCACGAAACGGCTGCTCTAGCTGTCGTCCACGAAACGGCTGCTCTAGCTGTCGTCCACGAAACGGCTGCTCTAGCTGTCCACGAAACGGCATGCATACGGTGCCATTACCAACTCAGACTTCGACATCTGTTGGAGAACACAGGTGAACTAATTGAAAGGCATAGGTTCTACTGAGTCTATGTGCCCAACAAACCCTCAACCAACAAGCTAACTCGGACGTGACCGTCCATGTGAACAACGGATAATATGCGTTATCTAACCCTAGTATTCTGTCTTTACTAGCCAGCCTACACGTGAACACCTCTGGTGATGAGGACTCGCCCCCTCCCCCTGCAGCCTACCTGGGCCTTGGAGGGCCTTACTGTTATGTCTCTCTCCCCTAGACGAGTCCAAATCTGCCTCCTTCTAGCCTCCCTCATTAGTGCTGTTTCCAGCTCCTGCGCCCCACAGACTTTACAGGCAAATCAGGCCCATCCCTCTCCCACGTGTTCTCCCCTGGGTCTGCTCTTCTCCAAACCAAAGCTTTCCAGTCCCATGAGGTGTATCTGAGAGTGACGGGTGTGGTGGCTGTCCTCAGCCCCGCTCTGTCTCTCCCTCTCAAACTCAGCTGGAACGGAGAGCCATAGGTCAGTGTGGACGACCCTGAGATCATGAGATCAGTGCAGGGCAGTTGGGTCCCCCTCCTTCTCATCTTCACCACAGCCGACAAGGCCCAGCACACCGTCTGAGGGATGGATTCTTTCCGCTCCGTTTTCACTGCTCTAGAAGTGTCGACATCAACTGAGTCTACAGTCTTTTCTCTCCAAGGTCCTCGGTCCTGCCAACAAGGGAGGTGCGGTTGGTTAAGCGGTTGACTCTTGGTTTCTGCTCAGGTCCTAATTTCAGGGTTGTGAGATCAAGCCCCACGTCAGGCTCTGTGCTGAGCTCGGAGTCTGCTTAAGACTCTCTCTCCCTCTGCCCCTCTCCCACCTCTAAAAATAAATCGAGAAAAAAAAACCCACCCAGCCCTACAAATAGGGTCGGGATTGCTGGATGTCATGATTGTTCATTGAATGTTGAATACTGAACACTAGAAACTTTACTTATATTATTGTAGCGTAAGATAAAAGTAGCTCTTCTGGAGAATTCACCAACCTGTTGATTTGATCCTGAGATTATGGGCAACTAAAACCAGCCTGACTTTTGTATCAGTTCCTATTAATCCACATCTTCTCTATATCTACGTGGGTGCTTTGGGGACCCAAGCGCAAGAGCCTACCATCACATCTACTGAATTGGATTCACTGATTATTCTGTGAACATTCGTTGAATATCTGCTTTGTGCCAAGCACTGTTCTTGTGCTAAGGATAGAGTAGTGAGCGAGCCAGACTCGTGCCTGCTTTTGTGGAACTTATATTCTAACAAAGGACTGATGTCAAGCATGAAAACTCCAACCAGAGATAAGGGTGCCAGGAACACAGACGGTGCTATGGTGGGAATAAGTGCAGGGGGACGTTCCTTCAGACGGCACAGGTTCCCCGTGGAGGAAAAGAATTTGAAAAGCATTCAGGGACCAGCTCTTCAAAGGAAACTCATAGAACCCACTTATGGCCCATCCAGGAATGAATTCTCTTCCACAGAAAGTGACAAGGGTAGCAGGAAACATGGAATCCAGAAACCATATGTCCGCACCTGCTTGTTTTGTAGGACTGTTGTCATACTCTAAAACGGGCATGTTTCCTCCACTCTCTGCCCGTGGTTGTTGGCCAGGGGGCCCATGAGAAAAAGTGGGCAGCTGGAGAAGGCCCTCTGTCCCAACTACAAAAAAAGGGATCGAAGAAGCAGCTCCCCCCACCCCACCCCACCCCAAGCAGCCCAACCATGAGGCAAGAAGCTTCGTAGGCTTCCCCTCACTCTGGAGTGCTTGTGCCCAGCACCCGCCCCTGTCTCACTTGCTGCCTGTTGTCGGGCCCCATGCCCAGATGGCTCTGCAGGCTGAACTCTGTGGCTGGATGGGGGCCAAGAGGCCCACAGAAGCCTGAGATTGTGGGAGGAAAATAACAGGGAGGGACCCTCCCAGAGGACACAGGGAAAGGCCAGCTCAGGGAACAGAGGAAGACCATGTGGGCAAGTTGGCCCTGCCATCCACTGCTTTTCATAGGTGGATGCATGTTCCCACCCACATTTTCTAGCACTTCTGTGTTTCTGGAGCTGAATATTTAGTGAGAATGTAAGAGAAAAAACAAAGTAGATCAAGAAATATGCTCATACACACACAGTTTGGCATAACTTTAGGGGTTCAGGATACCTAAATTCTGGCTCCAGGTTATTCTAAAATTGATTGAAAGGCCCAAGAGAGGAGTCCAGTGACTTCCTTTTTTTTTTCTCTTTTCAGTCTAGATTTATTTTATTCTTTTTTTTTAGATGTATTTGTTTATTTGAGAGAGAAAGAGACAAGTGAGCAGGGGAGGGGCAGAGGGAGAGGCAGAGAATCTCAAGCAGACTCCACAGTGAACGTGGAGCCTGATGTGGGGCTCGATCTCACGACCCTGAGATCATGACCTGAGCAGAAATTGAGAGTCGGACGCTTAACCCACTGAGCCACCCAGGCGCCCCTAGATTTACTTTATTCTGAAGTTTCTTACTCTGAGGAAAACATCAATGAGGTTTTAAATTTATCTTTTTTGCCTGAGTTAGCTTAGAGCCTTATAATCTGAACTAGAAACTCTAGAGACAGTACAGATCAAGGTATTGGATGGCAGCCCACATGTTCATAGTATTCTTGTTCACACTGTCCTTCACTCCTGTGAATGAACAATTCTGGAGTCATTTGCAGTGTGAGGTTTGGTTCTTCTTTCCCCTTGAATGACTTCTTATTAAATAACCCCCAGAAGGGACAAAGATGAGGAAGTGATCTGAAATGTCCCACTTATGGTTCTTTGGGAGACCCCGGTAGCACCGTTTACTCACCTCAGAGTCAAAGTGAAAGCAAGGCAGACAGTTCACAGTGAGTTTCCCAGAAAGCTTGGTCGTGTCCCTGTACTTAATCCACTCTCCTACTGGCCTAGCAATACAAACCTTCTACATTTAACACACACGTATGAGTATGTGTGTGTATGCCCATGCAAGTGGGGGTAGGCAGGGCCTCGGATATGATATATGCTCACAAACCAGGTCATCAAGTGGAGGAATATGCATGTTGGTGCCTGTGAATAGTTTTACTGGGAAGAATCTCGCAAGTTTAAAAGAAAAAAGGAGAAAAACCATTTTTATCCCCTGCTCCTTTCAATTCAAAATGTTAGAAATCAGATGGATCTGAAATCTAAATCCTGGACTGCCCTGCTTCCTCTGTGTTCTGCAGAAATGGAACAGCAAGATGCTGGAACCTGCAAATTAGAGTGGTGGCCTGCAGAAGCTGGACGTGGGAAGAAAGCAAGAGGGCTGGGCCGCTGTCCAAGCCTGACCCGCTCCTGCAGGAGCCTGGACCAGCTGACGTAGGGGCTCTGGGGAGCCCTGGGGAGCCCTGGGGAGCCGCGGTGTCCTCCTCCCCTGGCTCACAGATGGAAGTGTTCATCAGTGCCCTCGGCTGCCTGGACAAAAACCAGTTCTCTAGAAGGAATTCCCTCGTGCTGAATTTGCCTACCACCACACATTTGATGACTGTTTATAAAATCTTCATTTTATATCTAACAGGCCAATCTCAGGCTCTTTTAAGCATTTTCTTTCTCATTTTGACCATCTTTTTGTCCCCCCAGTTGGCTAATTTTTTAGACTGTTTAGAACTATTTTAGTCAAATAATGCAGAAATGCCCTAGTTGAATGGGCTAAAAACCTCTAAAAATGCTCAGATGAGTCTGAAGACCAAAAGATGCCTAAGATGTGAAAATGCTCAAGGCCCCTCATCTGTAATAGCGTAAATGAATTGTTAGCCTGGCTTGTGATTCCCAGTAGGAAATGTAGACAAATAGTTGAACTGATTTGAAATAATTTTCCCAGAGCTATTTGAGCTATCTGTTATTAGAGCCTCTCAGGGTGAAAAACTTCCTGCTGACCATTGCTAAACTCACTGCCTCCTTCCTTGTCTGACCGTTTCTGTTCACTCATTTCGTCATTCACTGACTCCCTATATCAAGGACCCGCTACATTTCGGGCACTGTGCTAAGAAACAGCGGAAAGATTCAGGAAAGGCAACAAGGAATATAGTGTGGTACCAACAGCCGTGGGAACACACTTCAGCTTTGGGAGGGGTGGTCTTGGAAGGCTTCCTGGAGGTGGTGATGCCTGAGCAAATTTTTGAAGGACTGAGAGGTCTTCAGGTAAAGAGGAGGGGGACTCATGTTCCGGGTGAAGAACCATCCCCAAAGTTCCACCCGTGAGACTGCAAATAGTCATGTCAGGTGGAGATCATTATTCCCACTTTACAGATGAGGAAAGTGAGGCCCAGCTAGGGTCCAACTCCTAAGTCTGTGCTCTTATCCACTGCCCCATCTGGCAAGAGTCCTTGGTCTGAGCTTTCTTGCCTCTTCAGAGCCCCTAGCTCCCTCCACACTGCCCTGGTTTCCCATCTGCTTCTTTTCAGCCCTCCACATGCATGTCCCAGGCACCCTCTGGTTCAGCCCTCATGCTAAATACCTGCCTGTTCAGAGGTGAGGGGCCCCATCTTTGGGTCCTGCTCAGTGGAGGTCATGGAACCCACCGTCTCTGTCAGCCACGGCTGGAAGCCCAGCACACCGTCTGAGGGATGGATTCTTTTGGCTCGGTTTTCGCTGCTCTAGAAGTGTCGACATCAACTGAGTCTACAGTCTTTTCTCTCCAAGGTCCTCAGTCCTGCCAACAAGACTTACATATCCTGGGAGGCTCCCGCTAGCCCTTATGCTTGCCCTCACCTCAGCCAGAGAGGAATCTGCCATTTTGACTCAGGAAGGAGCACAGAGGCTGGCAGTGGTGGTGGGAACCGGCAAGTCACCAGGGCAGGAGAGGGGCGTCTACTGCCTCCCGAGAGTCAACTACTAGAGAGTATGCAAAGGACTTCTGTTTCTATGCACACGTTTTACAAAATATCTGAATACGGGTTTCTTACCTTATGGTCTATGATTCCTAGTTGAACACAAACCTCATCTGAAACTACATTCAGAATCTTGTGTGTGTTGAACAGACACATATTTTTCTAGAGTTCTTAGCTTTTTTTTTTTTTTAAAGATTTTATTTATTTATTTGACAGAAAGAGATAGCGAGAGAGGGAACACAAGTAGGGGGAGTGGGAGAGGGAGAAGCAGGCTTCCCGCTGAGCAGGGAGCCCGATGCGGGGCTCGATCCCAGGACCGTGGGATCCTGACCTGAGCCGAAGGCAGCCGCCCAACCGACTGAGCCACCCAGGGGCCCCTAGAGTTCTTAGCTTTTTTAAGGAGACCTGTGACCCAGTCACAAAACCACAGTAAAATGGCACTCAGAATGGCTGAGCACTTCCTGTGCTCTAGGCACGTGACTCGATGCAATCCTTGCCCCAGCACCTCCAGCTCAGGGCTGTTGTTGGCCTTCTGGGACACGCAGAGTAAGGCTCCAAGGGAAGTGGCTTTCCCTGGGGCACGCAGCCAGCCTGCGGTGGAGCTGGGCTCTACAGGGCTCCAACAAGTGTGTGGGCCCGGGCGCCGCCGTTCTTAGCCAAC
This sequence comes from Leptonychotes weddellii, assembly GCF_054177405.1. NCBI lineage: Eukaryota > Metazoa > Chordata > Mammalia > Carnivora > Phocidae > Leptonychotes > Leptonychotes weddellii. The sequence goes on from NC_138370.1 coordinate 140,724,829, forward strand.
CCCTAGGCTTGGCGCAGGAGACCCTCTCCAGACCCATGTGTTCATATGCTGTCTACACCGTGTGTGCAGATGATAAGGGCATGCTAATATTCACTTGCTGCCCTCCAACTCTCATCCCCTGGCGTTCAAGGACAACTGTGAGCACAGACTGCAGTATTTCTTTTTCTGCCAAAAATATAACTTGGCTGACATTAGCCATATATTGTTTAAGATCATTCTCTTTTGAGAAAAAGTAAAAAAGCTGCTTGCAAGGGCTCATTTTTGCTTGAAACAGAATACTTTTTAATAACCCTCACTTCTTTAACAAGAAGAAGGAGGAGGAGGAGAAGATGAAGAAGAAGAAGAAGGAGGAGGAGGAGGAGAAGAAGGAGGAGGAGGAGGAGAAGAAGGAGGAGGAGGAGAAGGAGGAGGAGGAGGAGGAGGGAGGGGAAGAGGGAGGAGGAGGAGGAGAAGAAGGAGAAGGAGAAGAAGGAGAAGGAGAAGAAGAAAATCATAAAATGCTTTCTTCTCTCCTTCCTTCTTCGACTCGGGCCGCATCTGCCTTTCCTCCACGTTGGAGTGGGGACTCTTGTTTCTGACCAGTGAGCTGGGAGTTGGTTACATCATTGGCTTGGGAACACCGGGAACAATGTGGCGGGGGAGACAGCATGCACATTCCCGGGCTGTATGGCCAGGTGAAGCCCGGTCCTGCTGCTCACCTTGCAGTCACCTCTGCTCGGGCGCTGGGCTGTGGAATTCCAGCTCTAGGACCTCCTTCTCCATTCCCAGAGTCAGCTCCTCACCTGGCCGCCTGTGCAAATCCTCACCAGCCCTTAGCCCTTACCCAGCACATCATAGACCCAGCCCGGACCCAAGGAATAAGTTGTTTCAGTGCTATAAAGAGAAATCTACCCCAGAGGCAAGGTCCAGACCGAAGGAAGCAGGAAGGGTCCACCACAGTGACAGGTCAGAGAAGCCCAAAAGTCCCTGTGGACTAGGGGAGTAAAGCAGCCTTGCCCAGACCCCTTGACATGACCGAAGTGACCAGATAGGCCCTTGGATGCTGGAGTCAGCCTGCCTGGGTTGGAATCCTAATTCAACAATTTCCTGTGTGTTCCTGGACAAGTTATTTAACCTTTCTGTAGTTTATTTTCCTTATCTATAAAATAGGAATAATAAATGTACCCATTTTATAAGGTTGTGATGAAGATTACCTGGATTTTAAGTGAGATCATGCTCAGTGCCTGGCACATCATAAGAACCAATAAATGTGAGCCAATACCATCCTTATCCCATCATTGTTACAGGTTGACTTGTGCCCCCTCCCAAAAGATGCTAAAGTCTGAATCCCTAGTACCTGTGAATGTGACCTTACTGGAAATAGGTCTTTGCAGATGATCAAATTAAGATGAGGTATTTAGGGTGAGCTCTAATCTGATATGACTGTGTCCTTATAAAAAGGGGAAATTTGGACAGAGAGGCATGCATTGATGGAAGACAGTGTGAAGACACAAGGAAACTGAGAGGAAAGCATGGAACTGATTTTCCCTCACAACCCTGCCAACACCTTAATCTTGGACTTGTGGCATTCAGAACCATAAGACAATAAATTTCTGTTATTTAAACTGCCCAGCTCTGGGTCCTAGGTAATTAACACAGTCATCACCATCACCCACAACGCCATCCACCCCTTGGGTGTGCCTTCTCATGCTCCCCAAAGGAGCAAAGCCTCCCTGGAGAAGAGAGAAACCTTCTCTCTTATTGAGGTCAAATTACTGGATCCCAAAGCTACAGTATGATCGGATTCAGTTCAGCAGCCAGGTGGTGGCTGGGCTCGGCCATTCTCGGTGCCAATTGGTTAACGGTTCAGGAAACAGAGCCCCGCTGTCCCACAGGCCATCCTTCCCCGCCTGTGCACCCCTCCTTCCACCCAGGACCCTAGCATCCGGCGGCGTCCAAGCTGCCACATTCTGCCTTTTCTCCACAATGCCCCACTCTGTGCCTTCCCCCAGAGAAACACATTGCATTTTATTTCTCGTCCTCCCATAACCTGGGATTGGCTTTCCTAACTGTCTGTGGTGTGTTTGTCCCCTCCTGCTGGTAGGTCATCGTGCTGTCCACGCGACTCCTGAAGCCACTTAACATTCCTGAGCTGTTATTTGCCACTGACCGGCTGCATCCAGACCTTGGCTTCTGAGCGGCTGCTAAGAGGAGACCTGCCCGAGGTGGAAACACCCATCCTGTTGCCTGCCACCATTCAAGATATGCCTCCAAACCCAGTGTCCTCTTGCTAATTGTGGGGAGGACAGAATTCTGCCCCAAAGGTCTTGAGAACCATGTAGCAAAGTGCTTTGCTTGGACTGCCGGCAAGTCTTTAAAAATAATAATAATAATAATAATTCATTTTTCTAAAGGTGTCTATCTTTCAGCTGGCTTCATTCGACATAATTCCCATTTCTCTGTTTGTGATCTTCCTGATTCCAACTGCAAGCTCCTGAATTCTACATAATCGCCTGTTGGCAAGTGTTGGTAGCTTACAAGCTATTTGATCTACAGTTGCTCAGGAAATTAGACATGCTTTAGAATTATGAGTGTGAAGAAAGTTTGATTTTCCTTAAGGTTATGTAACTGGGGAGGGTACCTTGCAAATTGGATCTGAGAGCTTGCTGAAAAGGCAAGGAACGGAGGGGTTAGCAGCTAGAGCCATGCTGGTAGCCCACGGGCCACGTAACTTGGCCTGTCATTACAAAGGGCGGCGTTGTCCCCGCGAGCCCACCAGGCAGGGTCCCCAGGCTACTTGCAACAGTAGTGGGAGAGAGGTTGATTGGAGGGCTGGCTCTGCCCATAAAAGCTTTCCTCCCCTCCCAAAGGAAGGCCCCCATAAAGGTTCCTGGTCCAGGGAGTCTAGATGGGAACCCCAACCCCTGGGACTTTTATGAGTTAGTGTTTCTATTGAAATAGAAAGCTCTTTTTTCAGTTTGTCTCACTTTTCCTTCTGGTCATGGCAGAAAAACCTAGACCCAACTAGGGAAATTATTTAAGAACTCTGGCAAAAATGACCTGCTTGGAACCCACACGTTTGTAGGTGTATGGTTCATGGAAATTTCTAGCATCTCTAAAAGATGTGTGTAATGAAGAGAGAAAGCTGAAAAACAGTTCTAGAGTGGGTTAAACAGGTGGGCAAAGTAAAATGTAAATCAAAACACTCATGTGTCTCGGATTTTAGTTCCCTGTAAAATGTTATTTTATGAAAAAACTGTGAAGTTGGAAATCATTCTGAGGTGCAAAGCAGGTTTTATAGACACCAATGCTCTTCTTCTTCTTTTTTTTTTTTTTTTGGTCCAGTATGTTTTCCACCTAATACCAGTGGTGCTGATATGAGAGAGTCCACATGCTTCTTTCATTCCCCTGATCTAGAAGTTCGAATCTGAGTAAGGGAGAAAATGGCGATAGCCCGAAAGAAATGCTAATTAAAGCAGAGATCACTCTTTTTTAAAATTAAAAAAAATAATAATAATAACCTGTTAGTGTGTTAGTGTGCATTCATTCATTTCCATATATTGAGTGGCATGTTCTGGGCACTCTGCGAGGTTCTGGCCACCCTGGTGAGGGAGCCACATGCGCCCCTGACTCTGGAGCTCTCGCAGACTGAGCAGCTGGGGCTTCTCCCGGGGCTCTGGCTCTGTGTGAGTACCTGCTCGAGGTAAAGTCCTACACCACACGTCTGTATGCAAAGGAAACCCTCTGGAAATTTAAAAACCAAACTGCTAATAAGTAGTGCCTCTGGAAAGGAGTATGGTGGGAAGGCTCAGAAAAGGGGGAGTCTCGCTCTCAATAGACTTCTGTGTTGTTTGGATGTTCTCCACAGCAAACCTTGCTGGTGTATTACTTTTGTGGCTTTCTGTATTTTTACAAGTTGATTTTGTCTTTTAAAAAAGAATACTGCAGGGGCACCTGGGTGGCTCAGCCATTAAGCGTCTGCCTTCGACTCAGGTCATGATCCCGGGGTCCTGGGATCAAGCCCGGCATCGGGCTCCCTGCTCCGCGGGAAGCCTGCTTCTCCCTCTCCCACTCCCCCTGCTTGTGTTCCCTCTTTCGCTGTGTCTCTCTCTGTCAAATAAATAAATAAAATTTTTTTAAAAATAAAAAAGAATACTGCAAAGCTTCTAATCTGGAATTACACAAGAAGGAAGTCCCTGATTGTAAATGGGTCATCTAGCAGTTACTGGGCCCCCAAAGGCAGTGTGGTGGGAGGAAATGTCTGTGTGGCGGGAGGAAATGTCCCAGGTTAGGCTTATAACCATCTTCCATCTCCATGGTCGCCGGCAGGCAATCAGGTAGCGGAAGGCTTTGGACAAAAGAGGAGGTTCACGGTGACTGGAATTTGTTTTGAATAAGAAGGTAGGAGACACAGGACAGAGCACTGCTCCTTGAATTAAGAGCAGGAGCATAATGGAAACTTGGTATAAATCCCACAAAGGACCTTCATCAGATAAGGAAAAAGAAGGGCCTCGGGAAGTGGCATGTTGACCCCTTGACGCAGCCTCCTAAACCCTCTCTGGTGTTGCCTCCTTCTTGTGCTCACTGCCCAGGAGCGGGAGAGGATGAGGGAGAAACGGATCATGCCCTTGACCTCCTTCGAAGGTGTGAACAGCGCTCCGAACCGCAGCGTGGGTCTCGTCAAGCCTCAGTGCCTGCATGTGGAAGATACAGGTACGCCTGCAAGGTCCCTACCTCGTGAGAGAGGCTGCGGGAGAGGCCGCCATCCCTAAGAGCGCTAGCGCGTGACGCCAAGGCCCGGGGGTTTTGACTAGCCGGGACGCCGAGCCAGTCACCTCGTAAAGCGATCAAGTCTCAACAGGAGAATAATGTCAAATGAAGAGAACATTAGAGGCATTTCTGGGGTCCGCAGAGAAGGAGTAACACCTCGGTCCCGCAGACTTCCAGGATGGTGCAGCCCAGAGCCCCAGCCAGTGGCCACGGGTTCCAACCCCAGCTCTCCGCCCTGCAGCTCACTTCTGGTCGCAGTGGACCACGAAATTGGACAATCACAGGGCCTGCCTCAGCGGGCCGCTGAGAGAATGAAAATAAGTCCGCGTAAAGCCCTTAGAACACGGCACAAGGCAAGCTAGCCAAGGGCATATCGGAATCACGGTGATCGTCAGTAACTGTCTGATGGGGGCTCACGTGGGGCCTTAGGTCTCTACGAGAAATTTCTCCGCCACTAAGGCTAACTGCAAAGCTGTCTGTGTGGCTTCTGCGATGGGCCTCCTGAGACTGACGCCCATTTCCACCACATGCCAGTGGACCAATCCTGGAGGGATTCCGGCTGCCTGGAGGTGGCTTGAAAGGCTGAGCTGAGTGGGAGTGCTGGTTTCATCGCTCGGACCTGGCTCGGAGTGTTTACCACCTGAACTCTGGCTGGCCAGAGCCAAAACACGCACACGCAAATGCAAACCCTCTGCCAAGGGCCTCACAGGCCACTCTTTATAAACCCAACTGATAGAGGTGCAAATACTGGGCAGCAATTGACTTCTGCCTTTGTAAACCCTCCTCCTGGAGTCCACTTCCCGGCAAACATAGCGGGCACAGAGAAGTGTTCAGAGGTGCTCAGGAGCTGCGTCAGCCAAGGGTTGTCCCCAGAGGCCCAGGGCGATGGAAATGGCCCTGTTTAGACCGTTACAGTGTCATCCCAACAACAAAGAATTCCATCAGGCTCCCCTCAAGACCACTATTATTTATTTTACCCTGGTTACCAGAAACCGAATCTCAACAGCAAATAATCCAGTATTATGAATGTTGTCCGCCATCCCTGCTTAAGAAACACTAAGAAACTCCATCTCTCTTTTACGGGGATTGTAAAAGACAAAACCAGATGATGGAGGGTATTGGAGAAGGGAGGTGGGGTGGCTGGGATCTCACCACAATCGGTAATAACACGAATCTTGTTCTCTCCACACCAAATTAGTAAAGTAATGAGGATAGTGAGAACTTTCTGGAAACTTCTCTCTTTAGACTCTAAAGGGAGTACAGAAAACATGAGTTTTCCTGGTGTGTTTATTGTCATAAATAAAGCCCTATAATTCCTTCTGGCCCATCCCCTGAGGGCCCTGTGTTGACGTTCAGGCAGAGATTCTGCAGGGCAGCCCCCATGCCCCACCCCCACCCCTGCAGAGGCAGGACCTGGAGTTATCCCACTGCTCATCTGTGAGGGATTTGCCCACAAGCTTGTTCGCAAAACACATTTGTTCTCTCCCTCTTGGGGTGTAAAGCGAATGTCGACATCTCCTGTGTCTCCGGAACCAGGGGCGCACTGTGCACACGCCCAGCTTCCAAGCAGGCTGGGGCTGGCAGGAGCCCCGGTGGGAAGTTGCCCCCACCCCTGCACACCGTGCCCCGGCCGGGCCGGGCAGGCTGCAGAGCGCTCCGAATGGTTTTGATTTGCAGCAGAGAGGAAACTCGAAAGCCAGACACCGAGACAGACACGGATCCGGTTGTGAGGCCGACGGGCTGTGGGCGGTGCTGGCCCCCCGCCCCTGCCTGCGTCTTTATTACCGAGCTGGGGCTGGAGGCCTGTGAGCAAGGCTGATGGCAACAGCAGATGCGCCGACCAGGCGGCCTGGGGCCAGGGAGGAGCCAAGAGGGGGGCGGGGGTTTGGAGGCAGGGGACCAGGGCGCAGGGGCCAAGCCCAGGAGGACCAGCGTCTGCAAGACAAGAGAAGAGCACCCAGGGGCGCTTTGCTTGGAGGAGGGGAGCTGGAAGCTGCGGCCGGCTGCCCGGGGACCATGCTGTGGTTTCAGACAGGCCTGGGCTTGGGGGGGAGGGGAGTCCTGAATCTGCCTCTTAGGAGGTGGATCAGCTCCCTAGTTCTTTGGAGCCTCCCTTCTCCCTGTCTGTAGAAAGAACTAAAAATGGACTGCGGGGTTGGTGTGGAGAACATAATTATTTCAAATACCCCGTACGGTCCGACACAGATTTCAACAAACAGAAACAGGTGATATGATCTGAGCCTCAGTTTTCTCACCTTTAAAATTGGAGTGGTAGTATTACCTTCCTCATAGGATTCTTCAAAAGATTAAAGGAGATCATTCATAATCTGGCACATTATAAATGCTCAGTAAATTCTAATTCCTTTCCTTTCTCCACCACCCTCGCAATCCCTCCCTTTCCTTCCCCTGGTGGCAAAGGAGGCGTTCCCCTACCTAGGCGGGAGAGGGCAGTTTCTCTGTACCATACGGTTGCAGTTCAGAAATTTTAAAACAAACACCCAGGGATTAACAAATACTAATAATGAAAGAGATGAGCAAAGGTAATAAAACATGAAGCTAAATTCGTGAGAAGAAAATATGGTGGATTCCAGAACTATAAATATTTAAGTTAACCTGAGACACTGAACAGAACTGGGACCTGGGGGGTTTCCAGCAGGGTCTGTCTGTCTGTCTCTCTCTCACACACACACACACACACACACTTTATTCCGCTGGGTGGATAAGAGCTCTGAGACACCCCTACCCGCAAACTTCCGAGGTGAAGTAGGAGAGATGCAGCCCGGTGGGAAAGGGAGGGCCAACCGTGAAGTACCAGGAGATGAGGAAGGGAGGAGGGGAGGCCTGCCCAGGCGTCTGCAGGCTTGGAGAACAGCCGGACTGGAGCGGGGAAGGAAAGAGTGTGTCACTCATTAATGGAGGTACAGCACTGCTCAGCACCTCTCCCAAACCCCCCCCCCCCCGAGGAAAACTCTGCGCCTTCTTTAATTCCAGAACTGGGTAGAAGGCCACTGTTAAGTACAGAAAATTTAACCTTTTAGTCACTGGACATTGTTTATATAACCACATAGAATGAATAAAACTAAAAACAAGCAGGGGCGCCTGGGTGGCTCAGTTGGTTAAGCGTCCGTTTTCGGCTCAGGTCATGATCCCAGGGTGCTGGGATCGAGCCCCGAGTCGGGCTCCCTGCTCAGCAGGGAGCCTGCTTCTCCCTCTGCCTGCCCCTCCCCCTGCTGTGCTCTCTCTCTCTCTCTGACAAAGAAATAAAAAGAAAAAAAAAACTAAAAACAAGCAGAAAGTAGTTGGAGAAACTTGTTAGTGCCTCTGAACTGAGATGTTTTTAGAATCTCATGTGAATACCATTTCCCTCCCTGCCCCCAACACACTCACACACACACACACACACACGCAGGCAGGCACACACGCACATGCCCTTCTCAGCAGTTAGGTTAGGCGTAAGCGTAGAAAACTGCCGTCCATATAAGGAAGGTCTGGGACATCACCAGAAGCCCTGTCAAGAACAGGCAGGATATTTACCCTGTGGGAAAACAGATCTGGAAGTCTGGCACCATCCCACAGCGGGCCGTCAATAGCCGGTCATTTGGACGGCTGCCCTTGGTCCCGTGGCCCTGCATGTGCAGCAAGCCGTACCCTGTATCCGAAACGTTATAAAGAAATAAGAACATCACAGTCAGAAGACGTTGACTCCTGTCCTTTGTGTGAACTTGAGGACACATCACTCCAAACTCAGAGCTTGTTTTCCTCACCTGTAAATGGCAGGCTTTCCTCCCCTCCCCTCCTCCCTGGAAGAGGACTAAAGGAGATCGAGTATACGTGAAAGCCCGACTCTAAGGTGCCGTTCTTTGCCCATGACCATGGGGACTCACGTGGCCTGCTTGGAAAGTCTCGCGGGCCCAGCTAGAAGCAGATGCGGGGGGCCTGGCACTTTGAACACACATTTGTGGTAGCAGCTACGTGGAAGGGGCTCCTGAACGGCCCCCGCTCAACAGCTCCCAGCTTCTACAGTGAGAATAGAGCGCACTTTTTGAAAGCAGTACACCCAAAGAAGAGGTGTGCCAAATAAACCACGTGTTTAGAGAGAAGCAGCAACCTTGGACAGAAGCATTATCTTCAAGGCTCAGCTGAGAGATGTCTTAACAGAAGAAAACCGAGGATCCTAAAGGGAATGGACAGGAGATGCACTACTCTTGAATATAAGGCGGCAAATTACAATTCACAGCGCTCACAGGCTAGGGGTGGGGAGGGGGGGTCCTTTGACAAGTGAGTTGGCTTGTTTGTAAGCCTGTCTCCTCATCGACAAGAGTACGCACCTCGTCGGTTTGCTCTGGGACTTACGAGGTGACCCTAGGAAGGCACAGCACCTGACCCCAAGCGACCAAGAAGTACAGGACACCGAGGAACGCTTTGTGTGAAAGGACAGAATGTGAACATTTCAATAAAGACCAAGTCAGGGGTCTGCTCTTTTCAAATGAGATTTATTGTACATAAAATAAATTAATTACAGTTTAAGCCAAAGAATGAGTGGCTTTTTAAAGTGCATCTGTGTCGGGGATTCGGCGGCGGCCCCTCTATCTGTTCGCTCGCGGTAAGACCGTGTTTCCGTATTTAAGCCACGACTCGGCCAGGCCTGGGAAACGACCCGACGTCATTGCCTTGAGCCACTCACACAAATCACACCAAAGTCAATGAACACATCTTTTTTTTTCTGTACCTGATGCAAGAGTTAAAAAGAATGATACAGTCTCACAATTACTCCGAAGTCTGGGGCTGAAGAGTTTGAGTTGTCAACCCTTTAACACATACTCGACCAAGCACACCCGTCCTGGGTCAGGAGGAAGCAGTCCCTTCCTGCAGGCACTGTAAGCTTACAGATGGCCATCCACCTACATCACATCTGGCCCATAAACCCCACCCTTTATTGGGGGGCTGGGCGGGGGAGTAATTTCCTCCTTGCTCCTTAAAGAAGAAATCTGGGGTATCCTTCAGGTTAGAAAGGCATTCTGTCAGGACTAGTGTTCCGGAGATGCAAATCAGACGTGTGAGAGAAAAAGCAGTTCTTCCTCTTGGGGGGAGAAGAGGGAAAAGGAAGAAAGAGAAAAAAGGGGACAGTGCTTAGTCTGTTCTTCATTCCCGCTGTCAAGCATACCCATCCCATTGCTGAAACTACAGCTGACGGTCATTTACAAGGTAAGGAGCGGACTCCAAAGTGATTCTGCCGCCCTCCCCACGGCAAAGGAAAAGACACTGAGTTCAGGTCGTGTGTCCAGAGCGTCTCAGTGGGCTCCCCCCGCAGCCTCGGCAGTTCTGTCCCCCTGCTCAGAACGCGGACTTTTCTGCAGCAGTTCCCCAGGCCCTCCTGGCCCCTGGGCTCCGGCCCTTTCTGGAACCACAAACTCCTGCCAGTATTCAACGATCCTGCACTAGAAGATCCTCGGGCCCCCTTCCTGGGAAGACCAACCCCCCCCACCCCGGTGGACGTCCCTGCTTCAGACGGAGGTGACAGTCCTCACTTTGGCCGAGAGGGCTTGCTTGAACCTCCTCTTCAGGTCCTGCATGTTGGGGGACTTGGGACGGGGGATGAGGGAGGTTCTGCGCTTCTCCGGCGTGCTGCTGGGCTGTTTGTGACTCACTTCCTTGCACAGGACGTGGAAGGCGTTATAGACATCGTTGTAGTTCTCGCTGACGGACACTTCGTAGAACGAGCAGCCCAGCATGCCGGCCAGCTGCAGTCCCAGCTGGGGGTCCACCTGCTTGACGTGCAGCAGGTCGGCTTTGTTGGCCACGACCACCACCGGCAGCCGGCTGCCCAGGTGCAGCTGCTGGACGTGCTGGTGGAGCTGGCCGATGAGTTCATAGCTCTTGTAGTCGGTGACAGAGAACACGATCACCACGGCATCGGCCCAGCGGATGCACCTATTCAGCTGTTCGCCGCAGCTCAGGCCGTTCTCGTGCACCTGCAAGAGAGGGGGTGAGGGCGAGGTGAACGCCGGTGCGGGGGGGGGGGGGTCCCGCAGAGAGCCCCTGGCTCGGCCGGACCGCGAGATCCAAGGGGCCCTTGACGGTAATGCCAGGTTGCAGGCCATAAACAAGCTAGCTCCCCACACGCTTCAGCTTGCTTGACAATATGTTGATCCAGCTGCACGGAGCTGAATAAATAACAGTGCAGCTCACCACACTCCAGTAGAAAATTGACCTGCAGAGAACTCCACTCAGAGAGACTTTGTAGTTGCACAAAATGGGAAATTAACTGGCTAGACAGTAAGTCTGGGGAAGTAAAGATAGGAGCTGGAAGCATTTAAACCTGGATAACCGCCCAGTTCAAGAGGGAAAAAAAACACACACACACACACACACCAGCAGGGCTCTTTTGTCTATAGAGTAACTTTCCACAATATTAAAGTGATCCCATGGATTTAAAGACTAGACCTAAATGTTTGATTTTCAATGCCAAATGCACGAAGGTAAAAACCGATCATTTTAACCACAGCAAGACAACTGTGCCAATTCCATATGTGTTTGGTTTGGTCTTTCCTGCCGGACAGAATCCTTCTAGGATTTCTGCCCCTCAGCCAAATCTCCCAAAGGAAGCCAGGCAAAGACTGACCAACAGCCAAAGACAACCGAAGTGACAAGCAACATGTGGAAAGCCTAGTTCTGACTCCCCCAAACTTCTCTCCTCTTCAGCATAAGCTTTATTCTGAGAACAACCGAACAATCCCATAGCCAAGTGGGCTCCCTGTGACTTAGTAATGAATCCCAGAGCTTCGCACCTGAATACCCGGGGTGTCTTGAACCTGAAGAGCCAGGGTTTCACCTTCTATTTGCACTTGTCTGGTGTAGAGATTACCTAGAAAGGCAAAAAAAAAAAAAAAAAGTGTATGTGTGTGTGTGTGTGTATATGCACACACACACACATATTATGTCTTTCCTTCTTGTACAACTTTTAAAACATGGTGGGATTTTTTTTAAGTAAGAAAAAATATACAACCTGAACCAATGCACACAAATAAGCTATAGTTTATTCTATGTAATGAGCGTATTTCAGCCGTTCTTTTTAAACAACTGCAATTCTAACCCCAGTTTAGGGCATTTATTAAAACCAAGGCAATGTTTGCAAGTTTTTGGAAACTGACTTATCCCATTTTAAATGTGGAGTATTTCCTTGAAGTAAATTTTCTTGTTCAGCATTCATGGCCATTTGTTTTAATTTAGTACTTCATTACTCTCTGGCATCAGTTTAGTCATTAGGTATAATAACTTGGTAGGCAAATATTGTTAGTAAATGCACAGCCAACATTATCAGTTGGAATAAAAATGTGACATAATGGTAGCCAAATCTACATCAAAGCAGAAGGCTGTCACGCCTTATCTTGGGATGGTTTATATGCACATTTCAAATAATCCCCTTAGGTACTAAATATGGTCTAAGGATTTAAGCAATTTGCTAACAGAGCATAGGTAGAAAGCCCTTAAGCCTCCCCGGTGGCCATCTTTAATCACAGAGATTGAAATAGAGTCCTCTGGCTTATTTAGGAGCTCCCCTCCTCAAATTCTACCACCTAGTTATTTTTTTCTTTGTTAAAACAAAGAGAACTTTAGGTTTACAACGGCTCTCCTTTGGCCTTTGCTTTAGAAGGTCGCCTCTGAAAGGCGACCAACAGAGAGGGAGGGGGGTGGGGGAAGGAGCTGGCCATCTTTTTTTTTTCTTTTTCTTTTTTTTTTTTATGACTTTTGCAGGAGTGTTTTGAAGGGAGAGGCTCTTGAGTACAAAGGGTGCTTCCAACTGGGGTCCCTATAGTTAAAACATACCAAGGAGAATACTTTCAGGCACTTGATAAAATGATGAATGGGCTTGGAATGGAATGAGGCCAGATGGCAGTTATGGGAGGGGGCAAGCAAAATTGGAAGTGGCAGGATCCTGATGCTCAGACTGTCACTGTGAGCGAGGCTCCCTGGGAGACACTGAAAAATGGTTAAGAGCAGTCCTGTGCTAGCCGAGCGCACTCTCTCCAAATGCGCCTCCTCACCTGCGTTTCTTTCATAGTCACCGATGAACCGTTTGGTGAGGAACCGGACCACCAGAGCTGCAGGTCAGAAAAGAGAAAGGAAAGAGAGTTAACTCTGGAGAAGTTAAATTGGTGTCCACCCCACCCCCAGCCTGGGAAACCACTCTCGCAGAGAAAGCAAGCCGGGCGGCCACCAAGTGAAATTCCTACCCTGCAGCTCCTTGACCCTTCTTCCAGGCACAACCGAGAGGGGGTAGAAGGCATCGAAGGCCTGGTGAATTATGGCTCTGTCCAGCTGGAAGGGTCATTTGGCCCACCCGCCTCCAGGAGACAAAGGTCTTTCTTAACCTTAAAGACCTCCAGGAGGGGTTCTGTTCCCTAAGTCCCCCTTCTGTTCCAGGCACCACCAGGCAGGCTCAAGATCCCCAAAGTTCTAATCCCAGTTGCGCCGGCGGTGCCCGGAAGGAGGCCTGGCCATTCTGGATCCCAGTTTCCCTCATCTTTTGAAGAAGGGGGTTGGAGACGATGCTGGCCCAGGTCCTCACGGAGGGGCAGCGGATCAGTAGGAGGCGATGGGCGGCCAGCTGCCCTCCCCACCTCTCCCCCACGCCTCGCTCACACGCAACTCCCAGCGGGGGCCGTCCACGTCCAGCCCCAGAGATGAGCCGGTTCTCGCCCGAGCGCGAAGACTCACCGGTCTTGCCCACGCCACTGGCCCCCACCACAGCGATCTTGACCAGGCGGCGGCCCGCCGCCCCCAGGCAGCAGTCGGCGGCGGCGGCGGCGCTGCCCGGGGCGGGGTACTCGGCGATGGTGCACATGTTCTGGATGAGGCGCATCGCCGCTCCAGCCGGGGCTGCACCACGCGGGACGGAACCTGCGTCTTGTGCTGCGCGGGAGCGGGCGAGAGAACCCGGCCCGAGGGGTCCGCGGTAAAAAGGCACTGGAACGCGGCCGCGCGGCAACTACTACTAGCTCAGGCTCGGGACGGGGACTGCAGCCCGGCTGCGCGCGCGCTGTTTTCTCCGGGGCTGGCCCCGCCCCCTGCCTCCCGCGGCCAATCCCGAGGCGCCCCGCGAGAGGCTCCGCCCCCGGCGCCGCTCGGCGCGCGCCGCGCCCCTGGGGGCACCGGGAGCCAGTGCTGGGCCTCGTGAGGCGCGGGGAAAGTGGGGCTGCCGGCCCGAGAGGGGGCAACGTGTGGGCGCGAGCCGAAAGCGCAGCCAATGGCAGGCGCGGGTGCCGCCCGGGGTCCCGCTGCGCGGGCACGCGGCCCATGCTGTGGCCGCGGGGTTGGGGGCGCCTCGGGTTCCGGGAAGCGGGGCTCGGCCTCCCGGCGGGCGTGGGAGAGGCGGCGGCGGCGGCCAGGGCCTCGAGGGTGTGAGCGCTCGGGGTCGGGAGCGTGCGGCCTGCTGCCTGGCTTATGCCCATCTCCTTAATTTGGGACGTGATTGCAGTGACTTGAGTGCCTCCGATCATAGATTTGGCTGTGATGGCAATCAGTTACAAAGACCCCATATCCACTCCCCTGAGATGTGACAATTAACTTCGGGGTAAAATAATGTCGCCCTTGTTGTTCTAGATGCACGTACTCTGCCTCCAGTGCACAAGGCAGCAGATCACTCAACCTCTGACTAGCGCACATGAACACACAGAAGGTCGGGTGGGTGTACTGCACACTCAGGCAAAGCACGAGGTAATTATAGAACAAGCTTTCTAGCGCCTCACACACAGTCACACCTCCTCCGAGAGCTGTGAAATGGAAAGAAAACAGTTACCCCAGCTGTCTCTGGATGCTGACTGGATTGGGAGCCAGAAACCGGAAAGGGTCCGCAGCGCTTAGTTTTTGGTTCTAAGGGATGGCAAAACTTAGTTAAGTGACTTGATGCCAAGGAAGACATGGGCTTGCACAAAATCCCAAGCTCCTGCCCCTTAGGTTCTCATTAGGGAAAGGCTTCAGCAGCAGGCCCCATCCAAGCAACATTCCGTAGCTGGAACTGACTGCAGAATGTCATTGGACACTCGGGCTGACCAACTCCCCACTCCCCCATCCCAACCAATCTCCTCCTCACCCTTCTAGCCTTGTGGGCCCCCACGTGTTCCAGAGGCTTTTATCCCGGAGGCGAATGGCAATCAATATTGTGGCTTTGTGTCCACACCCACATTAAAGGTTGAACTATAAAAAGGTAAAATAAACCAATTCCCTTATCTACACGTGTCAGGCATCTAGTTTGACTCCCCCTGATGTTCTGAACTTAACTGACCAGGTATCTGACAGAATTTACGAGGCTGACCCAGTTCAGCCTCTGAGATGAACCCTCTTGCCTATGAGTTTAGGTGTCTGCAGGAAATCGAGGGAGAAATAGAAGGCTAATCTCAAACTTTGAGACTTGGCAGCAAGTCTAGGTGGGGAAACATAATTAGCAAGGCACACAAACAAACTTGGCAATAAACGTAATAAAAGGTTGACTTCTAGGAAGATCACAAATATGAAATCAATTTAGCCATTTGACTCAGAAGGAAAAAAAGAGCATTTCCAATATGCACCATGTCTTTCTGCATGGGTATAATCAAACTTGAATTTTGTTACTCTATAAAATCAAACTTAGCAAGACTATAATTACAGGTAATCATGTTCTTTTTAACCACCCCCCCCCCGCAAAGCCTGTAATTCCATGATGCTTACATAGTAAAATAATTATGTAGTCTAAAGTTTTTAACTGCTTTTACACACACACACACACTCATACACAAACATGACAAAAGTTGTCAGGGGAATTTTGCTTGGAATCATTTTTGCTTCTGGAGCTTGATTTTCATGACCATGAGCCTGTACTAAGCCTATGATTTTTCTGTCTGAAAAATCACACACACACAAAGACTGAATTTGGTATTCTTATTTTAGGTCTAAATGATCTGGCTGTGCTTTAAAGAACACAGAAAAGAAAGACACACGAGAAAGTTGGAAAAAGAAAAGGGAGCTCTTTAGATTCAAAACACCTAGCAAATAGCCCACCTCCACCCCACCTGCTTCAGATGATAACACTGAGAGTTACCCCTTCTTGGAAATGCATAGAATTTAAAAAAGAAGAAGAAGAAGAAGGGGAAGGTGCAGGGGACTTGATATATGCCGAAAGCTTGTTTTATTCCAGGCTGCAGACTAGGGATTCAGCATACGAGAATCTCATTTTACCTTCACGGCAGTCCTATGAGCTAGATATTATCATTACTTGCAGTTGCAGTTATATATTGCTGCTTAGTGAACCACCACAGACCTTGGAGGCTTACAGTTCTGTGAGTTGACTGTGCTCTGCTGGGCGATTCTTGCCTGGGGCCTCTCATGTTGTATTCGGACGGCAGCTTCGGCAGGAGTCATCTGAAGGCTCATCTGGGCTGGACATCCAAGATGGCTTCTTCGTCCACATGTCTGCCGTTCAGCTGGAATGGCTGGGACAGCTGCGACTAGCCAGCATCTCTCTCACTATCTGACTTCTCTCTGTGGTTAGCTCAGGCTCCCCCACAGCATGGCGGGGAGCTCCCCTTAGAGTGGATGGTCTAAGACAGGAAGCAGAAGCTGCCAACCTCTTAAGGCCTGTGTGTGGAAATGTGCACAGCATCACTTCTGCTATATTCCGTTGGCCAAGCAATCACAGAGCCCATCCAGATTAACAGTCAGGGCTCAGGAACACAGATGCCACCCTGTGATGGGAATAGCATAAAAGAATTTGTGGCCATCTAGAAAGCACCACATTTCCATCTTGTAAATGATAAAACAAAGGCTTAGGTTAAAAATTCCCCCTAGGTCACAGATCCTATAAGGGACAGGGCCAAAGTCTGAGAAGGATGAAGAACATAGAAAACAGCCAGCAGGTTCACAATGAGATGGTCTCCTATGATACCATGCGGCAAAGTGGTTTGAACTGCTCTCTCCCCCTCTATTTTTTTTTTTTTTTTGGGTTGAGCTAAAAGAGATGAGGATGGGGGTGGGGAACATGAGAGACTTGGAAAGGAAAAAAAGATATTTTGCCAAGTCCCGATTTTGCCTCAACCTCTGGTGTTTCCATCACCTCCTTTGATCTTTAGAGCTAATCTTTGATCTGAGAACTTCTGGAGACAATCTAGTTTCTGGAAGCCCTTAGGGTAGCAGAATATAAATTCAGTGTTGAATGTCTGGGCCAGCATTATCACAGGCACTATGCTAGGTCCTGGGTCTACACTAAACAGGACAGACACAGTCTTCACCATTACATGTAGCATGGGAGACAGAAATGAATGAGCAATTTCAATACAGTGTGAGAAAACCCTTTGATAGGGAAATTCAGGAGCCAGAGGAATACATGATAGATCAAAAAACCTGGATTATGGGAGTCAAGGAAGAATGTGAAAACACTCAAGTGGTTGAAAATGTGTATTGCGTACAGGCATGTGTGTTTGTAGAAATGCAGAAATGACTCGAAGAGCTGTAGAACTGGCCCACGCAGGGAGCTGTCCCCTTGTCCACTCTACTGTCCCTCAAAACCCACAAAGCTAGAGACAGACATGGCAGAAAAGCCCAGTATCTCCACAATGGAGCCGACGGCAGAAAGCAACCAAGCCACAGAAAGATGGAGTCCTCCCTGTCTCTGCTTTGCAAATCTTATCAGAGTGCATCTAGTTATCTAGTTTGTATCTGTTACCCTAGCTGCAAGGGAGTCTGGGAAACGTGTTTAGCTTTCTAGTTGGGGCAGAAAGGATAGAAATGAAGCTGTGAGCCCAACATTTCCTCCCTACTTCTCCAGCAGCCCGAAGAACATGTAGGCCCAGAAAGGGAGAGATCGGGCCCCACCAGACATTAAATTTTCAATTATAGAAGAGTATAATGAAGTTTTCAATTGATTGCTTTGAAACCACTGTTTGAGACCACTATTTTCCTTGCTTCCCTGTAATGTGTCGACACTCAGCTCTGCTTTTAAGAACCGTTTTCCCCTAGTCTAGTCTAGTCTTAATTTCACTTGCACAGAATCCGTTTCCATTCTTCAGTGAGAGCACCCCAATATTCCCTTGGATACATCCCTTCCCCAATCTCATGTTGCTCAGGTAATGGTAGTGGGGGGGATACCAGTCCCTAATTCCAGGAGTGGATACCCCTAAGCCCCTGGGATTCACTCAGGGCTGGGCCAGGGAAATTCTCCCCCGAGAATTTTGCTGGCAAAAGATGCCTCATTTGGGCGCCTGGGTGGCTCAGTTGGTTAAGCGACTGCCTTCGGCTCAGGTCATGATCCTGGAGTCCCGGGATCGAGTCCCGCATCGGGCTCCCTGCTCGGCGGGGAGTCTGCTTCTCCCTCTGACCCTCCCCCCTCTCATGTGCTCTCTGTCTTTCTCATTCTCTCTGTCTCAAATAAATAAATAAAATCTTTAAAAAAAAAAAAAAGATGCCTCATTTGCCCCAGTGTTAATCAGCTGGTAGAGAGTAAGCCTGGAGCTCCAGGGAGCCATCGCATGGCAGCCCTGTGGGGAAGTCTGCTTCAGAACGACACCAACCCAGAAGAAAGCCCACGCTGAGAGGCAGAGAGGACCAGGACCCTGATGGCATTTTTCCAGCCCTGCATGAAGCCATGCCCGAAAATCCAGACTTACCCCTTGAAATTCCCAGTCACAAGAGTCAACACGGTCACTTTTGAGGTTAAGCTGGTTTGAGTCGGATCTCTGTCACTTGTCCTGAACAAACGCACACACATCCTGTTTGTGGGGAGTCCTGGGCTCTGCCCTGGCTGCACTGACATTTTGACCCCTTACATCAGCAGCATCCCTCATTCAAAACTCTGAAGCTCAGCCATTCCTCCGACACCGAAAGTCATGGCTACCAAGCTGTCCCTTCCTTTTTCATTTCACCTTTGCCGCTACCCTGTCGGATCGCTATCCTGCAATCGATGGAAACAAACGCATGATTGAAAAAGGACATTAGTACATCCAGACAATGGAACAGTCAGGACTAAAAAGAAAGGAGATACCATGACATGAAAAGACACAGAGGACCTTAAATGCTTATTACTAAGTGAAAGAGGCCAATCTGAAAAGGCTGTATTCTGTATATTCTGAGTATATGACATCACGGAAAAGGCGAAACTGAGGAGACAGTAAAAAGATCAGTGGTCGTCCGAGGAGAAGAGCGATGGACGGATGAGCAGGTGGAGCACTGGGGATTTCTAAGGCAGTGAAGCTACTCTGTGGGGTACTATACCAGTGGATACTGGCACTATACGTCTGTCCATCCCACAGAACCTATACCAAAAGTGAACCCTAATATAAACTTTGGGCTTTGGGTGATAGTGATGTGTCAATATAGGTTCATCAATAGAAACAAATGTAACACACTGGTGGGGGGGATGTTGATGGTGGGAAAGCCATGCCCACGTGAGGGCAGGAGCTATAGATGGGAAGCCTGCACCCACTGCTCAGTTTTGCTGTGAACCTAAAACTATATATATATATATACATATATATAAAATAGGGCATCTAGTCCAACTCCGTTTTATAATATTCCTGCTAAGAGATTGCCCAACCCACTCAAGAATACTTGCGGTGACCGGGACTCCCCACCATCCACAGCAGCACATTTATGCTGATTTTGTATCTTTTCTCCCATAGCTTCCTAGCAGGAAGACAGATGTTGACTCACTCAGGAGCTCTCCAAACACCTGGTCTACTGCTCCTTCGTCATTCATGGTAGTTTGGAAAGGACTAAAGGACCAGGAAGAGAAAAGGAAAGGGGGTTGCCTGTGACACAGAATTATAAAGGAACAGCAAACACAGGAGGCATGTCTCCTGCATCTGTGTTGAGGATGACTAGTGTTTTTAGCATTCGATTTAAAAAATTAAAAACAACTGGATTCAAGGGGGAGGAAATTAGTTTTCTTTATTTTTTAAAGGTTTTCTTTTTATTTATTTGTTGGAGAGAGAGAGAGCACAAGCAGGGGGAGCAGCAAGCAGAGGGAGAAACAGTTTCCTCCCTGAGCAAGGAGGCCAACGAGGGGCTCCATCCCAGGACCCCGGGATCATGACGTGAGCCTAAGGCAGAGGCTTAACCAACTGAGCCACCCGGTGTCCCAGGAGGAAATTATTTTTAAGCTGCTCATTTTCTAAGAGATCTCGGAGTATGAAAATAGGAATAAATAGAGCTATCTGCATAACGTGAGGTTTTCGTCTAATGGCCTCTCTGCAGTGTGTGTTAGATGTCTCCGTGACATACAGCTACGCCTGGAACACAGTGGGTGTTCAATGGTTTGGTTGTTTTTTTTAATTGTCAACTTTCCTTTTAGTTGAAGCTGTGCTGAAAGACAGACAGAATCACTAGGTTCAAAAGGCAAAGTAGGACGGAAGGCAAGTTGGAACTCAATTAAATAAAAAGGATACACACACATACACACACACCTCTTGCCGTTACAAGGATCACCTATTGACCAGAACACTTTAACTTTGACAAAAGTAAGATCTTTAAGTTCCTGGAATGGGCCCTTCCCCCCTCCCACATACTTTGGTTGGTTTCTATGGTAGCAAATGGCCCACATTTCCCCCTTTCCACACTCAGGAAAAAAGAGGCACCAGAGTTCTACAATTACGTCCCCTTGCTTCTCTATCAGATTTTATCTCTCTTATTCTGGAAGGTTTCCTCCACCTTCTCTCTTGTTTTCAATGCAATATATAAATCGAAGGTCAAAGAAAAGGTGAAAGTAATTCTTTTTCATTCAGGGAAAAATCTGGTATTTTCTTCTCCTCTCAGTGATTCAAGTCCTCACAACCCAAGTCATTTTTCTGGGAATATGGACGATGAATTTGATAAGCAATCTGATGAGCAGAACTCAGAATAAATTCAAGCTTTAAACATTACTTGGAACAACGAATGAATTTCCAGTGTTTTCTCTGAGAGGAGGAAAGCTCACGGTGCCCGTTGTCCCAAAGAACAGGGAACAACATTAGGAATTGACATTACTGCATTATTAATAAAGCCATTGTTAAGGGTTCCCTCGGTTAAATGAAAAGTCTAAAAACATTGCAACCTGATAGTGCTAATGTTCTTGTAGGTAATTTCCTTCTTCTTTTCTCCAGTGGGCAGGGTCCTTCAAGCATGGCCATCTGCCCCTGCCCTTCCTCACTCATTGTGCAGAAGACAAAGGAACATAAGAGAGAAATAAGTATCGGGCTTGGTCCCCCAGGAATGAGTGCTCTTGGGATACACGACAAGGTACTGTGATCAGGAAATATGCCCAAGCAGAAAGGTTCAGAAAGACTCAGACAATTGAGCCAATTGTTTGATAGAAACTTGGGTTTCAAATTCCTAAGTAGATTGGACACACCTAATATTTGCCCTCTAACTTCCCCTAGGGGTGCCTTAAAGGTTACCAAAGGACGCTCTAGGCATCCTTATTTGTCTAGGCATAGAGGGCAAAGTGTCTCCCCACAGCCTCAGCTGCTTAGCATAACATACAAAACTAAAAGGAGATCAAAATTCTTCATAACTATCCACCTGTGTTATGAGGAAAGCATAAGCTTCACTACCCTCCATTCCTCAAACCCCCTGGACAGTAAAGAGGAATTAAGGCAAAGCCACTGATTCTTAGTGCTTTATATAGCTTTCAAAACTACAGTGACCATCAAATTCTTCCTAAGCTCTAATTAGCACCGCTGTATCAGGCAGGTCAGTAGCGTCTAAAAAGTATCACAGGCCATGGTGTGAATTACAGAAGTGATGCCCCAAGTTAGCAGCGGTGTGTAAGTTACTTGGCTCATGAAAATACAAATGGTGATGTGAGCATTTCTTAAAGGAAGATGGAATTCAGCCGCCACCAAAAAGCATTACCATCCTAACTGTAGTCTACGAAAGTTTAGGATTTTCATCAAGATATCTGCATTGTTAATGCAGTTGCCTTTCGATTAAAAAAGCAAATGGATAGCAGATGAGAAAAATTTGATAGGCTGGCTTTTAGGAAATGACTCATGTACTCGCTTGAGTTGACAAGGTTTCTATATAAAGAAACAACTTCGCCCCAAAATAGAAGCGGCACACAGCAGAATGTAGCTCCTAGAGGAATTGTGCATCCCAAGCACGAGGAACATGAAGATCGGTATGCAGGGGCATCTCTGCTGGGGATGTTGTGTGAAGCCCATTAATGATTCATTTGGAATGTAAAGCTGTCCAATCCAGGACCTAAGTTTTTCAAGATAGGAAAACCCCAGCGTAGTTTGAGAGATTTCGTAACTGGCTCGAAAAGCAAACAACAACAAAAACGTATCATTTTTTTTTCTTTTGCACAAAATGTGTACCCCCGTGCTAACTTGAAAATATATTTAGCTCAAGGGTAAATGAATTCTAACAGATGTTGTGACATACGATATGTTAACTATCCAATGAGAGTAGGCATATGAAAATGCCCTGTAAATTACACAGCTTTGATATCTTCGGTAGGAGAATGAAGTGAAGCTTTATTTCTCCAGCCGAGATTGTCCCTTAATCAGTATGGGAAGTTGTGTATTTATAACTCAGTCCAGTCCTCTCCCAAATTCTTCTTTACCTGGGCCTGCATGCGGAGCTTGCCTGGAAAGACCGGGCTGGAGGCTTTCTGGTGTGCATTTGCCAAAACACGCAGGAGAGCGGAGAGCCAGGGCCTTCTGCTGGGGCTGTTCGCAGGCAAGAGATGGAATGATCTCTTTCAGACGGGACATGGCCCGGTGGGATCAAGCAGCCCACCACGGGGCTTGGGGCAGCGTGCGCAGATTCCCGGGGGTGACAGGGCCCGCTGGGCCCAGGAACAAGGTGGAAAACAATCTCCAGATTGTTGTTCGGGGCCACCGCAGGCTCAAGGAATTTCTCAACAACTTGGCCACACGTTAAGACCCTTGGCAGCTTCTCCCTCACCGTGATGACCCAGCCTGGCCCTTAGGAAGCCCCTTCCTTAGCATGGGCTGCCTTGCTCTTTCCCTCCCTCCTTCCTCTTCAGCTCACGGCCAGGCCCAGCGCCACATGGATGTGTGCTTCAAGTGCATTGTAGTCACCACTTGACACGCTGCATTTATTTGTTCGCTCACTCTCCACCTCTCCACACTAGAGTGTAAGCTCCGCGAGAGGAGAGATTTTGTTTTCTTCTCTGCTCTAGCTCCAGAACCTAGAGAAGTCCTTAGCACAGGGCACATAATAGCATTTACCAGGTGTTTGTGAAAAGAAAGAATGAATGAATGAATGAATGTGTGCATTTCCTATGCTTTGAGAAAGGGGCAGTGGCGAGAGCCTGGGGAAGCTGGAAGTGTGGCGGGGAAGGACCAGGGGGCCGGAGGGCTGGGGGTGAGAACATGGAGGTGAGACAGGATCTCGGACCGCTCCGGGCACTGGCTCACTCTTGCCCCACTCCTTCCACGGATGCCAGGAGACCGACCGAGGGGGTGGGTTTGCAGTCTGAGGTGATTTCGAGGTGATGGTGGACAGAGTGCTGCTGATGGCCGGCTCAGGTATCAGGGGAGTAGAATTAGGTCAACGGCCGAGGATGGGGTAGAACTAGGAAGTCGCAGAGTGGGAGTGGGGAAGGCTAAGGGAGATCGAAACAGGCAGGCTACATCCACTAAAGATGCTTTGGAGACGCAAAGCACTAATTGAAATGATGCAACAGGAATATGGAGGGTGCTTGAAGCACCCACATTCTCACTGGGGATGTAGAAAAGAAAGGGGGTGGTGTCTCAGAGAGCCAAGGGGGTGACTTCATCCAGGAATTGGGGGAATGGCTGATTCTGGAATCTAAGTGGGGAGGGAGTCAAGGGTGTCCATGAGAAGCCCGCCTGGGAGACCACTGGACAAGCACTGGGAAATCGCTCCTGAAGCTTCCTGTGAGCGAGCCACCGTGCTCACACCAAGTAACCCCTGGCTGTGTACCACACACTGAGACCGTCTGTGAATGGACAAACGGGCTGGACTGGAAGCTCACAAGGGCTGATGCTATGATTTTTTTCCACCCCTGTAGTCTCTGCATCTAGCAAGTACCTGGCATATACTAGCTGTGAATAAATAGAAAATGAATAAAATAAATGAACAGAGCAGGCAGTTTGCTCACGATGACACAGGTGGGAGGAGGGAAAGGGAACATTTGAACCCAGACAGGCTGGCTCCAGAGCCCCACAGCTCACGAGCCACTGCCCGCTTCTCAGTTGGCTCTACTGTCTAGCTGCAGTGGGCAAGGTCTCCGCTATCCTCATCCTTTATCTCACCTTTTCATCTTGTATGCAGCTTGCAGGTGGAGGAGGTTTGTCCTTGGAACGGAATGTGTGAAATGCAAGGATGAAGAGGGCAGCAGGTTGCGTGGGGTGGGGTGCTGGGGTCCCCAGCTATGCATGGAGGGGGCAGGCTGGGGGGGGTAGGGGCTGCAATGGTTAAAAGTGACTCTGCATGTAACCTGTCAGGGTAAGAGCCTTTCCCCCCAGAGCCATGTGGATCACAGCTACGGGACCATGATTGGACCAGGATGTCACCTATGTCGATTTGGGGTCAGAGTATAGGAAGTTTAGGACCAGTGACCCGGGAAAGCAATGCCCAAACCAAGACTGTCAGCTTATTCCCAGTGGGGGAGGAGAAAAGAAGTATCACTTCTTGAGGGGTTCGACTCAATCACCTCTTC
Organism: Leptonychotes weddellii; assembly: GCF_054177405.1. Classification (NCBI taxonomy): domain Eukaryota; kingdom Metazoa; phylum Chordata; class Mammalia; order Carnivora; family Phocidae; genus Leptonychotes; species Leptonychotes weddellii. The sequence continues at coordinate 140,749,235 of NC_138370.1, forward strand.
AAGTTGCCCAGAAGTCCCAAGGCCTGAAAAAGAAATCACTCAGAATTGGAGTAGGGTTCGATTTAACTCCACCCATAAGCAAAGTACTCTGCAAAGTACTTTTAAAAAAAAGGAGGAGGGGGGACGTGGCATTGGTCTATGTCTCGGTGTTTTGCTTTTCCACCTTCTGTCTTCCTGTTACATAACACCAGCTCCATTCAGAGCAGGGATAATGCTTCACAATAGGCCTGGCACAGTGACCAGCAGCACACTTGCTGACGCGGTGGCTAATGACAAATGCCACAGCTCCACTTGAGCATTTAATCATCCACAAAACCTTCGATTGCTTCCTATGCTCTGCCCATGTGACCGTTATGTGTAGGGAACAGGCTCCAGCAGGGGTTTGGAGGAGAGGATTCTATTTCTGTCTTGGACAGAAAGTTCATTCTATTTCCCTGGCAAACTTACTTACCTTCAGTTGTCCTTATCAACATGATGCTGAAAAGTTGGAAAAGTTGGTGCTTTGGCAAATACTAAAAAAAGATAATAATAAGGTACTCCAGAGATAGTAGGTATTTAACTATGAAGTTAGTCAAGTTTATTTGTTTAATTGCCACAGGTGTGTGAGGCCACGTGAAGGTCACTGAAATAATTTGGCATGATCCCTGCCTCCTCCAAGGAATGTCTAGTCTAGTTAGGAAGGCAAGATCTACAGAGGGAAGAACAGATGATGTATTACGGTATTTATTAAAATCATGGCAAATTGTACTTAAGGAGAAAGAGGAAAATCAGTAGGGCTGGAGTGGCCATAGGAGGCTCCTTGGAGGAGTTGGAAGTTGAGGTGGACCCCAAAGGAGAAGTAGGGATGGACGAGGGAGTGCATTTGATGGAGGAATTAATGTGGTGTCGGGTGCGGGTGGAAAGAGGCTGGCCTGACAGAATGAACTGTGTGAGGATGGACTGGGAACTCAGATGGCTGAGGAAGATCTCACCAGATTATGGAAGGATTTGGAAGCTGGAAAGCCGGGCATTTACACTCGAGTCTTGGTATCTGGTACTTGGTAGGACCCAAAGTCAATGGGGAACCCCAAGCTTCCGGCAGGCACGAGGGGCTCTCACAGTAGCCAGCTCCCCACTCTGGAGCCCACGGGCAAGAGGGGTGCACTCCGGAGCCTGCTGAAACCAAGGGTTTGAGGGACCAAAGGAATTAAGAAAAGAAACATTGTCACCGGGCTAATGTCAGAAATGGACACAATTCAGTGATTGACTTGAATCGTGGTCCATTTCTGACATGTGTTTTTCCCCAAAAAACCAAGAAGCTAACACTACGGATCCTCGTGCCTTGATGTTCCAGGGGCAGACATCCTGGCAGGATCAAGCTGGAGTAAAAGAAAGATTGGGGAGAGGAGGTAAAGAGTGGGCACAAATCTGGAGAAGGAGGATGATGAGGGCCAGGAAACTAAAGAATTGGCTGCTTAAGCAGAACTTGTTCAGAAGCTAGAATAAGCCTACGTGGAAATCACCTACACGGAAAGCAGTTCGATACGGGAACAGAATTAATCCAGAGGCTGATACCGTGTAGCCACTATTTACAAATAGAATGTAAAGGCAAGCTGGTAAAAAGGAGAGCCCTGGGTATCCAAATAGGGAAGCCAAAGCATGGATTTCTTGCATTCGTTCATTCATTCATCCTTCTATTCATTAACAAAATACATCAAGTGCAGTTGCTGAGTTGCCCAATTCTAGGGGGCCCCTTTCACATTGTTTTCTATATAAATGGTACCCGTGGAGCACCATGCAGAGGAGACAGGAATGTGACTTTGGCGGCTGGATTGCATGTCTACTATGTGCCTGGCCCTGCTGTCGATGCAGAGAAATCTGGGTTCAGGGGTGTGTCCAAGAAGAGGAACAAGCCAACCAGCCAAGGTCAGAAGGGCACAGAAGGACAAAAGAGCAAGACACATATAAGCACAAGGCCCCCCAGGCCAATCCTGCCAGACCCCCAGGGCTGACTCTTATTTGTGCCCATTCATTCCTGTCCTCCCCCTGAGAAGAGATGTGAAGAAAGCCAAAGGCAGAGAGGTGCCTCAGGAAGAGGTGAGAATTGAAGAGTATGTATAAACAGATACCAGATTTATAAACTCTCCTCTGCAGAGCCTCCAACCGGGCAGGCTTCCTTCCATGATGAAAGGTCGGCATGTGTACAAACAGGATCAGCCCCCCTGGGGACAGACCAGTCACCTGAGAAGGCTCGATTCTCCAGCCTGTGCCATGGGATAGATAAATGGTTTTACTCCCTCTGGAAGGCTGGTGGGGGAGAATAATTTCAGACCTGTGATGACACCTTTCTCTCTACCTCATTAAACACTTTCTTGACGGAGAAAGGTGAAGTCAGCAAAAATTATGGCCTGCCTTGCCCTAATTTCTGCAAAACTTCAACCTTGTGTTCTCATTGGCTGCCCGATTTACTGAACATGAGCTAACGGTCCCGAGCGGGTACCCAGCAAGCACAGGGATGCTTTCAGGAAGTCGATACTAATGTCACGTTGATGGCTGATATAGGAGTAAGCTGGCCGTAATGTCACGGCAGATGTCTAATTGCTTGAAACGATGAAAAGAGATTTCTATAGAAAGCCCGAGTCAGCAAAGCAACAGAAAGCCTGAGTGTTTTCCACAGAGAGCCTCTGCTCACAGCTGTCTCTTACTCAAACTGAAATCCCTCAATCCTTGGGTCATTGTTGGAGATGGGGTCAGTCACAGTGTCAACCTTTGATGCTGAAGAATAATCCAGGATGCCGTTAGCTAAGAGAGCAGGACTGGTCTCAGCCAGGGAGCAGAGGAACAACAAAGCTGGTTGGAATGGTTTTCATTTTATCTAGGGAGGATAGGAAAAGAATCTCTCTTTGCAAATTAGTCAGGATACTTCTGCAGAAAAAAATGATAGAAACTTAATTCAAACCGGTTACAGGATCAAAATGGAATTTCTGGGCTTGTGTAGCAGGAAAATCCAAAGGTAGATTCGGTGGTTTCAAGCATGGCTGGGTTTATAGGCTGCAACAATGTCCTTGGGCCCACAGATCTCTGGTCCACTTCTCCCTTGCCTGTCTTCCTTCCCAGGAAGGCTCTGGCCAAGCTTTTGTCCCTGGAAGCTCCAGGCTTCCATCAGCCACATAGCTAGGGACTCTCAGCCAAAAGAGAAGACCTCTTTCCCAGGAACTCCAGCAAAACTTCCAGAATGGAGTCTATTTGGCCTGCCTCGGGTTATGTGCCCAACCCAAAGTCAATCATCCTGGCCAAGAGGGTGGAAAATGCTGTTTGACCAGGTCTAGATCACCTGCCAGCCCTGGAGCATTGTGGGTGGGGTCAGCCCCAGTGAACTGCTCGCACCACCAGGAGTGAGAACACTCCTGGTCACAAATGGTAAGGCGGATGTCCAGGCTGGTAAAAGATCGGATCTCCAACGTATGCCCTCCTCCATATATAAATGAATAATCTCTTCTGGGGTCTTGACTCATATGGGCCTGGCTCACGATGTTGAAATAGAATGGGGCCTGCCCAGGCCAGCATATGCCTCCCCAGGCCCTCAGGGAGTTTTCTGCATCTCTCGCTTGCATTATGGTGTGTCTCTCAGAAAGACAGAAAACCGGAACTAGATGGCATTTCTAATGGCTGGCCCACATGCCCTGGACAATCAAATCTGCAGGGGGCGGTGAGAGAGTGGAAATGTTTACACCTCCAGTTGTAAGCTCCCCCCTACCACCTGCTCCCCACGCGATCTCAGCTTAGTCTAAGGAATTACTGTAGACTCCCTCCCCCAGAGACATGTGAGAATGTAAACACTTGAAATTATGAGAAAGTACTTGATGGATTATTAGTAATAACAACAATAGCTGCAATTGACTGAGCCCCTATTATGTGTCAGACAATTCATACATGAGTTATATTGCTTGCAATTTACAGTTAGAAAAATGAGTTAGCCACAGTTACCCTGCTGGTAACCAGTAGAGCTAGGATTTGAACCCAGGTCTTTTTACCCCAGGTCTTATTCCCTCCACCATGCTCAATGGTCTCTGGCAGATGCTGTAGGTTGCCCCTAGACACCATCTTCTTCCCCCACCATCCTTTCTTCCTGACCAACAAGATCCTATTTTGGTCTGAGTAGAAATGTGCCCAGCCTGAAAAAGTGCATCATGATTCATCTATGCCAACCATAGCTATCCCATTTCCCTCTGCTAGATATTTACTTTCCCAGGCTCCCTTGCCACAAAGAGTGGCCAATGAGAGACAATGGAAAGTCTTCTGAGGGAGCTTTTTGGAATCACTTTCTAGCAAGATAAAAGAAATATAGTTTTGCTTCCCACCTACTCCCACCCCATTCTTTTCTGTTTGAGATATGGATGTGATGACAAAATGCTTGGAGCTGTGGCAACCATCTTGTGATCAGAAGGCAGCAAGCACAGGATAAAAAGTCAACTCAATGGCAATGAGTTAGCCAGGATTGATCTTGAAAATATCTATGCACCTTACAGTACAACACCTGAGTCAGCAGAGTGACCTGTCAGAAGGGACCCTGGCTGCCACACGATCCACACGGGATGGCTGTCAGCTCCGACTGAAGGGCAGCCTCCCTGTCACTTCTCCTGCCCTCTGCTCTTGCCAAGACTTGTTTCGCAGCATGAATTAAAATCTCTTGCCCCCACTCTAGCTACCGCCACTGCCTGGAGCCACCAGACCAACCCGGTCATGTGGTTTGCCAGAAGAAAGATCTTCACAAGCATGAGAGCCAGGGTTTCTGCCTCTAACATCCTGGGCCTTTCCTGGAAGAAAAAAAAAATGTGTGGAAGATTAATCATAAGTGCCAGAGACATTGTAGCTTCTGCCACCTCCATCATCTCCACGTCCCTTCACCTCCTCTGCCACCACCATAGCCCATCTCCTCCACGGCTGCCATCTAAACCACCATCACCACTGAAGTGAGCACTGGGTGATGTACGGAAGTGTTGAATCCCTGTATCGTATACCCGAACCTAATGTTATACTGTACGTTAACTGTACTGGAATTTAAATAAAAACTTTAAAAAAATATAATAAAGAAGATAATAAGAACAAAAACAAAATCCACCATAACTACTGAAGCTTTTGCCTATCAATAAAGTGGGTTCCATCAAAACCAAATCTCAAACACCACTGAGGAGTCCCCCTCGGGCTGGAAGGAGCATTGGCCATCCCTCAGACAATGCTCCCATCACTTCACAGCTGGGGTACTTCTGTGGCCATTCACAGTGTGATCTTCTGAATAATAATTGGATTGACAGAATTATGGTCACTGAAGTTTACCAAACCTGCGCATCTCTCTCATGACTTTAATTACTTTGATCCTTTCATACTGCTCAAAATAAACTCATGAGAAGGGTTCTTCGGTGTCTTCCTTGACCAAAGACCTTTGGTGCAGGTCAGTGGGCCTTTGAGAGTCTTCTTTTGAGACAGGCCTCTTTGGCGCACCCAGAGGGGTTCTGCCCATCCACCTTTGTGCGTGCGTGCCTCCTTTTACTTCTTCCACACTGGCATTGTGACAAATGCAATGTCTCTGGGGTGCTTGGTGTTAGCCTCTTCTAAAACCTCACAGTTGATGAACGTTCCCCATTGTTCACAATGGCTCCTCAGGCCCCATTCATCACCTCCTATATCAGGTCTCCAGTGAGGATCCTCTGCAGCCCCATGACTTTATCACGACAGCAGTTAGAGTAGACACCACCATGACCCTTCTTTGGGGGTTTCCATGACAGAAAGGATTTCAAAACTTGCCTTTTTATGAACCAAGTCAATGGACTGGTGAGACATCCTTTCATTCTTCAGTGACAACCACACACTATTAGATTTCCTAGGAAGCTCAGATCTGAGATTCGGGGTTCACTGAATGCATATTCCTTTTCCTGAATATTCTGGTGTAACTATTTCACACCTTCCTTGCTAAGCCTTTGTTCTCTTATCATTGCTTTAATCAGTTTGCTGTTTCAATGCATATTGTTCTTTTTTTAATAAACCAATCTAAATTCCCAACATAAATAAGGAGCTGAAGGAATAAATGGAAATATCTACAAATCCTGAGGAAAGAAACATAAACAAAACTCCACCCAAACACTCATGTCTAGGTTGTAGGGACTGAGAGATTGATAAAGTAGTAGTTAGAGTGTCGATAAGATTGAGCTGAGGTTGGGAAGTCAAAAGGCCTGGAAGAGCTGCATCTCTCCTCTTCACCTGGAGAAGTTCTCTTCTGATTGCTCATTCTTGCAGTGAGGTGGGAAGCAAGGCCATCGCCTGGAAGTGAGGACAGGGAAGGAGGCATTGGGGAATGGAGGAGGGAGGGGAAGGTGTGAGTCATGGGGCAGCAGGGGGAGGTCCTAGCAACACCTCCTGGATGACTGAGCAGACTCAGGGCTGACTTGAGGTTAGTGGTCAAGAACGTACAGTGAAAGTAGCCTGCATGCATGAGTGCTTTTCTCCAGCCTTGTTCATCGGCCTGCACACAGACATGGAATTGGATTTCAGTAGGGTTCATGTTTTGACGGGAAAGCATGGTGAAAAGAGAGAAGGAAAGGGGCTGAGCAGTTTTACAAGGAAGTCACTTTAAACGTGGACCGTGGATACTAAGCTAGAGATGGAGGGAATTAGGAGAAGGAGGTATGTGGGGGCAGTAAACTGCTTCTAGACTTAACAGTCTTCTACCCCCAGAGGCTGAAGAACAGTTTGAGATGGGCTATTCGAGGAAGGAAGCAGGAAAAGTTAGAAGGAGGTAGCCAGAGGGGGACTTGAAATGGAGATGAAGGAGATGCCATTGTTGGTCACAACCAGATTACCATAAAATGCAGCGTCCAGTGTCAAAAATGCAGGCAAAAGACACAACACTCTCCTCTTTTCTTCAATCTCCATAACCCGACCTACGGTCTGAAGCCCCAAAGGCACTAACTAACCTTCCATTTCCCACCAAACAGATCCACTGAAGCCATTAATTGGAAGCTTTTCTCCATGTAGCAGATCTTCAAAACCTTTCCTCTTTCCTCTATCCTTGGTATCGAACTCACAGCAGGAGCCTGGCCCGGGAGGAACCCCATCACCAGAAAGAGCAGCGGGACAGGGCCTTGGGTGACGAGGAGCTCGGGGGGCAGGTTGGTCCTGGCGGAAATGGAGGCTTAGTGTCAGAACAAGGTGAGGGCTCAGCAGCCAGAAGTGGTTGCAAGATGAGGGGGAGCCGGGCCTCCTAGGCTTGAGGGGTGTTCTTCAGGGCTGTGACTCCCTCCTGTCGCTCAGGCTGGGGAGCGTCCTGAGTCCAAGCAGTGGTGAAAGCTGGTTGGGGTCGAGCTGTGTCTGGCTGTAAAGGTTGGGGCAGGTGGGGCATTGTGTTCATAAGCAGGACTCCAGGGCTGGAAAGAACTTTACGGAGCAGTGGTTATGGTTAGATGTGCCTACATGGAAGTCTTGACGTGAACGTCTCAGGGGGTCTACACCGGATGGTCACGGTCACCCCACACTTGTCAGGGTCCTGGGTTCATCTGCTGCCCACCACCTTACCTGTGGCTTCTATATCATTCTGAGGCTCAGTTTCTCCCTCTGAAGATAGGACTTGTAACAATATCCACTTCAGGAGGCTAATGTGCGGACAAACTAAGGTAACGTATAAAAAGTGCTCTGCGCCAGGGCCAACGCGATAAACCTTAGCTGTTATTTATTTCCTTCAGTTATTTATACTAGTGCAATGCTGCGTATACAGTTGGAGCTCAATAAATATAAAGCTCAACACTTATTTGTGGAATCGGTCATTAATTATGGTCATGACCGTCGTGGACTTCACACAGGACTCACAAGCTAGGTCCTGACCCACTCCATTGACGCAGGAGCTGGGGGATAGGGGGGCTGGCTTGCTGGACCCGCCTCGATTTCTGGATGACCATTGCCTGAATGGAACTGACCTGGGGAGCAATTGTCCAGGGCGGCTGATGGCGGGAGCGGCCCACAGCTGCCCAGCAGAGCCCGAGGACAAGCCGCCCCAGCCAGACCAGACGCTGCTGATGGCTTTTGTTCGCCTGCCAAATTCCCCCGGCCCGGCCTCCTCTGGGACAGGAGCAGAGTCCTGGGGAAGACAAGGCATGCCAGGGGCCGGGGCTGGGGGGTGGGGGGGTGCTGGCAAGGAGCACAAGGGGGTGGTCCCTGGAGGGACCTGCTCGCAGAGGCTCTGCACCAGGCCCCAGAGCCATTCCCCTTCCTCGTACCCTTGGCCTCCTCCGAGTGTGCGAGCCTCACTGCAGACGGCCGGCCCTGCCCGGCTCCCCGAGCCTCAGAGGGATTGTGGTGAGGAAGCTCGCGGGAGTCAGCACCAGCCCGGGGACAGGAAAACCATATGAAACCTGTGGGGCCCACTTCAGCCTAATGGGCTTCTCCAGACGGCCCGAGCCCACAGACATTGGCCCTTTGTGAGGTCGGGGGCCCTGGCTCCCTGGCTCCCATTCCGCAAAGACATAATTAAAAAAGGAAAGAGAAACAAGAAAGGCTGACAGACTCTTTTCCCCTCCTCTCTGTGCTTCCAAGGGCTTCACCACGGAGTGACGTCAGGCACTTTAAAGGGTGGCTATGTATGGGCCAGGCTCATCCACAGTGGTTCTTGTTCCCCTGCCTGGATCCTTCTGCTACACCTTCCTCCCGATTCCACCTGAGGACTGTGAGGTGTGTGCAGGTCAAGCAACCAAGGTGACACAGCCAAGACGTGGCAGGGAGGTCAGCTGGGGGGTCAGACGCAGGCGCATCTGGCTGGAAAGCTCGGCCTTCCATTATTCAGAGCTGCGGCCCAGACGACCTCTCGGTTATTTCAGACAAAGTTACCACCATTCAAAAGGTTGCCTCAAGGCTTCGCTTTCAGAAAAAGATGTTTCCCATTCCAGAGAGAAATCGATACATAATTTTTTCTTTCAGCCTTATTAATCCCTGGGTAATACTCTGACATGCCCATTGTTATTTATACCTGAAGTGACTGCATTGCAAAGCCCATTGGGATGGAAGGCAGACTGTTTCTTAGAGCTATCAGTATGTGGTGCTAAAATTAAATGTTCTTTCAGAGCAACGGGGATAAAAAAATACAATTAAATCAGAAAGGGAGATGAACGGCTGTGCAAGTTTAATGGCTTGTTCTCCAGATTCCCAAAGACCAGAGACACAGGCTTGATGTGCAAATACATATGCAGACTATAATCTGTCTGTAATCTACAGTTATTTATACATCCAAACATATCTTTTGGGATGGTGTCTTGAAAATGGCTCAAAACTATTTTAAAACTTGACAGATTTATAGAAGACTGACAAGCCCCAGGCGTCCTGAATTTCTTTCTCATGGATTTTGGGGAGCGGCCACCTGGAGAGGGAGACTGCTGCCCGGACCATTTCGGGGAACACAAGGATCTGCTTCAACTTCTTCATGAAAAGAGTCGTGGGGGCGCCTGGGTGGTTTGGTCGGTTGAGCGTCTGACTCTTGACTTTGGCTTGGGTCTTGGTCTTGGGGTCGCGTGATCGAGCCCCACATGGGGCTCCGAGCTCAGTGGGGAGTCTGCTTGAGGATTCTCTCCCTCTGCCCCCCACCCCCGTTCCCAATCTCTCTAAAATAAATAAATAAATCTTAAAAAATATTCATGAAGGGGGTCTCATGCTTAACTGGGAAGAGGGAAGGAAAAGAGCAACAGAAACTGATGCAAAGTACATGGGGTAGAACGACCCAAATGTCCCCCAGCGGGAGCCCCTTAAAGGAATCCCCGCACATCAGACAAAGGAGCACTATTCCGCTGTTAAGAAGGAGCTAGATCTACAAGGTTTAATGAAGAACCATCTTTTGATTGTTTTTCAATTTATAACACATCCTTCTAGTGAGTGTGTGTGTGTGTATATATATATATATATACATATACATATGTGCGTATATATATATTATTTTTTTGAGAGAGAGAGAGCACATGCATGTGAGCAGGGGGGAGGGGCAGAGGGAGAGGGAGAGAGAGAATCTCAGACTCCCCGCAGAGCGCAGAGCCGGACTCAGGACTCAATCTCACGACCCTGAGACCACGACCTGAGTCAGATGCTTAACCAACTGAGCCACCCAGGTGCCCCTCTATTGTATATATATTTTTAAAGTACAGACCAATATATAATATCTACTGTTTCTTTTAATTGGAAGTTGTCTGTATCTATAGCTTTCTCTCTCTCCGTTTGTGTGTATCTATATTAATATCTATACACATGCACATGCTTTGACTATTTCACGATTGATAGTTAATAAGCTGGTGATGATGGCTGTTTCTAAAGAAGGAAACTAGAGGCTTGCGGATTAGAAGTCAAAAAATTTGCTTTCTTTATATACCCATTTATAGTATTTGAATTGTAAATCTTTTTAAAAATATTTTTCCCGGGTTGCTTGGGTGGCTCAGTCGTTAAGCGTCTGCCTTCGGCTCAGATCATGATCCCAGGGTCCTGGGATCGAGCCCCGCATCGGGCTCCCTGCTCAGAGGGAAGCCCGCTTTTCCCTCTGCCTGCCTCCTCTCTCCCTCTCTGACAAATTAATAAATAAAATCTTTATATATATACATATACACTCTCCCCCCCCCCCGCCTTGCTAACATAGGTTTGGCACATATTACATACCAGGTAGTATCCTAAACACTTCACATGTATAAACTCATTGATCCTCACTCCACCCTAAGAGATAGGAACTGCCTCTAGTATGTTCTGGAGCTGTCATCTGATCCCAAGTAGAGGCTCCAAATACCAAATGTACCACAATTACCAGTGTACTGCTTTTTTTTTTTTTTAAGATTTTACTTACTTGTCAGAGAGAGAGAGAGCACAAGCAGGGGGAGCGGCAGGCAGAGAGACAAGCAGGCTCCCCACTGAGCAAGGAACCCGATGCGGGACTTGATCCCAGGACCCCGGGATCATGACCTGAGCCGAAGGCAGACGTTTAACCAACTGAGCCACTCAGGCGCCCCGCAATGTACTGCTTTAAAAAAAAAAAAAATAATCAAGACACTCCTTTTTTAAATGTCAGCAGGACTTGGTGCAGCCCTTTCTGACTTTGAGGGTGACGTCAGCCCTGGTCCACGACCTCCAGGTCCAGTTCCCAACAGGGAAGGGGTGGCTGAGTCTTGGGGCGGGGGGGCGCTAAGGACTGTGAACCCAGTGCCTGGGTTCCGGCTCCTCGGGGAAGCAGCCGGGGAATTCATTCTCCAGCAGCCCTTGATCCCCATTATTCTTTTGCTAATTTAAAAGTAAATACACTGGGTCTTGCTTTAAGCCTCCATTATGCTCCCGTACCAAGAGGAGGAAAGGACAGGAGACCCCCTTGGGGTCCGACATGGACGGATGGAAGTTGAAACCCACGCCCGCGTCCCCCGCCACATTAAAGCCGCACCTTGTGCCGTCTAGCCGGGTCCAGGCCACGGGGAGAATGGCGCTCTCTCCCGAGTCACCGCCGCCCTGAATCGAGTTGGGCCGGCCGCCCATCTGGCTGCCAACCCCACAGTACTCTACTTATACTCAGAGCAGTACTAATTGCCTTGTTAACAGAGCTCCTCTCAAGAGACTGCAATTTAAGCAGAGGGATATCAGAGCGTGACTTCAAGAGAAGTGCGTTGATCCAGAGACTGATAGTATTTCCAGCAACCGAGTCTCAGAAGGCCCACAGAGCAAATAAAGAACATTTCAATGGGACTGTCAGGAGGATATGACTTGTCAAGGCAGATTTGCAAACAGGAAAGGGGGCAGGGACCATTCTTGTCTAGACATCTGATTAGTGGGGAAATTGTAGGATTATGAGGAGTGTGGATTTTTCTGGCTGCTATTTCTGAGGAGGTCTGGCTTTCTGCGCAAAGGGCTGGATGAGAGAAACATTTGTCTGTGGGAGAAAATGCTGACTGGTCCTCACCCTCCCTTGGGCTCCAGCAGCCGATGAGGGACAAAGAGAATGCGTGGGTAGATTTAAACCTGCTGCTGCTTGGGGCGGGCCAGCTTGTCTGGGGAGGGGGGCGGTCTGGGGCTCAGAGACCAAGACAGTCACCACTGGAAATTTCACCCTCCTCCTGCCCTTCATCGTCAGCCCCAGGCCCCCTGTTCTCCTTGCATCCTGCGCTCTCTGCTGCTTCAGTAACAGCCCGCCTGTGGGATACCACAGGCACCACAGGGCCGCAGGGCTCGGGGGTATGGATCATGGGGTGGGCAAATAATTCTTGCTGGGGTAGTGATGAAGCCAGGTGCCCTTGGGGTGTGTGTGGAATGATCACGTGGGCTTGGGTAATGGGGGGCAACTCTGAAGGTGACGAGTGGGTTCTAAAAGGAATGGACTCAGGGGTGCCTGGGTGGCTCAGTTGGTTGAACATCTGATTCTTGGTTTCAGCTCAGGTCGTGATCTCGGGGTCTTGAGATCGAGCCCCAGGTCGGGCTCTGCGCTCAGCGGGGAGTTTGCTTAAGATCCTCTCTCCCTCTGCCTTTCCCGCTCAAGCTCTCTCTCTCTCTCTAAAGTAAATAAATAATCTTAAAAAAAAAAAAGGAATGGACTCAAATCAGGAAACTTGGAGTTCTAGGACAGTTTCCTCATCTCAGAAGTGAGGAGATTAACCATGCTATCCCCATCCCCGTCCCACAGAGTTCCTTCTGTCCGCCATCACTGCCTCCAGCCCTGGGATGCACGCTTTGGCTGTGACCTCAGACAGGTCACCGGGTTTGGGAGAAAGTCAGAGCCCAGCTTCCGGTCAAAAGCAGGTACCACAGTACATGCAGGAGTGGGGGTTGAAAAATAAAAAGAGTCATTAGATTAGTCCGAGTCCCGCTAGAAAAGGGGAAACAACTCTGGTTTGAAAACAGGGAATTGGTTGTACGGATGATAGAAGAGGCGAGAGGCCAAACAGGGGATGGCGAGAGGTCTGAAAATTGGCAGCAGCAGGTCATTGCTACACCTGAAGGCCTGGGGAGGCAAACAGAGGTGGTGCACCTGGAGCCCAGGCCAGAGGCCTGAGGCGGGAGCCATAATCCGGGCAGACCTGTCTCCTGGGAACCAGGGCCAGGGAGGAGCCATGGGGAAGGTGCTGCCCAGGCGGGGAGGCTAAGGGAACAGAGGTGTCTTGGATTTTCTCCCTTTGCCCAGCCTTCCTTCTCCTCCTGGGATATAGCCTGCCGGGGTCAGCCACTTGCCATAGAGAGAACAGAGGGCAAGGTGGGGCAGAGTAATAGGGCCAGATATTCCGTCGAACATTCTCCTTGCATCCTGTGCTCGTTCCTCTGCAACAAGCAGAATTAAACCAGAGAATGAAATATTTGTGTGATTATTCGTTTACCGTCCCTTTCTCCTTCCCCCACCACACCCTAGCCCTGCAAACTCTGAGCTCCGTGAGGGCAGGGGTGGGGTCAGCCTTATTCATTGTCAAATCCCCAGCACCAGCGTAGTAAGTGACTCATAGCTGATTTTTGAAAATAAAAATAATTGAATGAATGACTTGATGCGCACTGCCCGTCTTGCAAGCCACGAATTCCCAGAGCACAGCACGTAGCGTTTTAGATCTAGGGCCAGTAGCACTTTGCTCCCCACACACTCTGTGAGGTCTACCTCACCCGACCCCTTGGGCTGGCCTCCTAGAGCTCAAGTTCCCACAACTCCGGTAGGATTTTAGAATTTAAACTGATTTATTTTAATGTGTTACCAGGACAGGGTTTTGCCCCTTGATAAATTTGAAATTATTTCATCAACCATAAAATGATGTATTCATGTTAGACATTATAGTAATGATTATTACATAGGGTTCTGTGTGAGTTTTTTAAAAAAAAGATTTTATTTCTTTATTTGTTTAAGAGAGAAAGAGAGCACCCGCGCACGATGCAAGCGGTGGAGGAGGGACAGAGGGAGAGAGTCTCAAGCAGGCTGGGGGCTCGATTCCATGACCCTGAGATCACGACCTGAGATGAAACCAAGAGCCAGACACTCAACTGACTGAGCCACCCAGGCGCCCCTAGGGTTCCGTGTTTTTAAGACCTGTTAACATCTGGGTACAGATAGAATTTCCAGGTGATGGTTTAAACCATTTAGTCACAAGAAGAAATAATGAAGGGGAAGATGAGAAATTGCATAGAGAGAGATTCAAAGAGAGAAAAGGAAAGACGGCATGGGGCAGTTCACACATTCTCAGGAAAGAGGAGGTGCAGGGGCAAGTGGGCGAGAGATCCAGACACCGGGCTGCAGTAGGTGCGGAGAGCCCAGTGGTCAGAAGCCAATGAGAAGTGACAAAGACAAGGCCAGTCCGGGCAAAGACACAGTGGAAAGCTCACTGGGTGGGTTTGTAGGCTAGAAAGTGACCAGCAAGTTAGTAACTATAACAAGGCACCACCCCCACACCAACTAACTTCTGGCTATTGCTTACAACGTGCCAAGTATCCAAAGCAGCATTAATTCTCTGGACAACCCGGTGAGGGACATGCTAATCTTTTCCCATCTGACTCGTAGGAAACTAGTAGATTACCTGGGGAGTGTGTGTGTCCGTGTGTGTGTGTGGTGTTGTGTTTTGTTGTGTTGTGTTGTGTTGTGGCTTTGCAGTGTCCATTCCTCCTCCTGACCACACTCTGGATTCTTCATGAGGAATGTAGTAACTGGTTTCCAAGATGGCCCCAGTGAGCCTCACCTTCTGATATTCACATCTTTTGTAGTCCTTACCCACATTGAATAAGGCTGTCCTATTCTGAGGGCTTGGTGTATATTAACATATTTAATCCTCCCAATAATCCTGTCCAGTAGGTACTACTACGCCCTATTACTATACACATTTTAACAGAGGAAATAGAGGTACAGAAAACTTTACCTGCTGGCCCAAGATTGCAGAAATAACCAGTGGTGGAACTAGGATTTGAATCCAGTTTTTTTACCCCAGAGTCTGCACTTAACTGAAACAAAAGGAAATCTCTTAAAGGATATTGGGTGCTCACAGAATTGATGGAAAGCCAGGAAAACCGGGCCTCAGTGGCTTCCTAACCCTCAGAAGGGAGCCATAGCCCTTGCTAGGATCCACAAGCATCCCCACGATTTGCCCCCTCCTCCCCAAGACATGGCAGACCTCATCTTCTGCTCCCATCCCCCACTGCTGCTCCACTCCAGCCTCCTTGCTTCTCCTTCAGCACCCCGGGGCCACGACC
>NC_138370.1:140764917-140786132 GCF_054177405.1 Leptonychotes weddellii
GGTCTGCCATGTCTTGGGGAGGAGGGGGCAAATCGTAGGGGTGCTTGTGGATCCTAGAAAGGGCTATGGCTCCCTTCTGAGGGTCAAGAAGCCACTGGAAGTTTCTGAGCAGAGGATTGACATAATCCCACTTGTATTTTAACAAGTTCATTCTGGCTAACATGTAGAGAGTAGACAGAAGAGGCCAGGATGGAAGCTGGGAGGCCAGTTAGGAGGTCACGCAATAATCCAAGTGAGAGAAGAGAGTGATGTGGACCAAGGCAGGGGCAGTGAGGGTGGTGAGAGCAGTCAAATTCTGGAAATAGTTTGAAAGTTGAACCAATAGGATTTTCTGAGAGTCTGAATGTCAGTTATGAGGAGCGAGGAGTCAAGGGTGGCTCCAAGGTTTTTGGCCTGAAATATTGAGAGATGGTTTCCATTGACTGACACAGGGAAGCTGTGGGTGAGGTATTTCAAGGGGATGATTGGAAGTTCTGTTTGGACATGTTGAGTTCATGGTGTCCACTGCACATCCAAGTCGAGATGTTGAGTGAATGATAATTGGACATCAATGTGGGAGTCAGAAGCAAAAAGGTGGTACCAAAGCAAGGAGATCATAGAGGGAGTGAATAGAAATAAAAAAGGAAAAAGTATCCACTAGTGTTTGTTGAATGAAGCACAGCAGAGCTTGGGTCACGCCACCAGACACAGGAGTGTGTCCCTATTGGCTTAGGCCACATCTACTTCCATGTCCCCAGAGCACCCACCTGTGGTGTGTTACTGATCCTTAGAAGCCCCCACCCTTGGAGCATCAGAAAATGTTTCAGAATCATACATACAGAGATTTTCAAATTTAAACAATACTTCTATCCAAATCTTATAATTTTCAAGAAAGATGAAGGAGAGGTTGACAGTTGATAATAGGTTCTGTAAATGAGTCACCACAGACCTGCTCTCAGTCAAGCTGCACACACAGCCCTCTCAAGCATTTCAAACAGGATCCTGCCTTTTATCGGTGCACCTGTCCCTTGAAGTGTCACCTGTCCCCAGGTGTAGATACTCAAAGGTCATCCGCTCACAGCGCCCCTGGGGAATGTCACTTGCCAAGCTGCCCGTCAAGGCCCTCCCTGCCTGGGAAGAAGATGAGGACAGAGCAGGGATGGAGGAAGCAGAACGTTCCCTGCTGCCATCACCCTGGCTGTCCCCCAGCACCATGGGGACCCCAGCCTGTCCCCGAAGCCTCTCCCTTCTGGTCACACGCAGATGGAAACACGCCGCTGCAGGAAGACATTAAAGAAAAGAAGTAGCTTTTCCAAACTTGCTCTAATTTGGAAACCTTTTTTAAACCACCTGGGCCGTAGTGGCAAGAACACCGCTCCGAGGGGCCCTCCGCCCGGGTGCTGCCATGACCTGGCCAGGTGGCTTTGGGAGTGTGCCGAACCTCCTTGTATCTCGGTCCCCTCGCTCATGACACGGGAATCCAAATGTCCCATGCCGTTACTCTGAGGATGAAAGGACAAAAAAGAACTTCACAAAATGAGGTCTTGTTTTATTGTGTGTTAGGTTAACAACATAGCCCTTAGTTATTATTACGGCTGTCGACTTTCTTGTTCTTGTTCTTGAATTGACTCTGTGCCGAGTCGCTCTGTGATCGTGGGCAAGTCAGTTCCCTTCTCCAAGCCCTGAGCTCCGGCCCTCTGGGGCGCTCATGGGTCCCACAGCCGGGGGCGAAGGGCACCCCCTTCCAGGGTCTGAGACTGGGGCAAACCTGCAGTGGCACATTCGGGTGGCCCAGCGGCTGATGAGGTGCGTGTGTGGGCCGCAGGAAGGTGCCGTCACAAGGCCTTGTCACCTCTTGCTCTATCTCCCTTTCCCGCTGGAAGAAGGGTATCTTCTGCGTTTCCCCCCACGCCCCCCTTGCACCCTGGATGCCTGGCGGAGCTATACAAAGTGCTCCGAACATCCTATCCTGGTGGTGTTCCTGTCTATAATTTCAAGAAAACAATCACATCTCATCAATTTATTCCAGGAAACAGGTTCCATGATAAACAAAAAGGCCCAGCCTTCTGAGAGTCTCGGTTTACAGCGTTTTAGGGTCTTGCTCATGGTTAAATTTCCCCTGCCGATAACTGTCTTGGCATCCCAGTCTCCTGTTGCATGCGGACGCATTACCTGAGACTGGGCGTAGCTTGCCAGGTTAGGAGGGAATTGCTCATGGGCAGCCATGGGAACCATTGGGTGCCTGGGGCTGTGCCAACATGGGAAGAGAAAGCAGAGGAAGGAGGAGGAAGGAGAGTTCTGGGCTACGGGCCAGGAGCAGACCCAACTGAGGCAGTCAGCAACCCAGGCAAGCTAATCATCTGGCCCCTGACTCAGGTGGAAATAGTATTTGACTGCCAGTATCAGAGACCTGACCATGACACCTTCAGCAAGAGATTCAGTCCTCTCTCACATGACAGTCTAGACAGCTTGTATAGTGGCTCCACAAACTCATTAGGGACCCAAGCTCCTTGCAGCTTTCTGCTCCACTGTCCTAGTTCATTGCTTCTATCCTTCAAGGTTGCCTCATGATCCAACATGGCTGCTGGGAGCTCCAGCCATTACATTCCCATCCCAGGCAACAGGAAGGAGGAACCAAGGAAGGGCAAAAAGAGTATGCACACCCTCTACTAGTTACAGAGCCCTCCCAGAAGTCCCATACAGCAACTCTGCTTACATCTCAATGGCCAGAGCTCAGCCACACAGCCGCTCCTGACTGCAGAGGAGGCTGGGTTACACATGAAGACACTGAGAGTGGTTTACAGGAAAGGGGAGAATGAGGACTGTTAGTATCAGCTCAGCCTCCAGCTTCCTGTCCTGAGCAATTCTTCTCTGGCCCCAAACTTGCACACCCACCTAGCAAAAATACACATCGTGAAGCATCATAGTTACTTCTGAAAGATTGTTTCCAACCATGTTAGATTATACTCTCCTCCAGAGGAATTCTAGTAAACTGAGCTTGCTCCATGTTGCTACATCTCCAAGGATGCTTTAGCTTAACAGCAATGTTGAAACTCTCTTCAAAAACCAGTGGTCTGAGAAGTTACCTGGCAGGTGCCCTCAGAAGTCTCAGAAGACGTAGGTCCTAGTCTTAGCAATAACACTGTCCAGACCCTTCATTCATTCATTCACCGAATATATGTTGAACATCTAACCTGCCCGAGACTTTGTGCTAGGTCTTGTGGACCCAAGAACCAACACATGTGATGTCACTGCCCTCACGATGCTCACAGTCTAGTGGGGCTTCTAGAAAATTCACAGGTACCTATAATGTATGGTGGGGATGTGCTGAGGCACCAAGTGTGAGGCTTCCGGGTAGTTCACTAACAGCATACTTGTTGACCTTACCTGGAAGTGTCACAGAAGCTTCCACAGAGGCGACCTCCAAGTTGAGAGCCAAAGGTCAAGCAGAGGTTTTTCCAAGTGTGACTAATAAAGAAGTCGCAAGATCAGAGGATGAAAGGTCCTTCTAGCCAGAATGCAGAGAATGAATTGGAGAGGGACCAGTGTAGAGGCAGGGAGACCCATGATGAGGCTGTAGCTTCTTCCAGGAGAGCAGAAGAGAGGCAGAGACAGCTGGATGGAGAGAAGAGAAGGCACGCAAGAGCCATTCTGGAGGTGAGAGAGAGAGAGAGAGAACTTAGTGACTGGTTGATGGTGAGGATCAGTTGGGGGATCATTTGGGGACTCGAACATGATGGCGGGTTTCTGGCTTCAGAAACTCCAGATGGTGAGGTGTGGTGGAGCTGTAGATCACAAGGGACCAGGCCAGGACCTGTGGCCCAAGCCTGCACCCTGGAAGGCCTGTTGCAGCACGAGTAGCCCAGCCCGCACAGCCCGGCTCCCCTATGCCCTCCCACAGGACCGGCCGCCCCAGCAGTGGAGCGTGACCTCCTCAGAACTGACCAGCGCCAGAGGCCTGCACGACCCTGAGAGAAGCTCGGAGCTGTTTGGGCAGGGAAATCTGGGGTCCTGGAACATAAGTATGGTTCAGGGCTTGGCATGGGCTTTGGGTGGACCTGTCCCTGTGGGAAAGGGCCCAGCCAGAAGACAGCGGGAGGGAAGGGTTTCAAGTGTCCCTAGGGCAGGAGCCCAGGACAGTCTAAGGGCAGCACTGCAGGGAATGAGTCAGGCGGGGGGGGGCGATCCTGGGCTGAGTTCTGGGCAGGCTGTGCTTGAAGGACCCGTGGAGGTGACCAGAAGGCCGTCAGAGATGTAGATGTCATTCTGGACCACAGAAAAGAGAGCAGGATTCACAAGTATGTCTTGTCCATTTCTGCCCTCCGTGTCATGTGTGTAAAACAGGACAGGGCTAGGCTGCGTGATGTGTTCCTTGAGCCACCGCTCTGCCCCCACCTTCTCTGTGCCATAACCTAGCTTCCCAGACCTCACCGCCTCGCCCCAGGGCCAGCGCGCCATGAGGGGGCAAAGCATGAGGAAGTCTGTCCCAGGGGCCCAGCCCTAGCCTGATTCACCAAATTCTTGTAATCAGTTTAGTTACACAACAAAATTCAGATCAGAGTGAGGATTAGCAGAGGAAGTTTGGAGGGCGCTTTGAACTTCACAGATGAAAGCCCCCTCCCCCATTCACACAAAGCAATCCCGAGGTATTAAACGTGACATAAACACATTGCCACCTCCTGGCCCCACTGCGGGCCCCAGGCAGCCGGCTGGGTGATGGGTTGGCATCCCCAATTGCCTCCCCCCCATGGCATTCCATCCGGGTCTCCCAGAGGGGGGGAAATGGATTCTGTCCTCAGCCTGCTGCTCCTGGAATTGCAAGCATTCGGTGAGCCGACCCCCCCAGCCTGCCTTCCCCAAGATTCCTGCGCAGCCCAAACTGGGGGGGACAGGCACTTCCCCACGACCTCCCCGGCTCCCTGGGAGCTCAGAGCAGAGGGAAAGAAGGAAAGAAGACGGGGCAGAGGCGGGAGGCAGAACAGCCCTCCTCCTCACGGCCTGCTCTGCTGCTCGCAGGTTATCGTTCCCAGATGGGGACTGTCAGACCCTGTCAGCCTCAGATACACACTGGGAGCACCACATCCGCATTCCTGGAATGTGTAACTGCCTGGCTTCACCTCCGGCGGCCCCCAACTCAATAACATGTCAAGTTCCTTCAGTCTCACCAGAGCTAAAACGCTCTCACCTACTCCCAGGCTTTGCATTCGGAGCACACAGGCACTGTGGCTGTCTAAATATTTAAGCTGGGCTAAGGGGAGCCATATTTCCTCTGGATGGATTACACTGAGTCGTCCGAGCCTGGAGGGTCTCACCTGTTAATGCTGGCTTCATGACGAGCTGGGGAAGCCAAGGGCCACCAACTGTGCTTATTGGGTTTTAGGACGAATGATCACCAATGCTGTCCCCAGGGGGGTTGGCAAGCTGTGGTACCGGGAGGAAGGAGCAGGGCCATTTGGCTGATTGCTCTTTAGTTGGGGGCCTGGCGGCTTGCACCGCAGAGGCCCTGCCAGGCACTGCTGGAGGGATCCTGCGCCCTTCCTTCCCCATTCAACATACCCCATCTGCCATGATAGGAAGCCATGACACGCTACCCCGGTCCTGATATTGCCTCTGAGTTGTGAGGCTCCTTCCACACTGGCAGACCCTTTCTGCTCTGAGTATATTCTCTGACTGATTGGAAACAAATGAGGCTCTTGTTCAAACTACATGGAATCTGCAGACCCCAAGGGCTCCTAGGGGACAGATGAGGGCACCGGGGGCCCAGGGATGCTACGTGACCTGCTCAGGATCACACAACAATTGTGATAAAACTGGGTCTGTGGTCTCAGACCTTTGACTCTCTATCCGTTATGGGTTGAATTGTGTCCCCCAAAAGATATGTTGAAGTCCTAACCTCTGGCACCTATGAATATGACCTTATTTGGAAATAGAATCTTTGTCGATGTAATCAAGTTGAGATGAGGTCATCAGGGTGGACCCTAATTCAGTACGACTGGTTTCCTGTAAGAGGAGGGAAATGTGGACCCAGCCACACACACAGAGTGAAGATGGCCTTGGGGAGATGAGATGGAGATCAGAGGTAAGCAGTCACAGGCCAAGGAACACCAGCATGAAGTCACCCCAAGCTGGAAGGGACAGGGAAGGGTCCTCCTGTGAGGCTTCGAGACAGGACCTTGATTTCACACTTCCAAACTCCAGGACTATGCGAGCATATATTTCTGTTGCTTTAAGTCATCCAGTTTATGCTATGCTGTCGTTGCAGCCCCAGGAAAGCAACACACCATCCAGTAGCATTTCTGATACAAGAACTGGGTGAAATTCTGGATGAAAATGTCATTCCTTGGAAGCTAATGAGAGATGGCTCAATTACAGGTTTAGGACTTCAGAATACCTAGCAGGTCATGTGCAAGGCATCTTTCAGAAGGACCCCAGACTCTGTGCCTTCTCTTATCCTGAGACATGCCTTCCATCAAGGCCCAATGATATGGGCTCTTTATCAATGTTTAAACTTTATGAGTTGATGTAAAATCAGAGGGACTTTCCTTCTAAATCCTTCTCTAGGCTGCCCAACATATAACACTGATCATTTGCATTTAAGTGGCCTACCCATCTGAAGAATTTCAAGGCACTTACCAAACTCTGTGACCCATGGGGAGTGGCCTCGGGGGTTAGGAATTTCTAGTTTACATCTGCCCTCTGACCTCACCCTGCCCCAGTGACTCCATTAAACTGAGTCATTTAGTTCAGTGGATTCAGTAAAGATAAGAGCTAGTGTAGGCTCTAGGCTTAGGGCTCAGGCTTAGGGCTGACTGTGGGTTGTGGATTTGGGCAAATGGATGCTTTGCAATTAACCTTAATGTTTATCCTAATTCTCAAGAGATGGAGATTATGAGCTGGCAATTTTCTGAGAATCCACTGGCCAACTCCTTGAGTCTGTGATGATATTGCTCACAAGGCATCAGTTGGTGGTTTGCATCCAAGGATGGCTGTGTTCATGCCCTAAAACCCAACAAAACCAATCCAAGAGAACCCTTAAGCCTGCTGCCTTCTGTTAACCTCAGACATTGGCTGAGATTGGTTGCCCAAACCCCAAATCTCCTGGTTGCATAACTTTGGGAGTGACTGTCCCAATAAACATGTTCCATTTAATTGCCTCACTGCTCTTCACTGAAGCTTCTTGTTTACTATGGAATTCCTAGGAATCTAAACATGTCAAGGGACTGTTCTCCCTGCCCCTCAAGGCACAAGTTGAACTAAGTGGAACCATACCTTTGCTTTCTTCCCAAACCAACGGGTGGAACCAATTTAAAACCTCATGCTCATGCAATGCATGTGCAGAAACTCCCCCATGTGTTTTAATGTTTCTCCCAAGAAGGACATAATGTTCTTGCCTGAGTTTTTTATCTACTGAAGACAAGAACCACACTCCAAGGGCAATTGGCCTAAACAATTGGCCACTGCTTAAATCGATTATGGTACCCCTGTGCAGCCACAGAAAGTCATGCTTTGGAAGCAAATTTAATGACATGGGAAAATGTTTATGGTCTTCTATTAAGTGAAAAAAGCTGCATACAAAACAGAATGTACAGTATGAAAACAATGATGTAAAAGTTACATATATATCCATAGAAAATCTGAAAGGCTGTACTCCAAAATGTAGACACCGATAATCTACTCAGGGCTGTGGAAGTGCAATGGTCTGGTTCTGCAAGGCACAAGGGCATCCCCTTGAGAGAACAAGCCGTGGCTGACATCTTGGCTCAGGGCTGTGCCTGCTGGGAAGGTCCATCTTTTTCTAATCATGCATGGCACCAGATAGACTGGCATTGGATCCAGGGATTATGCGTGAGCCTAGATTTTCCTCTCTGCTTTTTCATGTTTTGCAAAAGTTCTTCCATGAGGATGTGTTCTTTTGTGCCAAGTTAAAAAAAATTATATAGAATACAACCAATTTTTAAAAGGTAGTTGGTAGAAATATGAAATATGAAATATCCACTGACTGGATATTTGATGATATTAAGGAATTATTTTTAAGTATGCTAGTAATGTTGTTATACTTTTAAAAGACTCATTAGCTTTCAGAGATGCAAACTGAAATGTATGTAGATGAAATGATATGATGTCTGGATTTACTTCAAAATAATATGAGAAGGAGTTAAGTGGGTAGGAGTATACAGAAAAAAAGATCATGAATTATTCATTGTTAAAGCTGAGTGCTAGGTACATGGGGGTTTGTAATACTATTCCATTTTTGCATATGTTTTAAATTGCCATAATACAAAGTTAAAATAAAAACAGAAAACTGGTCTAAGTCATGTGGCTGAGACTCACCTGAATTTTTCCTTGTCTTTGCTTTTGATAGGATTGTGCAGACCCACAGCCTTCCTGCATGTGTCTTCCCATATGGGGGGTATGGTGGCTAATGAGGGTATGATGCCATGAGGCCAAGAAGGAAAACAACAGGACACATGCCACACACCCACTTCTGCCAAAACCACCAGGATTTGGCAGAGTAATGACATTTCACCATCACAGCTGAAGATAGGCAAATAGATTCCATAAACTGGATTGTGAGTGAGTTTACAATAGCCATCACATGTCTAACAGGCTTAATTATGCAAAGATGGGTAACCAACAAGTCTTCATCTCCACTGAGACAAAATAAAAAGGAAAAGGATTAATTTACAGTAGAACATTTGGCTGCATGGAAAAACTAAGTACTAGTAAGAAAATGTTAAATACCCACAGGGTTATTGTGTGATCTAAGAATGCTTTCAGCTGCCATAAATACATTTGTCATTAGTTAACAAGTAGTCAACAGTTGGTCTCGGGGTTGGTTCTGCAGCCAGTGATGATAATAAGAAGCCAGGGGCCTTCTTCCTTGTTTTTGTCTTTTTAAGCAGACTTTTTTTTTTTTTTTTAATGAACATGTTGCCTCATGGTTACAAGATTGCTGCAGGACCTCCAGAACATCACAGTTTCATGTGACCATGTCCAAAGGCAAGGAGCAGAGGGAGGAGAGGGGGGAAAAAATCTCTGGTATAGTTCCTTTACTCTTCCTTCCTCCCTTCCTTCCTTTCTATCACTCTCTCCTTCCTTCCTTCCTCCCTCCCTCCCTCCCTCTCTCTCTTTCTCTTTTTCTCTCTCTCTCTCTTTCTCTCCTTCCTTCCCAGAAAGGAAAACTCCTGTCCAAAAACCGCTCAGCACACTTGCCTGGGTATCTTACTGGATGGTACTTTGTTGCCTGCTCCCCCCCCTGCAAGGACACGAGGAAAATGAGTATCTGGCTCTTTAAGGCGCAACAGGACAGATGAAAAGGATTGAGAGCGGCTTCTGTGCAGCCCACCAACTGGCTACTTTCACTTGGAGAGAGCAGCCGCCAGGTGGAGAACTCAAGGCTATTCTGCTGAGGGACAGGACACCCCAGGAGGAACAGTGGCTTCCACAGTTACAGAAGAGAGCTATGTACTGTATATTTCCTCATTACTGAAGCGGTTTTTACTCATTCTAGAAAAATTGAACCAATGCAGGAAGTTACCTATAACTACATTATCCGAAGAAATGCATTGATAACATTTTAGTGTCACGAGTAGCTTTTACTGGAACTCGATCTTCTTTATTGGGTAACTGAGGCCAAGTAGAGACAGATAAGGTCCTCAACCAAGGCCTTCCAGGTCTGTCATAGATTTGTGAGTCAAAGTACAAGGCTCTCTCTTGACCTCTAACACTCCTCAGGAACAGAGAGAGGATTCGGATAGAGTTTATCAATTAGGTATTGCTGCATAACAAACCACCCAGCACCTAGTTACTTACAACAAAAACTCTTCATTATTGCTGGTGATGCTGTAGGTCAGGAATCTGGGCAGGGCTCAGCATAAAGACTCTTCTTCCCGTGGTGTTAGCTAGTTCATTCTTGCAGCTGCATTCAGCTGAGGGTGCATCTGGGCTGGAAGGTCCAAAATGGCGTCACCCAGCTGTTTGGGACCTCAGTGCTGCCTATCAGCTGGGATGCCTTGGATCTTCTCCCTGTGGCCTCTCTGGATTCATTCCGTCTGGTTCTCTAGGGCCTCTCTCTCCAGCAGAGCCTCAAGCTCCCTGCATGATGGTTGCTTTCCCCAAGTGAAAGCAGAAGCTAAAAAGCATCTTAAGGCCTGGCCTTGGAAGTTCTAGATGTGGTTTCCACCATATTCTAATTGGTTGGAGCAAGTTACCAAGTGCAGCCCAGATTCAAGGGGAGGGAAAGGGCAGGCTGGATGGGAGATATTGTTGTAGCCATCACGGAAACAAGTTGCCACATACGGCAGAAGATCTGCTCAAGATTAGAGAAATTTAAACACACATGCACATGCACACACACAAATGCACTAATTCACAACTGAAAACTGTTTCACCTTCGGCAGCTGTCTATTTACATTAACTGTGATACTCTGTAATTCTTTTCAAATAAGAGCTTTCGGGTTTGTTGAGGAATCTCTGTCCATCTGTCATCATCAACCATTGATGAGAGTATAGTACTTAACAGCACTAACCTCAGAGTCAGAATTCCCAGATTCAATCCCAGCTCCCCTACATTTAGCCCTGTGGTTCGGGGTGAGTTCATCTTTGCCCTTTTTGTAAACTGGGGGTAATGCTGCCTACCTCCAAGGGGGTTGTGAGGACTACGTGAGTGAATATACATATACTTAAATCAGTGCCTGGCACAAAGTGAAATCATTGTAGGTGTTCATATTATTATATCCCTTTATGCCAATTGCAGGGCTCCCTCTCTGTGATGGTAATGATTCTGGTTTTTTTATGTACAGTGAAATCTGTTTTTGAAGTTGTTCTTTGAAAAAAGTAGCTGACACATTTTCTCAACCTGGATTTTAAATTATGAATAATCAATATCTCATCTTGCTAGACACCGCCACCCTCCCCCCAACAGCATTCAGCACAATTAATCATTCTTTCTTTTTTGTTTACCTGCTCCTCTCTTGGCAGCCTTGAACTCTCCCGGTTTTCTTCCTATGCCTCTGACCCCTTCTCCATGTTCTTACTGCTCCTCCTCCTTCCCCTAGTCTCTAAATACTGGCGCTCCTGGGCCCTTCTCTTCTCACTCTGAACTTTCTCCCAGAGCATATCTACTTCCATGTCTTTTTTTTTTAAAGATTTTATTTATTTATTTGACAGAGAGAGGCACAGAGAGAGAGGGAACACAAGCAGGGGGAGTGGGAGAGGGAGAAGCAGGCTTCCCGCTGAGCAGGGAGCCCGATGTGGGGCTCGACCCCAGGACCCTGGGACCATGACCTGAGCCGAAGGCAGCCGCTTAACGACTGAGCCACCCAGGTGCCCCTCTACTTCCATGTCTTTAAGTATCATCATCTAATATGCTGAAATCCTACAGATGTCTCTCAGCCAGAACTCTCCTGAGCACTCAAATGTACTGCCACAGTGACATCTCTCTTTAGAGATTACCCAGATAACTTCAACCCCACATCTGTAAACTGAACTTCTTCTACCCACATCCATGACCCCAATCCCTGTTGTCCCTCCAGTCTTCCCCATCTTGGTAAAGGGCATTTCCATATACTCTGTTGCTAAAGCCAGAAACATGGGGGCCACTCTTGATATCTCCCTCTTCCTCACCCTCCAAATCTAATCCATTACCAAGTCCTGTCAATTCTTTTAGACCAAGCTACATGAAATTATCACTTTTATAAATAAAAAACAACCAAATATTGAAATTTTCATAGAGTTCACACTAATACTTCCAAAATCTCTCTCAAACCTGTTCACTTTTTTCCTCTCCACTGACATCCCACCTATTAGGCTACCATGGACCACTGTAAAGACTCTCCGGCTATTTATCCTGCTCTCCTCCTTACCTGGACCAGACCACTTTTCATACATGGCCACTGTTATCTTTTGCATGTGCCCTAAATCATGTCACTACCTTGCATAAAAACTCTTCAATGTCCTCTCCAGAACTATTTCATGCTACTCTCTCCCTTACCCTCCACCATTTACCCAGCCTTCTTTCTGTTCCTTGTGTTCACCCAGCTCATTCCTCCTGAGGCCTGGCATGGAGCCTCTCCCCATCAGTCCTGTCCTGGCTTTTTCCTACTCATCCTTCTCTGACTCTTCCTTGAGAAGACCTGCCTTGACACCCACTCAGCCTAAAGTAGGTCTCCCTTCTTCTTTTTTGTAGGAGGATGCCTGTTGTTTTCTTCCATACCATTTATCACAAATGATCATTATACACTTATTAGTGTGTTTATTGGTTTCAAGTCTTTTTTTCCCATCTCAGTGTAATCTTCATGACCTACAGAACATGGTGTCTATTTTCTTGACCATTACATATGTAGCATCTCAGATACAGGAGGGCTTGATAAATAGCTGTTGAACAAACGAATGAATGAGCCTGGGTTCAAAGCCTGACTGTCAATACACTGCTATTCTGGGGGATTGTGTTCCCTAGTAGATCCTTCAGACCACATTCCTTCATATGAGTCACCAATTTCTTTCCTAGCATCCTTTTTTTCTTCCATTCCCTTTTGTCCCTCCAAATTAAAGGAGATACTCCCTTTTTGTTAAATTTCCCTCTTTTTTTTAATATAGTGGTCAAAAAGGACATGATTTCCAGTTCATTCTGTGACTTCATTCCACTGGAGTCTAACTTTATAGTCTTATGTTTTACATTTACATTTATGACCATTTGGAGTTTATTTTTGTATAAGCTGTGAGGGTTAGGTTGAGTTTCACTTTATTTTTATTTTGGGGTGTCATATAGATGTCCAATTATCCAAACCACATTTGTTGAAAAACTATTCTTTCTCTATTGAATTAGCTTTGCAAAAAACCAATTGGCCATATTTGTGTAGGTCTACCTCTAGACTTTCTTTTTTTTTTTTTTAAAGATTTATTTATTTATTTATTTGTCAGAGAGAGAGAGCACAAGCAGGGGGAACAGCAGAGGGAAAGGGAGAAGCAGGCTCCTCACTGAGCAAGGAGCCCGATGTGGGACTCAATCCCAGGACCCTGGGATCATGACCTGAGCTGAAGGCAGACGCTTAACGACTGAGCCACCCAGGCGTCCCTACCTCTAGACTTTCTATTGTTTTCTTGATCTATGTGTCCATCACTTTGGAAATAGACACATTGCTAATTGCTTCACTGCTTTGATGATTATAGATTTTAGAATAAGTGTTAAAATTGTGTAGTATGATGCCTCCAAATTTATTCTCTTTTTTCCAAAATTGTTTTGATTATTTTATTCTTCACATTTCCATATAAAGTCTAAAAGCAGCTTATCTATATCTATTTTTAAAATTCAGTTAAGATTTTGATTGGAATGACATTAAATCAATCTGGGGAAAATTGACATCATTACAGTTGGAAAGCCTTCCAATCCATGAACATGGTATGTTTCTCTGTTTCTTTAGGTCTTCTTTGATTTTCTTTTTCATCCATTAGTGTTCATCATACAAATCCTATATATGTCTTGTTAGAGTTATAACTAAGTATTTAATTTGGGAGGTAACTATTATAAGTACTATTTGTTTTAAATTTTGGTTTTCAATTGTTCATTTCTAGTATATAGAAATACAATTGAAGTTTGGTGTTGACTTTGTATTCTGCAATCTTACCAAACTCACTTCTGAGTTTTTGAATTAAAAAAAAAATCAGATTCCTTGGATTTTCATGTAATCTGCAAACAGGGATAGTTTTATTTCTTCCTTTCCAATCTGTATTTCTTCATTTCTTTTTCTTGCCTTAATGCACTGGCTATGATTTCCAGTGTAATGCTGAACAAGAATACAGAGGTTGGGGGTGGAGAGGAGAGAATATAGAGCTTGAAAAACCTTGCCTTGTTCTCAGTCTGAGAGGAAAGTATTCACTTTTTTTTTAAATTTTTTTATTCTTATGTTAATCCCCATACATTACATCATTAGTTTTAGATGTAGTGTTCCATGATTCATTGTTTGTGCATAACACCCAGTGCTCCATGCAGAATGTGCCCTCCTCAATACCCACCACCAGGCTAACCCATCCTCCCACCCGAAAGTATTCACTCTTTCCTCATTAAGTATGATGCTAGCTGTAGTTTTTTTGTAGATGTCCTTTAACAGACAAGAATTTTCTTTCTATTCCTTTACTGTGCATGTGCTTGTAAGGCTGTGTGATGGGGCAGAAAGAGTGTGGGCTTTGAGGCAGAGGAACTGGCTCTGGGGTTCAGGTTGACCACTCTCTAGTTATGCAACAGTATATGGGTAGTGTAGAGTTTTCCATCCATTGAGTTAAGGGAATGAAACCTTCCTCATGAGGGCCTGGTGAGGAATAGCTGAGATTGTGTACCTGAAGATCCTGCCACATTACTAGTCACGTAAAAGAAACTCAATAGTGGTGTTTTTATAGTTAATTCCACATGCACCATTATTCCAAAGTTTTGTCTTACAATACCCTAAGAGGCCCTGCATGCTCTGTCAGCTTCCTTTGGTTTCTCTGTTACTTCTTTATCCTTGTCTCCCCCTACTCCTCTCCCTTTCACACCTCCTGTCTCAGCCACACTGGCCTCCATGTCACTCCCCACACCAGGCACCCTCCCCTGATAGCAGGCCATTCACTATGCCCAGACAGCTCTCCCCTCAATATTTACACAGCTGATTTCCTATCTCCTTTAAGACTTCCTCAAATACCACTTCTCTATGAAAACTACTCTGACCATCTACGTTCATTTCCTAGGACTACAAATTACCACAACCTGGGTGGCTTAAAAACAACAGACATCTATTTTCTATTAGTCTGTGGGACCAGAAGTCCAAAGTCAAGGTGTGGACAGGTCCACACTTCTTCCACAGGCTATAGGGAAGAATCCTTCCTTGTGTCTTCCAGCTTCTGGTGGCTGCAAGCATTCCTTGGCTTGGGGCTGCCAACCTCTGCTTGTGGACTTTTTATCTGTCTGTGTATCTCATACCTCCCTCTGCCTTTCCTCTTCTAAGCCAATCTGTCATTGGATTTGTGGCCCACCTGGATAATTCAGGATGATCTCATCTCAAGACCTGTGATAGTTAATTTTTTGCATCAACTTGATTGGGCTCAGGGATGCTCAGAGAGCTGGTAAAACATCATTTCTGGGCATGTCCATGAGCATGTTTCTGGAAGAGATTACCATTTGTATTGGTAGACTCAATAAAGCAGAGGGCCCTCTCCAACACCAGTGGGCATCATCCAATCCACTGAAAGCCCAAATAGAACAAAAATGCAGAGAAATGGCAGATTTGCTTTTTCTCTGCTTGAGCTGAGACATCCGTCTTCTGCCCTTGAAATTTGTTGCATCTGGTGATTGGGTTTCTGGACTCAATCAGGTTTTATACCATTAGCCTCTTGATTCTCAGGCCTTAGGACTTAGACTGAATTACATCACCATCTTTCCTGGTTCTCCAGCTTGCAGATAGAGATCATGGAACTTCTTGGCCTCCATAACTGCATGGGCCAATTCCTACAATAAATCTATCTATCTATCTATCTATCTATCTATCTATCTATCTATCTATCTATGTATCTATCTATCTATCTATCTATCTATCTATCTATCTATCCATCCTACTGATTCTGTTTCTCTGGAGAATCCTAATACAAGACGCTTAACTGAATTACATCTGCAAAGACCCTTTTACCAAATATGGTCACTTTCACAAATTCCAGGGGTTGGGACTCGGACATACCTCTTGGGGGACCATTATTCAACCCACTATACCACTCTATTTAATAACTGCAAAGTTATGTGTGTGCACACACGTGGTCCTTCTGATGCCTCTTCCCTGTTCTTATTTTCTAGTGACTTGAAACCTTCTAACATACTATATCATTTGCTTATGTATAGGTTTATTGTTATTCTCCCCTCCCACTAGAATGTAATCTCCCACTAGAATATAAGTTTTGTTCATTGATGTAACACAAGAATCTAGACCTATAGTGATGCTTGGCACATAGTAGGTGCTTACTAATCTCTTACTGAGTAAATGAATGAAGGAATGCCACATGTTATGGGAAACCAGTGGCCCAGCTAGCTACTGGCATACAAGCAGAAGTCAATAAATACCTATTGAATGAATGTCCTTAGGAGGACCCTGGGAGATCCTAATTGGAAAAGCAGAGTTACTCCCTTCCCATGTTTACTTATCTAGTTTTTAACTTTTTTTTTTTCCTCATCAGATTTCCAAATCCTGAGCTGCCGCCTTTGGGAGCAGTGATTCTCTACTGGTGATTCAGTGTGAAATAGTTCCTGAGCTGGCTGAGCTGAAAATTGCTCCCCTCCAAATTAGAAAAGGTTACACGTCCAGAGAATAAATTCTGGTCTCTTAATAAAATGTAATTAATCACACCAATGAGTATATTGACCAAAAATAGTTTCCAAAGAACAACTTAATGCTAGATATTCATAAATCAGAGGGTTTGATGAATCCAAGATGCTGCTAGCTGAGGCATCGATGACCCAAGTGGAACAAATCAAATATTCCAGGGGAAGCTAAAAATGGGAGAAAGCTCTGTGCCTGGTTTCTAGATGACTGCCACCCCCTTGGCAGCCCACTCATGCTCACCCTCTTTGTCCTCTCTAAGTTACTCTGGGAGATACTCATTTCTTTATTTCCTGAAATAATGGCCTTTAAGACTAAAAAAATACAATCACTGGTTGCTAAGAATGCAGTTTGGGAGGTTGGGTTTTTGTTTGGTTGCATTATCTTATTTCAGTTTGGTTTGGTTGTTTTCGCCTTCTATAAAGTTCATAGCACAACTGAAGACTTTATTTTTTTTTAAGATTTTATTTCTTTATTTACGGGAGAGAGAGTAAGAGAGCACAAGCAGGGGGAGTGGCAGGCAGAGGGAGAGGGAGAAGCAGGCTCCCCACCGAGCAGGGAGCCCAATGTGGGACTCGATCCCAGGACCCTGGGATCATGACCTGAGCCAAAGGCAGACTCTTAACTGACTGAGCCACCCAGGTTCCCCACAACTGAAGACTTTAAATAAAAGTTTATTTCTTATTTTTAATAAAGCAGTAGGAAATGTTTTGAAGGACGTTTAGAAAATTTGGATGAGCAAAAGGAAAAAGTGGGTTGGGTTTGTTTGTTTGTTTGTTTCGACCCCAAGATCAAGAGTTGCATGCCCTACCAACTGAGCCAGCCAGGTGCCCACCAGGAAGAAAGTGTTTTAAATTGCCTATAACCCCACTGCCCAGAGACAGCAGTATACAATCTCTCATGCTATGTCCTACCTCCATCTTTTTGCATCTCTTGACCTGTCTCACTTCCTGCCCATCTTACTCTTTGTTCAGAGATTTTAGCTGTGTTGATGGGGATTTAAAGATGACACATGCCATGGTAAACAAATAAACCAATGACAGCCTGCTGACTCCCTGACTCTTTCCTCTCATGCTGTGTCCTTAACTCCTGGGTCTACTCCTACTTCTGCTTGCATTTGTCTTGCAAGGATTAAACCACAAGCCTCCAGTAAGGATGGCTTGGGCCACCGCCAGAGCTCCACCCTGGAAGGCATTCTGCAGAATTACTGTGGATCTTTAGCTCTAACAATCAAATAATGAAAAGAATGAAATCCAGCCATCATCCATTCAACAAATATTTACTGACTGCCTACTCTGTGCCGGTGTTCACATTATCCATTGCTAGCTGGGAAGTTCTTGCTTCGAGATTCTTATGGTTGCCAGTGGACCGTGGCTGGGCCTGGAGTCATCCAAAGGCTCATCTGGGCTGAACCCCCAAGGGCTCCCTCCTATAGCAGGAGCCTTGGTGCTCCGTGGACTTTCCCTCTCTCTTCATGTAGTGTTTTACCCTCCAAGCCTTCTTCCACTTGGCTTGGGCTTTGCACAGCATGGTGTCCGCAGGGTCCGTGCACTTCTTACATGGCAACTAGCTTCCAAAGGTGAAAAGCAGAAGGGCCTGAGCCAGGTAAGGGCACATTTGGAATAGGTACTGTGTCACTTCTGCCACATTTTATGAGTGAAAGCTTTCACAAGGCCTACCCAGATTCTAAGAGGCAGAGAAATAGACTCCACCTCTTGATGGGAGAGTGGCAAGCCACACTGCAAAGGGTGGGCGGGGGGGTTGGGAAATATTGTTGCCAACATCTTTGGAAACAATGGTCTGCCACAGGTGAGTGCTGTGTACAGCCAGGGCTAGTGTTGAGGGCTCCTCCGTCCTCAGAGCTAGCATCTAGTAGGCAAAGAAGACAGTAAACAAATAACCATGCAATAAGATCTATATTTCCACAATTACAAGCTATCAGGGAAAAGAACAACGGGAAAGGAAAAGAATAAAAGGAGTTTGGTCAAGGAATGTCTCTCTAAAAATGGAGCACATAGACTGAGACCCCAGTAGCGAGCAGGAGTTATCCAGGTGAATAGCATTCTAAGCAGAAGGAGCAGCATGTGAGAAATAAGAGTGGGGTTAAAGTATAAGGAGGAAAAGGAAGATGGGTGCAAAATGAGGTTGAAGAGGTAAGCCAGGGATGGGTCCTGTAGGGCCTGGCAGCCCTCACTGAGTAATCTGGGTTTTTTTTTTTTCTTGGTACAAAAGAAAAATACTTGTTTTATTTAGGTTAGGTTCAGCTACAAGTGACAGAAACCCAAAATAACACTCTATTAAACTAGGCAAAAATATATGTTTCTCTCACATTGTACTAAGTTTTGTGTAATCCATCAGAGGTGAGGATACCCATCCACAGTTTTAGGGATTAGAGCCCTCTGTCTTCCATCTGCCAACCTCAGAACACAGTTTATCTCTACCTCATGGTTCAAGATGGCTGCTTGAACTCCAACCTTCACATCCACATGGCAGTGGACCAAAAGGAGGAGGGAGGAGATGTTTTTCTCCCTTTCAGGATACACGTCATTTCCACTGACTCTCCCTGGCCGGAACTGAATCATTTAATCATGTAACCAAACTTGTCTCCTAGGGAGACTAGTGCAGGGAAGGTGTCTATTTGCCTAGTTAAAAATTGGATACTTTATTATAAAGGCAGACAGGGAGAATGGATAAACAACAGTCTCTACTATGCGAAGATGTGTTATAAAATAGGACACTGGTTTCATCGTCAAGGGTCCCAAGTTCTACATGGTCCCTCCAACACACACAACTGTTCTCTGCATGACCTTGAGAATTCCTTTAACTTCTCTGGGCCTTCAATTCTTCATCTGCAAAGGGAGGTTATCCTGCCCATCTCATAAAAGTGTTCTGTTAACTAGCGAGGCTGTCATAATAAAAGGGCTTAGCAGGGATAGAAGTAATCAGTTTTAGGGAGGATATTCATTTTATCTAACCTGTAAACTATTTAAAGATTTGGAAATAAACAAACCTCTGTCTTTCCGATGTTCATCCTGTAACCTGGCAACCAGCAAGAAGTCCTTAAGTGCACAGAACTAGGCTGATGTCATCAGCTTCCTCAGAAATGCCAAAGTTCACCTGACCGGCTCCTTGAGCAGGTGGCAGCTATGGGCCTTTGGTCAGAGAGCTCAGATTCCTGAAATAAATGACTGGAATATAGTTTCCAGTAAAGCTGGATGTGTTCACGTGTCACATAGAGAGAAGCAGGATTTTGGATGAGTTGGTCTCTCGAATCTGGATTAGAGGCAAAGTAGAGACAGAACTAGGGTCCATTTGTTCTTGTGCTGAAAAGCTCCCTCTACCAAATAATATAATACGATTAGCTATTGTTTATGAAGTGCCTACTAAGCTAAGCAGCAGACTCTAGGCTAAGCTCTTTAAATAATTATCTCATTCAACACTCAACAGTCCAAAGAGGTGGATACCAGTCACCCTTCCATTTTCCAGATAGGGAAATTGGGGTCTAAGAGGCCACAGTTACTCCAGGCTAATAGCAGGATCTGTCCCAAGAAGTCTGGCTCCATAACCCTTGAACGTAAACCACTAATTACCTTGCCTCCAACTACCTAAAGTTGTAAGATGCCTCGCTTCCAATTCAGCACACAAGTCTTAAAGGCCTACTATGTGCCAGGCTCTGGACTGGGTGTTGCTGTTGTAGAGACAAAAAAGACACAGTCCTAATTTGCAAGGAGTTCACAAACTGGTAAGGACATGTTGCTGGGTACACTGAGTGGTTGTGTACACGAAAGGAAAGCCTAACCCACCCTGGAGGCCATGCCAGAAGCAGTCAGGGAAGGCTTCCTGGAGGAAGCAACACCTGAACTGAGTCTGATGTCTCTGATTCAAATCAATTGAATGTGTCTGAAATAGTATATGCCACACACACACACACACATGCACACACAAATATTACTGCTTTAGAATTACTCCCTTTTGATCCATCAGTTTGACCCTCCTAATTTATTTACAAACAGAGCTGCAGTCACCGTTAGTAAGGATGGCTGGGTGGGCTTTCCTGAAATTCAGCCCACCTATTTTATGGCTCAGGTGTTTCATTTTAGGTTCCAGCAGATTTTAGAGCAAAAGGCAGCCTCACATAAGAGATCAGAGGATGACAGAAGCCAGGCCCACACCTGCCCCTGCCACACCCCTGTCTGGAGAGCTGGGCCCCTGGTGTGATCCAGGTCATCCTTTCTTCTGCTCACACTTCCTTTCCACGGGCCAGTTATGACCTTCATTCTCATCTTTTATCCCCACAAACATTGTTTCCATGGAGAATACTTTGTTCTGTTGAAAAACACAAGCCTTGAAACAGAAAACAAAAATAAAAAATTAAAGCATGTGTTCAATTTTCCACTGCTTCTTTAAGGGTCCTCACATGGAAGGGTCCAGGTCCTGCATCCACCCATCTGAATATTCTTTCTCTCTTTTTTTTTCTCACAGGGGTAAGAAAAATGAAAAGCCCGGGACTCCAGCCCATTGCAAGAAAGTAAGATCCAGAAAGGGTGCAGCAGGAACTGCGGAGACACCCTGGGTCCCTCGCCTTGCTTCCTGAGATGTGTGGTATGGGGCATAATCAGCTACTACTTACTAGAACATGCACACAGTGGACGGCAGGAGTGCCCGGACTGTGCAGAAGGGGCATGGCAAGGGGACTTGCTGGGAGGCCACACTTGACATGCAACCAAACCGTCACTGGTTGCTGGCAGAGATGACAAGCTGGACATGATGAGAAAGGAGCTAAAGGCTTCCTTCAGGGTTAGAAGAAAGAAAAGATCAAGGGAGAGATGGAGGAAAGGAATGAATGGACAAAAGGGAGAGAAAGAAAAAGAAAACTTAAGAACCAGGGTTTCTGGGGGG
>NC_138370.1:140786632-140792961 GCF_054177405.1 Leptonychotes weddellii
CTCGCGCTTTGCTCCCGCAGGGCGCCGCCGCGGCTACTTTGTAGCGGGTTCGGGGCCGGCCCGCCTGCGGCTGCGGGAGCCCGGCCCGGCCCGACCCGGGGACCCGGGAGTCTGTCGCCGACGTGTGCGGGGCTGCAGCGGCCTGAGCTCTACGCTCAGGTAGGTCCCCGTCCTGGGGTGAAATGCGAGGACCCAGGCCCGGAGCACGTGGCCGGTGACGACCGGGGTTCCCACGTGTTCGGTTCTAAGGGCCCCAAATTGGCCTTTCCGATAGAGCGAATGCACGTTCCCGGGCTCCCCCCGCACAACAGCTGCTTCCGGTGGGTTTTCCGGAAAGCGCTGAGATCCGGGGGATACTGACGAGGGAGGCGTGCAGGGATCCTAGAGAGAACCCTGTAAAAATCCCAAAAGGCCCTTTCCTGTGCCCTTTTGAGGTGGACATGGTGCCTTAAGAGGCTAACACAGAAGGGTAAAATAAGTCTCCATAAAACCCAGGGAGGAGATTGTAAAACTCCTCTTTGGATCCTGTCTGGAGTCACAGCTGAACCAGAGGAAAGTTTTCTTTCGGTTCAAGCACCCTCCTGATATTTTAACACGGCTCAGAGCACGAGTGATGAAATCAAACTTAACCTTAGCATTGATGGTACATTCAGTGAAAGTGTTGGCATTTGTCACTGAAGGCAGGAACAACCTACTAGAAAGACATAAAGACTATGAATTGAGAACATCTGAAGGCTGACAAAGGTCACAAAGCCTCTGGAGCCAGACTTCACTGGGTAGAAACAACCGATCCAGAATACTCGAAACTGACCCATTTTGAAATAGTTTTTGGTCACCCCATGCCTACTGACATCTCTAAACCTTCCATTCCTGGATTGGGTGAGCATATGGGGCCTTGAGTGAACAATTCAATATGTTGACTAGTTATATATAAGAACTGTTGGAGCATATGATCAACAGGTGAAAAAAACATGGTCTTCACTTACTAACAAGCCTTGCCATACCTTTCTACCAGGAGATGGAGTATACATCAAAGTTTTCAGAAGAAAATATGCATTATCAGCTCACTGGGAAAGGCTTTAGGAAATACTGTTAACCATCTACACTGTCATCAGAATAAAAATCTTCCAGGATTCACATAAGACACACCCATGCTAGATCCAGATCATCACCCCTATAACAATTAGAAGGCTGTCCCTATGAGTGACCTCAAATTGAGGATTTCCAGAGCCTACTCAGGCTCCAGAAGCAGATGGCACCATGAAGTAGGCAGCTTTGTCCAAAATTTTGAATCAAGAAGGTTGTCTTCATTTATTTTCCATTGAAGCCTTTCTCCTTGACCTGGAAAATTCTCTGACCTAGAGATCTTTTTTAAAAGACCCTTCCTCTTTTATTTACAGAAAGATTGGCTGGAGGTTGCTTGTCCTGAACTATCCTCCCTGTGTTCCTCCACTGTGGGCTCCCTTTCAAACAGTGTCTTGCTTCAACTAACCCTTGGTGCTTTTTCAACAATTCTACCACAACCCCATTACCCACGCCCACCACTCTTCCAAACCCTGACACCTTAGCTATTTATCTGATTGCTGGTTATATCAACATCTATATAATGCGCAGGAACCTAACTAGTTTTTGTTCCTGCCCATGGAAATACCTGGTGGACCCATTCTGTACAGTGGATGTAGAAAAGGGATCGGTATCCACAAACAAGAGGACAAAATCACTCTACTTGGCATTAGGAAACTTCTACAGAAGCTCAAGGTCTGTCATTTACTCCGGTGAAGCTTTTGGAGGGAAATTTTCCTCTTCGCAGTCAAAATAAAAATGGCACTGGACCCTTCTAGGTAACGTACCAAAACAAAACTGTAATCAAACACTACGGTTTGATTCCACAGATGGGGCACCTTCAAACCTTCTATAGATGTTGTAAATGGGTCCAAGACTGATTATTATGATGCAGATGTTTGCCTAGTCACTGGACATTATTCCTGGTTTGCAGGCCACACAAGTAGGACCGGGAATAGCTCGGCTTTTCCCCTGGTTGGTCTGCCCAATACCCAAGCCTACATATGGGTGGCCCAAAATTCTGGAATGACCTGGTTAGGTAATGACACCCATCTCTTCAGCTGCCAAAATCAAAACAAAGGTCTTCTATACCAGATTATTTTGCAACCTGTTTTGCTCTTACAGGCTGACAGAGGCACATGGTAAGTGGAGATGTGTGGATGCCAACATAACCAAATACAGAAGTCATGACGGACACCAGATGCCAGCCTGGTGGGTCACACGTTCTACTCTGACCTTGTCCATGGACGACAACTCTGGTGTTTTTATCTTAGGTGGTAATAAGGTATATAAGGCATTCCCACCTAAATGGTCAGGGTGATGTGCACGTGGCTACCTGGTAGCTGCCCTCACCAGGTGTCCCACTTTAAATGCTAACCAAATCACAAACGCAGGCTCCTTAATAAACAAAGTAGCACCACATAGATGCACCCAACCAGACATCATGGACAGTCCACCCATTTATCACAACACCAATTCAATAAGGACCCTTTCTCTGGGTTTGGGAATGTCGCATCTAGAAGAAACAATTCTAAACATTTCCAAAGTGACAGAACAAGGATTCGCTGCCGCGGTGTAGACCTTGGAAACCCACCAATCGAGAGTTAGCAGTTTACTCTCTGCACTCCAGAATCACCATCTGGATTTATCTGCTGCTCAACAAGGAAGAACATGTACAATCATGGGCAAACAATGCTGCCTCTAACAACTCAGAAGAAGTCCTGTTTCGTCTGAACCGTGTGAAGGGACACGTCAACAATCTACATCGAACGAGTGAATTACGGTTTAATTGGACTGACCTATTCTCAGGCGTGAGAGACCAGTTCAGTGGCCCATGGGGCCATGTGTTTGGATTTGTTCTTCCCTGCTTATTCGTCTTTGTCCTGATCTGTGTTTCCGTTCACAGATCTCTTACCTCCCGAGTTCCAGCCCGAGTCTCCTCTTCACAGCAGTACACTGGGCTGCTAGCTCGTGAAACTTCATGTCAGGTTTCAAACAAGGAACTCAGGGGGCTAGCCCCACCAGGAGGGCATAAAGACCGCTTTAAACTGAGAACATCTGAACAAACAGCAGCTGCGGAAAGAGGCCTACTTTAAACTTCTCTTTGATGACTAAAGCAGGCCTTTCTGAGAATTCAGCTGTCATAAACCCCTCTCCTAGGGAGTCTTTTGGAAGGGAGGAGCCTGATTTGGTATCAGGACATCCCGAAGAACTGTGTTAAGTCCTATCTGCTCCTTCCATACTTTCCCACTGAAGCCTTAATACCCCATTCCCTATCCCATTAAGCTGGTAGATAAAACCTCATCCCTGGCTGTTCCGACAGCCGCCCTTTATAGCCTACTCCCACATACATATATAATAAACTTTCCTCCTATTAATCTGTTCATTCACAGGCCCCCAGCCACTTGAACCTGAGATCCTGTATGTTTAATAACTGAAGTTAAGTTATTATAAGAAGACTCTCTTTACTTCCCTTCAGGCGAAAGCTATAAACCACTGAAGCTGAGAGGGTTTGGTGTGCTCTCCTGATCCGTGTGCATTTAATCTCCAGTCTGAAGGGGAAGTTTGTCTGGTGTGAGGTGTAGCCATCTGATCTCCCGTGGCCTGCAGCCGGGAGGATTGTAGGGACAAGGTAACATTTATTGTATTGAACACGTCATCTGTCCCGGCCCATAGTGAGGTCCTTCCATTTATTAAATCCTCCCCATTTGGCAGGTGAATAAACTCAAAGGGTAGACAACTTGCTAAAGATTATATCATTACTAAAAACAAGAACAAGACGCAGAACGGGGTGTGTGGTGTGCTCCCTTCCATAAAGCAGAGGAAATAATGTGTGTATGTCTACATATGTGTAGTTACTCGGTTTTGCAAATAGACCACTCAGGAAGGGTAGATAAGCCAGAAGCTACTGGAAGTGATTATGTTAAGGGGCATGGGCAGTGAGAGTCCCACCCCCTTTTTTAAAAGTTGAATGTAAACAAACTGGTGAACATTTTAGCAAACCGACAACTTACATAGAGAAAATAGTACTTTCAAGTTATGCAAAAATAATCCAGTAATTCTGGGTACCTCCTTAGAGTGGGATTATTGCTCATAGTAACTTTGTCAAAAGATTGAAGAAACAGACTACTCCAGTGGCACAGAGCATAATAAAACCTCCTGGGCAGAAGTCCTACATCAGTTGTTTTCCTGTGTATGTTAAACAAAATGCAGCTGAACTCTTGACATTGAACCTGGAGAAGCCATTAAAGTAAGCACGCAGCTTTCAGTATCGAGTGTGGTATGTGGATCCTATGGTAGATGAGGGATGCAGGGTGCTAAATCAGAGTGGCAGAAGTGTAAAGCCATTGAGGGAAAATGTTAGGAAAAGAAATCTAGATTCACGATAACCTCAATTTTCTTCTATAAAATGGAGATAAACAGTAAAGGGTGGGTAGGGCCAATATTGCTTACTCCTCTTTTTTGGCCATAAAAATTAGTCTTACTAATTTCATTTTGGGAGAAGGTTGATGGCCACTGCCCTTGGATTCAGTGCTCATGGTGACTGCTGAAGACAAACTAGATTATCTCTTGAGTGCCTGTTGTCTGTTCCCTGCTAGAATGTAAGCTTCACAAAGACAGGTGTATTTGTTGAATCACAATGAAGAGGATTGCAGTAAAGATGAAAGAATGCAGGTCAAGCCCTCATGGTTGACCATGGGCATTGCTTAGCTCCATGTAAGATGGGGTTCACCTATAGCCAGTGTGAATCTCTGGCAGATTTGAACTCTTGCATTGACTCTTGTCAGGTGTAAATTTGAAAACTTTTGAATAAAGTTGATTATTAGATTTGGGAGTTCTTGGGGTGCCTGAGTGGCTCAGTCGGTTAAGCATCTGCCTTTGGCTCAGGTCATGATCCCAGGGTCCTGGGATCGAGCCCCACAATGGGCTCTCTGCTCAGGAGGGAGTCTGCTTCTCCCTCTTCCTCTGCCTGCTGGTCCCCCTTGCTTGTGCTCGCATGCTCTCTCTCTCTCTCTCTGTCAAATAAATGAATTTTTAAAATCTTAAAAAAAAAAAAAAAAGATTTGGGAGTTCTTGTCCTGGCTTGCTTTGTTTCCCTTCAAGTATTCAGGTGCATCAGACACCTCACACATACATGCAAATGTATTTATTGAGCCCATTAATTTCACAATGTCAAGTATGAACAAAGTTATGAGGAAAAGTGAAATGAGTGCAGTCGTTGGAAGGTTAGGAGATGTCTATTGGGAAGATGAAGTCTTACCAAATAACATGAGTGGTTTTGAGATATGTTAAGCCCTACAATATTGGGTTAAAGGATAAGAAGCTTTTCTGCTTCCATATGTAAAGTTTGTAGGGGATGGAAAGTCCTAGAAAATAGTTTCAAGTTACTAATGATGGACACAAAGACATTTTTTATATTTGAAACTTAGAGGAAAAATATCTTTGTCATTATTCAACAGAACACAATACATTGGTTGGGAAAGGAGTTTATTATTTATTAGCCAGCTCAAAAGGCTCACTGGATGTTTTAGCAATTCACTGAATTATTTATCAACATTTACTGAAAGTGAAAGATGCCCCAAATCAAGGGCCATTGTCATCAATTCTTTTAGAATTAAGAGTAATCCTTTGAATGATTGTTAACAATGGTGAGTGATTTGAACATCTTAACCTACAAATAGGATTAAGATGGCTCTCCAAAAGACATTGTTCTTAAGTGTTTTGTTTGCAAATTGATACCATTTTAGAAGTTTTGGTATAATGAATGAAAAACATCAAAATTGAAGTATTATGCAAATGTCCTGTTTCTCATTTTAACTCACAAAATTGTAGCATTCAACAGTAGATCTTGCCTGTTGCAATTATTACCATGGTCTTTAAACGGTGATTTTCTACTTCTATGTTTATTACTTTAAAAATTCTACTGTATGGAAGATTTATTTCAATCATTTTTATCAGTATGGAATCATGGATATCCACATTATTCTTTGGCTGTAATGCAATACCATCATTTCTGCTCGTGCTCAAATTGTCCCAGCTTTGGCCCCTGAGAGCTCTTTCAAGTTGGCTCCTACATCCTTTTGACATACGCCCATCCTTTGTTTTCTGTTTAAGACTTCCTTTCTGGGGTGCCTGGGTGGCTCAGTTGGTTAAGCGACTGCCTTCGGCTCAGGTCATGATCCTGGAGTCCCGGGATCGAGTCCCGCATCGGGCTCCCTGCTCGGCAGGGAGTCTGCCTCTCTCTCTGACCCTCCCCCCGCTCATGC
>NC_138370.1:140793061-140817412 GCF_054177405.1 Leptonychotes weddellii
CTAGGAAATCTGTGTACATGAATCCATGTATCTACTGGTACCTATATTTCTATGTCTAGACATAGTAAAATAAATGAGTTCATACTGATTTCCCCAACTCATTTATGATGTGGAAACAAAGGCAAAAGAAATATAGAAAAAAATTAAACTTCCTCATCATTTACAGCCCACTGATAAGTACTTGGGACAGGCAGAGTGACCATCTCCAGGGAACTTAGCTGCTCAATGTTAATACTTTTCTAGAGGTAAAAGGCAAACTTAGC
The DNA here is from genome assembly GCF_054177405.1 of Leptonychotes weddellii. Classification (NCBI taxonomy): domain Eukaryota; kingdom Metazoa; phylum Chordata; class Mammalia; order Carnivora; family Phocidae; genus Leptonychotes; species Leptonychotes weddellii. The sequence goes on from NC_138370.1 coordinate 140,793,325, forward strand.
TTGACATTAGCCTGACCTCCAGGTTCCTGTAAAAGTCCCTTTGGAAATTTATTTATCTCTACCCCCCAAGATATATTTTAACAATCATTCTCCAAGCATATGGCCCACTGATACACATCTGAAGAGTCTCATGACTAAGGTTTTACTAGACAGTAATAAATGATCTTTTCCTAACAACAGCTAGCCTCTCAAGGTCCTGGAAACCTTGCTTCCCAAATTCCTTAGAGACCTACACCATCCCTAACCCCCTCCCAACTTGAAAGTGTATAATCAGCCACTCCTCACAACCCCGTGCAGCTCTTTCTGTCCAGGGATCCTGACCCTGTGGTGTAATAAAACCACCTTTTTGCACCAAAGACATCTCAAGAATTCTTCCCTGACCATTCGTTCCTAAACCCCAACTTTTCACATCAATCTCTCTATTTTTTTCTGAAACAATGAACTATTTTATCATATATGTATGATAAAATAAATTATATATATATATCATAAATGTATACATATATAGATACCTCTTTAAAAGTTGATCCATCATTGGAATCTAGATAATCTAAGTACAAAATGGAAGTGATCAAGAAAACCACTTAAATTACTTAAAAGGAAATAAATTCAGTTCCTCTTTCAATTCTAATGTTACATAGAGGGACTACTGGGAAACAGATACTTTTTATTCTGATCATTACATTGTGGCTTTATAGAAGATAGAGTATTTAAATGTAGCAATCTTAACCAGAAGTCAGTACTCCTGCAAAGGATTATTTCAGGGGGAACAGTTGCATTATTACCTTGCAACAATTTTGTAGAATGTGACTTTCAAACCTGAGATCTGGGAAAAATCAAAGATTAAGAGGATGCCCATTCAACATTAAGAAAAGAATTATGGGATATAGTAATAACAACTGTGGGTAAACACATATAATAAAAATAATTGTGGGGCGCCTGGGTGGCTCAGTTGGCTAAGCGACTGCCTTCGGCTCAGGTCATGATCCTGGAGTCCCGGGATCGAGTCCCGCATCGGGCTCCCTGCTCGGCAGGGAGTCTGCTTCTCCCTCTGACCCTCCTCCCTCTCATTCTGTCTCAAATAAATAAATAAAAACTTTAAAAAAAAAAAATAATTGTTAAGGAAAGTATGGATGATTTTCTCAATCAACAAATCTTAGCTTATGATAAAATTCAATATTTCTAACATTCTTTTCTCTTACCTTCTTTCCCTCCATTACACTCACCTGGCCAAGTGCCAACTCTGGCTGACTCCCCATCACCACCACCACCCCCCTCACCTCACCACTCCCCTCACCACCTCCCTACCCCATCCCACCCCCTGCCACCCCAAACCATCCACCTACTCCTGGCTTACACCTGCACCAGAGGCGTTGCTAGAATCTAATGCCTAAATGAGTTGCCAGGTCTCAACGAAGTTCACAATCACAAATCCAAAACTGACATTTAACATTGCCTAGCAATTCTATAGTTCCTGCTTTCCTGGACACCTATATCATACTTTCTCTTCTCCTCTTTCCTCAGAATAATCTTACACTCTCTTCCCAAACAAATACACATTCCCTTTTGATGACTTTGCCTCATACATCATGAAGAAGTAGAAGAAATTAGACCAAAGGTATCATCTCGCCAACCTACCGCTATGTTTACCTACACTTTGCCTCCCCTCTGTTTCTTGATGAAGCGCCCTTGAACCTGTTACTGTCTGAACCTCACTTTCTCCCCTCAACCCTCTCCATTGACATTTCTGTCTACCAGTGAGGTTGTTCTCATCAAGGACACTGATGTCCTCCATCTTGCCAAGCCAGTGGTCCTACTAAGTTCTTAACAGATCTCCAAGTGCCATTCTTAACAGTTGGCCACTTCCTCTTTTCAAACACTCCCTGAATCACACTATAATGGTTAATTTTATGTGTCAACTTGACTGGGCCATGGGGTAACCAGATATTTGGTCAAACATTATCCTGGGTGTTTCTGTGAGCATGTTTTGGAGATTAACATTTAAACCAGTGGACTGTGTAAAGTAGATTTTTCTCCCTAATATCAGTGGGCCTTATCCAATCAGTTGAAGGCCTGAACAGAACAAAAGGCCTGACTCTTCCATGAGCAAGAATTTCTCCTGCCTAACTGCCCTCAAATTGGGACATCAGCTTTTTTCTTGCCTTCAGACTTGAACTGAAATACCAGATCTTCCTGGGTCTCAAGCCTGCTGGCCCTCAGATGGGAACTGCATGATCAGCTCACCTGGTTTTTCTCAAGCCTTTGACTTGGACTGAAGCTAAACCATCAGCTATCCTTGATCTCCAATTTGCCAACTCACTCTGCAGATATTGGGAGATATTGGGGCTTGCTGGGCTCTGTAATCATGTGAGCCAATTCCTATAATAAATCTGTGTGTGTCTGTGTGTGTGTGTCTCCTATTGGTTCGTTTCTCTGTAGAACCCTAATCAATACATATACTCTCCTGGTTTTTCTCCTGCCCCATTAGGTACCCCTTGGCCAAATCCTGCTCTGCTCCATCTCTAAGTGTTGGAGTAGTCTGGGTGTGGTTCTAGGCCCTCTGTTCCTCTCTATCTACATAATAACCTCCACCAGTGTCCTCATCCTGGCACTGTGGCTTTAAATAGTGTCTGTGTGCCAGTGATTCCCAAATCTGGATCTCATACCCTGATTTCTCCACTTAACTCTAAACTCATGTATTCATACTTATTTGTCATCTCTTGCTGGATGTTTCATAGGCATCTCTATATGGCCAAGACTTAACTCCCAATTCCTTCCCCAAACATTATTCCTTTTCCAGTTTTCTTCCTCACCATGCATAATGACACCATCCACCCAGGGGCTCAAGCCAGAAGTCAGATGGTCTTCCACTACCAGGCACACTGTGGAGATATTGTGAGCTCGGTTCCAGACCACCGCAATAAAGTGAATATTGTAATAAAACAAATCAAATAAATTTTTTGGCTTCCCAGGGCAAATAAAAGTTATGTTTACACTCTGCTGTGGTCTATTAATTAATTGTGTGATAAGCATTATGTCTAAAAAAGTGTACATGCCTTCATTTAAAAATACTTTTTTGCCAAAAAAATGCTAACCGTCATCTGAGCCTTCTTCAGTGAGTCATCGCTTCTCGGCCTTTTGGCTAAGATCAAGTGAGCTTTCAGTGAGTCATAATCACTGATCACAGATCACCGTCACAAATATAATAACAATGAAAATGTTGAAATATTGAGAGAATTACCAGAATGTGACACAAAGACATGAGGTGAGCCAATGCTGTTGGGGAAAGATGGCGCTGACAGACATGCTCCACAGAGGGCTGCCACAAGCCTTCGATTGGTAAAAGCCACGGTAAACCACGCAGCACAGTAGGAGGAGGTATGCCTGTGTTGCTTCCTCTCCCTTCCCCTCTACCCGACACATGCCATCCACCAGCCTGTCAGCAAATTCTTTCAACTGCCACCATATAATCCCAATATCGGTCAGCATCACTCCAGCTCCAGCCACGGAGTCCTCTACCCTGGATTGCTGCAACCCTCCTCACTCTCAGGGTCTAATCTTGTCCCCCCTTCCCAAAATTCATTCTTTGTGCTTTAGGCAAAGGAGACTCAAGAAATAAATAAACAATATCACATAATTCCCCTGCTGCAAGTCTCCAAGGGCTTCCTCTCATAATTAGAATAAAATCCAAACTCCGTAGGTGGCCTCTAAGCTCTGTGTGATCAGATGCATGAATCCTCCAAGTTCGTTCTTATCTTGGGATCTTTGCTCTAGCAGTCAGCAGAGGGCTGCCCACACTGCTCACCCTGTCCTCATCTTCACGTAGCTTGAGTTCTTGTCACTGAGGTCTCAGTTTACATAGTACCTTTGAGAGACTTCCCTTATCTGAGCTCCCCAGCTAAAGAAAGACTACTGTCTCTCACTTCATGGCCTTCTGCTACCCAGTTCTTCCCTTTCCCTCCAGGATGAATGAAGGATAGTGCATGCTATTGCCATTCTAAAGAGCACAGCATTAAAGAAAGAGTAGGAACGTTTGAATGAGAATTTTAAAATGATCCTTTTGGGGTGCCTGGGTGGCTCAGTTGGTTAAGCATCTGACTCTTGATTTGGGCTCAGGTCATGATCTCAGGGTCGTGAAATAGAGTCCCCAATGAGCCATGTCAGGCTCCGCACTCACTGGGTATTCTGCTTGAGATTCTCCCCCTCCTTCTCCCTCTGCCCCTCCCCCCAACTCATGTGCCCAGGCACTCTCTTTAAAAAAAATAAAAAATAAAAAATAAAAATGATCCTTTTGTCCTTTTGTAACCCCGTTTGTTTTCTTCAAGTGAAATAATTTCTTAGTTGTTTGCTTATTTACTCATCTATTCATTCAGCAAACATTTGTTGAGTACTTACCACGTGCTAGTGATTGTCCTTAGTCCTGGACACACGACAGTGAATAAGACAGACATAAGGCTTACATTCTATCAAGAGAAGAAAAACAAACAAAAAAATCACACTTTGAAAAAGTAAAAATAAAAAGAGAGTGATGTGATCGTGAGTAGCTGCCAGGCTACCTTATAGGCAGCAGGGCAATTAAGTGAAGTCCCTGACGAGCTACCGTCTTGCAGTTATATCGGCATCTTTGCAAACCTTTGCTGGGATTTAGTCTCCTTACTGTAAGATGGGAATAATAATAATAAAATCTATCTCACTGGTTTTTTGTGAGATGGTATGAGTTTTGCACGTAAAGTGTCAGAAAATGCCTGTCATATTAAAAAAAAACAATTTATAAATGTTAGTTTTTATTATCACTTTAAACTGAGGTCCCAGATAAGATTTCTTGGAGGAAGAAACACTTAAGCTGAGGCCTAAAGGACAAGTAGGACCCAGCCTTGTGGAGATGGGGGCCAAGAAGAGGGTTCTGGGCAGAGGAAGCAGCTGGTACAAAGGTTTGGATGGGGCAGTTCCGGTTCTGAAGCTGGGTGGGAGGTGAATGATCATGTGCCCTGTAAGCCTGACAAGGGAATGTGAATTTCATTTAAATGCTTTGAAAAAGCAATGATCCTTTAAAAAAGGATCACTCAGCCTGTTTTGCAGATCTGAGATTTCCCTCCCATTCAAACTTAAATTATAAAGTACAATGCTTCGGTTTAACAGATCACGAAAATATAAAAATGACTCTAATTCAGCTAAGTTGGATTTGAAGGCAGAGAACACCAAGTGTGATTTAGAGATTGTAGGGAAAGGAAATGAGCTTTAGATGAAACCATGTTTACTAGTAAACTGTTCAGGGCACTAGTTCTCAAGCTTGGAAGCACATTGGAATCAACTGGTAAGATTTACAAAAGATACTGATTCCCAGGTCCCATTCCCAGGTAATCTGATACAATTAGTCTGGGGTGCAGTATGGGCATTGGGCATTTTTAAAAGAACCCCAGGTGATTCAAATGTATGAGCAAGTTTTATAAACACTAATTTGGGGGAGACTTTAAAACTATTTCTCCCAGTGTGCAAATTCTGGTTATTAGGTTTGTGTAGGTTACTATAAAATATACCAGTGTGGGGATGCCTGGGTGGCTCAGTTGGTTAAGCATCTACCTTCGGCTTGGGTCATGATCCCAGGGTCCTGGGATCGAGCCCCACATCGGGCTCCCTGCTCGGCGGGGAGCCTGCTTCTCCCTCTCCCTCTGCCTGCCCCTCCCCCTGCTTGTGCTCTCTCTCTCTGACAAATACATAAAATCTTTAAAATAAATAAACAAACAAATAAATAAATAAAACAAGCTTCACTGACTCTGGGGAAAAAAAAAAATATATATATATATACCAGTGTGCACACCAACTTTCATAGCAGTATTATTCACAGTAGTGAAAAGATGGAAACAACCCAGTACCCACTGATGGATGTGAATGGATAAAGAAAATGTGCTGTATACACACAATGGACTGTTATTCAGCCTGCAAAAGGAACAAAAGTCTGGTAGATACTACAGCGCGCATGGACCTGGAAGACATCACGCTGAGTGAAATAAGTCAGACACAAAAGGACAAACACTGCATGATTCCAGTTGTATGAAGTTCCTAGAAGAGTCTAATTCATAGAGACAGAAAGTAGAGCAGAGGTTACCAGGGGCTAGTAGGAAAGGGAATGGGGAGTTACTATTTCATGGGTACAGAGTTTCAGTTTGGGAAGAGGACAGATTTCTGGAAACGGTTGGTGGTGATGCTTGTACAACATGGTGAATGCTCCTGATGCTGAAAACAGTTAAAATGGTCAAATCGTGTGTTATGTATATTCGACAACAATAAAAAAATTCAAACAAAAACAGTTGCCAGGGGTGGGCTGTGAACCGCTTTTTCCAACTAGGTGTAGAGAGTTACTGTGAAGGAATATGGGACAGGGTGGTTTCATAATTGCCTTAATAGAGTTTGTCTGGTAGTGGTTTTTTCCCCACGCCATTTTCAAAGAAGGTTGCTCTTTTCCTTTCCTTACGACTGGCTGTCATAAAAGCTTCCCGCGTATGCAGACAGATAGAGACAGGAAGCAGTCATCAGCAGCGCCCGGCTGGGAAGCCTCTGGTGTGGGGCCTTTGGGGGCAAGGATCAGACATGTGCCTTCTTCACCCTCGCACCTTTGATGTGCTCCTGCCTGGAACGCACATGGACACACCCGACAAAACTGAGACACCAAAATCACCATTGTCATCAAGTGACACTTACCAAGAGAGGTCTAATTTGTATCTGACTTGCTAATGCTTTTGGTGTTCCGAAGAGGAAGATAAATTGAATGGAAGCATCTCTGTTTGGTATCAATTTTCATGACGTAAATGAGGCCATTTCAAAACTGTCTCAGCTGCAAGAAAGGGATCACAATATCAGACAAAGGCTTTGAGTTACAGTCGTTGTGATTATCTGCTTTAGCAGAACATAGGTAAGCTTTCTCGGCTTGGTTTTCCTATGCAAAAGAATTGTATCATAAATTCATGTTGGATACAAGTAGCAAATTGCTCATATTTAGAATTTTTCTCAATTTTGAAAGATGTAGAGGCTAGGAGATCTGTCACATATACTTGCTCCCCAAGCAGAGGATAGAACTGCGTGTCTAGAAGTGTGATCCTGGAATACGGCCAGCCCACTGTGTGTATGAAGTTCCTAGGACCACTGTCACAAATGACCACAAACTTGGTGGCTTAAAACAACACATGTTTATTGTCTTACAGTTTGAAATCAGTTTCACTGGGATGACATTAAGGTGTCTGCAGGCCCACACTTTTTTTGTAGGCTCAAGGGAATAACCTATTTCTTTCTTTTTTTTTTTTATTTAAGATTTTATTTATTTACTTGACTGAGAGGGGAAAGAGAGAGAGAGCACACAAGTGGGGGGAGCAAAAGAAGCAGTCTTCCTGTCAAGCAGGGAGCCCAACGTGGGGCTTGAGCCCAAGGTGATCACGACCCGAGCTGAAGGCAGATGCTTAACCAACTGAGCCACCCAGATGCCCCAGGAACAACCCATTTCTTTGCCTTTTCCCGCTTCCAGAGCTTTATTCCATGCCTCCCTCCTCCGTCTTCAAAGCCAGCAGCATATCCTTAGCTGTAGCGCTGCTTTCTTCTGTTCTGCCGTCCAGTCGCTCTCGGTTTCCTTCTTATAAGGACACCTGTAATTACATTTACAGTCCGCTCAGGTAGTCCCGGGTAATTTCTCCATCTCAAGATCTTTTGTTTAATCACATCTGCAATATAGGTTAAAATTCACAGGTTCTGGAGATTAGGATGTAGATATACTTGGAGGCCACTATTCAAGCTACCATACTGAGGACCTGCATTTTGAATAGAAGGAAATTTGAATTTAAATAACCATGTGGCTAGTGGCTACCATTTTGGACACAGATACACAGAATATTTTCAAATTCACAGGAGGTTCTATAGACCGCACTGCTTTAGTGTTGTCTAAAAGCCAATACCAGTTATAAAATAAATAAGTCACAGAGATGGAAAGTACAGCATAGGGAATATAGTCACTAATATTGTAATAATGTTAATAACATTGTGTGGTGACAGATGGTAAGTACACTTATCACGATGAGCCCTGTGTAATGTATAGAATTGTTGAATCACTATATTGTGCACCCGAAACTAATATAACATTGAATGTCAACTATACTTAAATAATAAAAAAGAGTTTTAAAGCTCCTCATGAATAAAAAGAAAAGAAAAGGCCAAAAGCAGATGCTTTGTTTTATAGCCATCTTGAGTTTATTGTTGGGCTATGCTTCAAAAAAAAAAACTACATAAATTTGTCTTTTAGAGATTTGGAACACATCATCCCATAGATAGAATGAGGAAAACTCCTAGTGATTCTTCACCATCGAGCAAAGATTTAATGAGTATTTTTGATGGGCCAGGCACTGAACTCCGAAAGTAGTTCACAATCTACAACATAATGGATACACATAGTGATAGCAGGAAGCAGGGAGAGCATGAGATCAGAAACTGATCCTAGTGAGGTCCAGGAAGGAATTCTGGAGGATGTAAAACTGAAGTTAAGAGATGGCCAAGCCAAGAAGGATAAGAAAGAACACAGACAGAGAGAAAGGGGTAAGAAAGATATTATCAGGAGAGGGAGAAGCATGCGCAGAGGAAAGAGGTTAAGAGAGGGCTCTGGGAGTAGAGCTATATGACTGAATTATGTGGGGTCCGGAGGGGCAAGGCAGAAAAAAAGGCAGGGGCCAAATCTTGATGGGCAGAGTACGCCATGATAAGGAGTTTGGACTTTATCCCGAGTGTCCATTAGGACTTGTTTGAATGCAGATGACAGAGGGACAGTATGAGTGCCTAAAACAAGGCATATGTTTATCTATATCTGCACCAAGGCTGATGGGGAGGTTGTGCTCCTTAAAGCCCTGGGGGTGGATGGCAGATTCCTGCCACCTCATTTCTTTGCCATCTCTAGTATATTCATTTGCTAAGGTTGCCATAACAAAGTACTACAACTGAGTGGCTTAAACAACAGAAATTTAGTATCTCACAGTTCTGGTGGCCAGACACCCAAGATGAAGGAGTTGACAGGATTTGTTTCTTCTGAGGACTGTAAGGATAAATCTGTCCCAGGCCTCTCCCACAGCTTCTGGTAGGTTTCGAGAAATCTTTGGCATTTCTCGTTTTGTAGAAGCATCTCTGCCTTCACCTTGATGTTCATATAGTGTTCTCCCTATGTGTGTCTCTAGGTCCAAATTTCCCTTTTTTATAAGGACACCAGTCAGATTAGGGGCTTCCACTACTTCAGTATGTCCTCATCTTAACCCATTTACTTCTGCAATGAGCCTATAAGATCACATTCCAAATAAGGTCACATTCTAAGATACTGGAGGTTAGGACTTCAACATATAAATTCTGGGGGCAGAGGGTGGACAGAATTCAACCCATAACACCTAGGATGTGGCTCTTATCCTTATGGCCCAAGACAGCACTAGAGACCCAGCCACCACATTCACATTCAGAGTCTCCTTAAAGGGCCCATCCTTGCAGGTCCTTCTTCCACATGGACTCAGATGTTTGCTCTGAAGGTGCTAACAGATTCTGGTTCTGAGGTGATCATTGGAGCGTTGTACTCCTAAAGAGGGCACTGACCACTTGTTAGCAATGCCTCCTTCTTAGACATAGAGTCAGAGAAAAACCTGGCTGAAGAATGAGGACAGGGAGAGGGAAGGTTGTTGCCTTCCCAGATCATTCTAGAAGGACTTTGGGAAGAATAAGGGATTTCAGTACACATTCACAAGACCAAGTTGCTGGGCAATGTGGCTCATTTCCCACAGGTTGGCTTCATGTACCTCCCTTTCCCTTTTGCAATGTCTGTTCTCCTGTAGGTTGTGGTCACCCTGTGTTTATCTCCTTTACTAGACAAGATGTTCCTTGAGAGGAAACAAAGCCCCTTTGAGGTCTGATGGGTCTCACAGAGATGGGAGGGAGGTTGGGGATTCAAAGCTTAAATCTTAGCTCTAGCACTTATTAGCTGCAGAAACTTGATCCCCGCCCCTCCCAAAAAACTTTAGCTTTATCACTTGTAAAAATGAGATAACAATAGTTACCTTGTAGTGTTGTTATGATTATTAAAAACAACAAATGCAAGTGTGTGCGCTACAGTAGATGCTCAATGGTAAGTATTATCTATGATTTGTGCCCAGCTCAGGGCACCTGGCAGAGTAGGGGCCTCAATAAATATTCATTGCCCCAGTGGAAATCTTTTTTTAAAGATTTTATTTATTTATTTGAGATAGAGCAAGAGTGAGAGAGAGCACAAGCAGGGGGAGCAGCAGGCAGAGGGAGAAGCAGACTCCCCACCGAGCAGGGAGTCTGACGCAGGACTCGATCCCAGGACTCCAAGATCATGACCTGAGCCGAAGGCAGATGCTCAACCAACTGAGCCACCCAGGCGCCCCGCCCCAGTGGAAATTTAGATCACAACTAAAGCCCTGTGCTATACTCAGTTCTGGAAACTGATGATAAATTAAAATAGGTACTATTAAACACAAGACATTAGAAAAGAAACAGTTATCAAATTCAAGTATGATGGGGAGAAATACACATATCTAATGTAAAAAGTAACACCTGAAGTACATCATAATATGTATCATTTGTATCATATGTATCATTTTATGGCACAAGACTTCAATGTCTGATGGAATAAACAGGACAAAATGATTTGAGGAATTCCTTACACACCAGAGCCAAATCTGACTCAGCCACTCTCTCAAACACAGCAGTGATAGCCCAGGAAAGCCCTCTAAAAGAGAATTTGGTGTGAACTTGGACCAGGACAGATAATAAACTCCATGTATTGGTCCTACAGCAGGAATCTTTTCATATGATTTGGGGCTGCATATTTTACAGTGTCTGATCATAGGAAATGTCTCCCGAAGCATTAAGCTCTCCCACACCTGAAATAATATTTTCATTGCTAACAGTGCAAGGTCAAAAGAACTGGGTGTCTTACCTACGTGTGGGAAGGCATGTTTTGAATTTCTAAAATGAGATTTTACACAGATATTTTTGAAGAGCAGTCCAGCAATAAACTGAAGTAGGCCTGTAGCTATGATATGAAGTATCTGGTATTGGCCTGTAGATGTCTTCTAAAGCAGAGCTGTCGACAGAACTTCCTGTGAGGATGGAAATGTTCTGTATCTGTGCTAATTTGGTGGTTACTGGCTACATGGCTATTTTGATTCAAATTGAAATTAAAAATTCAGTTCAGTGATGCACTATCAAGGGTTATTATAAAACAAATAGCAATGAAGACTATGGTATTGATGCAAAGTAGACAAAACCAGTCTATCAAACAGAACAGAGTTGGGAACTAGGTCTACACATATATGGCCACCCGATTTATGACCACTGCAAATGGGGGAAATGATCTTTTAAATTAGCATGTTGGATTAATTGGATATCCACATGGGAAAAAAGGCATCTGGGTCCACTTCTATATCCCACCATTTACAACAATCAATTCCAAATGGATTACTGTTCTAAATGGAGCAAATTAGAATAGTAAAACTTTTAGAGGAAAACAGAAGAGAAATCTTAATAACCTGGAGTAAGCAGAGACTCCTTAAATCAGGAACACTCGCCATAAAAATTGACACATTGGAATATTAAAATTAAGATCTTTTTTTTCCTCGAAGGACTTCATTAAAAAATGAAAAGAAACCCAGAATGGGAGGAGATATTTGCCACATACAGACCTGACAAAAGATGCATATAAAAAAATCCTCTTATAATACATAAACAGACTGAGCTTATTTGTCCAGTGGCATATGACTCAGCAATAAAAAGAAGTAGATTGCTGACACGCAAAAGCATGGAATCAGAAATATAGTATGCTGAGTGGAAAGCAGGCTTGCACAAAAGAGTACATACTGTATAATTCCAGGAATACAAAATTTTGCAACACATAAAGCTAGACAGTGGAGAACAAATTAGAATGGGGGTAGCCCCCAAAAAAGTTGAAATGAAGATTGCCTGGGAGGAGGCATGGAACTCAAGACTCATGTGCTCAAAACTCAGCAGATGTACGATGAAGATTTGTGGATTTAATTTTGTTGAAGTTGTACATCAAAAGAAATCTTAGACATTGAATTTCAGTTAGTGATATACAGGCTAAATTACTTACAGGACATGTATTGCTATCTGTAATTTACTTTGAAATGCAACAATATTAAGATGGATAAAGGAAAGGATAGAAATGTAACAAAGCAAGTTTTATAAAATGTTATTCATAGACTCTATATGGTAGGTTTATGTGTGTTTACTATAAAATTCTTTAAACTTTGCTAAACATTTGGGGCACCTGGGTGGCTCAGTCGGTTAAGCGTCCAACTCTTGGTTTCAGCTCAGGTCATGATCTCATGGTTTTGGGGCTCAGCTGTGGGATTGAGCCCTGGATGGAGCCCGGATTGAGACCCAAATGGAGCCCTGGGTCCAGCCCCATGTTGGGCTCTGCACTCAATGTGGAGTCTGCTTCAGATTCTTTCTCCCTCTCCCTCATGCCTCCCTGCGCTCATACACTCTCTCTCTCTAAAATAAATGAGTAAAATTTTTAAATTTTTTGCTAAATATTTGAAAATTATTATAATCAAATGTTAGGAAAAATACAAATAAAAAAACACTCAGCTCACAAAAATGGGCAAAACTTTAACAGACACTTCATAAAGTTATTTCTAAACAACTAATAAACATGTGAAAAGGTGCTCGACTTCATTAATCATCAGGGAGAGGCAAATTAAAATCACACAAGGCACAATTATCACCCACCAAAATGGCCAAAATGAAAAAAAGATGGAAAATACCAAGTATTGATGAGAATATGGAACAACCAGAACTGTCTTATTTTGCTGATAGGAGTGTAACTGGCACACTTTGGAAAACTGTAATAAAATATCCAAATTTAAACATGGCACAACCTATGACCCAACAATTCCATTTCTAGGTATATATCCAGGAGAAATGCATTAATCTTTCATCATGTTCATTAAAAGATCTCTATTACAATGTTCATAACAATATATTTAATAGGTCTAAAATATACACTATTTCAATGTCTATCAACAATTGACTGGATAAATAAAATGTGGTGTATTCACATGGTGGAATGCAATACAGCATCCTCATGAACAAGCCGTAAATGGAGTCAACATATGGATGAACCTAATGAACATAACAGTGAGTTAAAGAAACTAGACATAAAAGAGTATGTGCTATAATGGTCCCGTTCATCATGTACAAACACAAGGCTGCTACTCTACTTACTACTTAAAAATCTAAGGATAGTGGATAACGCTGGGATGGGAGGGAAGTCGGTAGTGATTGGAAGGAAACACTTTTGGGATGCTGGTTGTGTTCTGTTTCTTGACCTGGTTGCTGGTGTGATCCATTTGTGGAATTTCATTTATGATTTGTGTACTTATCTGTAAGTATGTAAAATTTCAATAAAAAGCAGCTTCTACCAGAAGCTATGGGCAATACGGGGCTATTTGATTTGCCATTTGAGAGACTTGAGAAGGATTTGACAGACAGGATTAGATTTGCATTAGAAAGATTAATCCTTGGCTTTGTAGAGGATAGCAAGGAGAGGAGCTAAGGGGTGTGTTTGTAGAAGTAATCCAGGCAAGCGATTATGAAGGCCTGAATTAAAGTAGGGCAATAGGGCTGACAAGGACAGAGTATAGTTGATATTTAGAGAAGAAACAGACAGAACTTGGACAAGTCACTAAATCCCTCTGTGCCTCCTTTCCTCACTTGAAAAATGGAAGTAACAGTAGCTACTTCATTGGGGCTACTTTGATGATTTAGTGATTTGTTCCAAATCAAACAAGCAGCAAAAAGTCAATGCTCATTGCATACTATGCAGAGCAAGATATAAGGTATTCAGATTAGGAAGCTTTAAGGGAAACATCTTAATTTGGCAAGGTCCACACAACCCTGCCTTCTTTCAAGCACAGGTAAAATCACCTCCCTGCCTAAGACTGGGTAGTGTGGAACACAGAGTTAATGGCCACGGTTCGGAATACGACAGAACATGTCAGAGCCTGAGCGTGATCTGTTCCTACCAGGCCACCGGGAAGAGGTTAGGGGTGTTTGGGGACGGGAGTTCCAGCACCCGGAACGCAGCGCCTCCTCCCCTACCCCCTCGGCTCAGAGGCGGGGCCACTGAAGGGGCCGGGGATCCAGGCCAAGGGGGTGGAGTTGGGGCCAGAAAAGATGCCAATGGGACGCGAGCTTTCCCGTGTTTAACCAATTGAATGTGCTCAGGACCGCCTCCATCCGCTGATTGGCCCAACGCGTCTCCCTGTGTTCTCGCGGTTTGTGGGAGCCTCGCCGCGGTCTCACGAGGGTGCGGGTGTTTGGCGGCCGCGGTTAGGTGGTCAGGCTCCTCCGACACCTGGAGGCGTCCTTCCGCTCCGGACCGCCCTGGAGTCGCCGTGCCCGAGGCGGGGGTGAGGCGCGGCCCGGGCTTTGGGTTCTCGGGCTGGACCTCGCCTGCACCCGCCTTCTCCGCAGGAGCGGAGCCTGGCCGGCAGAGCGGCTCTGCTGTCACTTGGCCCAAGGACCCTGGGGTAGGAAAGCGCGACCTGATTAGATCCTGCCAGGTACTGACGCTCACTCCTCCTGTGTTGTATGCAACTTTGAAGGGAACATTTGGATTAAAAATAGTGAGTGAACTTGTGGTTCTATTGCGAACACACTTTTTAGTGCATGCAGTACCTATGGTCTACCATGCTTGTAGGGATTAGCCGCCTTAAGTGTGCCAGCCCGTTTTTAGCATGTGCTTATTGTGCTAATTTACGGAGAGTTCACGTGGAGCCACATTTACATTTTGAACTTCGTTTCTAATGCAGACCCTTAAAGTAGCCCTATTCACCTCCTAAAAAAGTAATGCAGATTCCTCCAGTAAGGGAGCATGTCAGTATGTACTGAATTCTTGCACTTGTCAAAAACCACAAAATTATCTTCAAGTACTTTATACTTAATACTGAAAGTCTTGAGCCTGAGTCTGTGTTTTCAGTGAAGGAAAAGCACTGCCAGAAAAGTGTGGGGGGGGGTGGGGTGGGTGGGGGGAGAGGCAAAGGAGAATCCAGAAGCAAATACTTAACCCCTGTAGACACCTGAATTTTCATGTAGAAGATGACAAGTGTTGGCGAGGAAATGGATGGAGAGATTGGAACCCTTGTGCATTGCTGGTGGGCATGTAAAATGGTTTAGCTACTGTGGAAAACAGTGTGATGGCTTCTCAAAAAATTAAACACAGAGTTACCATATGATCCAGCAATTCCACTTCTCAGTGTATACTCCAGAAAATTGAAAGCAGGGACACAGTTACTTGTACACTCATGTTCATAGTAACATTATTCCTGATAGCCAAAAGGTGGAAACAACCCAAATAAATGTAGAGATGAATGGATAAATGAAATGTGGTATATACATACAGTGGAGTATTAGTCAACCTTAAAAAGAAGTCAGTAATACCTGGTACAACATAGGAGAACCTTGAAAACATGCTAAGTGAAATAAGCTAGAATCAAAGACATATACTGTTATGATTCCACTTATATGCGGTACTTAGTGTACTCAAATTCATAGAGACAAAAAGTAATAGAGGTTACCAGGGTCTAGGGAGAGGAGAGAATGGGGAGTTACTGATTAATAGGTACAGAATTTCTGTTTGGGATGATGGAAAAGTTCTGGAAGTGTGATGGTTGCACAACATTGTGAATGTAAGTAATGCCACTGAATTATACACTTAAAAAATCCTTTATGGTATGTGTATTTCACCACACACACAAGAAGCAAAACTCCTCAATAAATACAATCTAAAGTTGCAACCAGTCATTGGAAAGCCTTGTTTTAATTCCAGAATCTGCACTGTACAAACATAATTTGTGAAAAAATTTTCAAATTTTGATTTGAACACTAAATGAAAGAAATTCATGTTCAAACCTTACAAGATGCTATTTTCAATGTATGTGTGTTTGTTTTAAACTCTGAATACACTAGGTAGTATGTGTCTAGAACTCCTAGACACTCAACCACATACATTGTTTTCTATAGACTAGAGACAACAGCATCCATTCTCTTGTTATGTATTTGGAAATAAACTATTTTGGCATCTTGCATTTGGCCTCCTTACCAATCAACATCGTTAGAAAAAACACAATTTCAAACTAGCTCTTTCTAAACATACAGCCAAGGTGGATGGCAGCTTCCATACTGTTATTAGGATGGATTTTCTCTTATGGGTTTTTTTTGGGGGGGTTGGGAGGGTCAATGCTCTTCTGCATATAGTTCTTGTATTTCAAATGTCGTTTTCCTAGCCATTTGACAAGTAAGAAAATGCTGATTTATTTTCTCCCCTTTTGTAGATGGGAAAATAGGAGGCATTCAAGCTGAGATGGTATGATGCTGAAACCTTCAGCAACTCCTCCAAAGATCGTTTGCCCTCTTCTGTTTTAATTTTGACTAATCTTTCATGTGTGGCTTGTGAAATCAGAGGAGTGATTGTTGCCCGGGTATAATATGTTTAGCTGCCCACAACCCTGCTTTCAGGGTTGCCAGCTAACTTTGAGTAGATATGAGTAGAATTATTCTTTTTTCCACCATAAAAACGAGTGACTGTTACTTAGAGCAATGAGTTCATATTAAGCTTTTTGTAAAGTTAAATAAATCTGCAAGTGAGACACTTGAGATGTTAACAGTAGTTCATGGTGAAGAAGTAATGTCAAGAGCAAGAGTTTTTGACTGGCACAAAAAGTTTAAAGAAGGCAGAGATGATAGCCACGATGATGTAGGAAGTGGCCGTCCCATTATCCACAGAACACATGAAAACAATGAGAGGGTCAGAAATTTGGTTTGTTTACATAGCTAAGAAAAATGGCCAAAAAGTTAAATTTAGACAAAGAAACAGTCAGACTCATGCTGAAAGAAAACTTGCACATGAGGAAAGTTTCTAGGAGGATTGTATCTCATTCTGTGGTTGATGATCCTGCAGAGGCCAAACAAAAACACAGCTGCACATGAACCTGCCACTTGGGTGTATATTCAGGGCACAATCCTACACTTTAGTTTCACTGGTCTTGGAGTACCTTCTGTCTGAATCTAAAATGAGCTGCGCTTCTTCAGACATGTTCCATTGGCTTTGTAGCTATATGAGTTGAGCAGAGTCAAGCCTGTAGAGTTGAGTGTGACAAAGTAGAGAGCATGGAGCTCAAGGTTTATTAGGAACACATCAAACTTACCACAGGACTTAAATTTCTACCTTGTTTCTTCAGGGTGAGCTCATTTCAATAATCAGTAGGTTACCTATAGGCTGGGCAGTTCAACAAACTTTCAACAGGACGCTAGAGATCAATGTTACTCTATATGGAGATATTTCAAAAAAGATAAGAAAAGAAAGGCCATCTTTAGGCAGAGATATTCAGACTTGTAATAATGAGACTTTTGTAGTGGGAAATTGACCTCAGATGTTGGAAATAGGTATTCAAATCTGTCACAAGAAAGAAAGAGAATAGGCTGTAAGGAATAGCAGGCAGTTTCAGTAAAAATACACTCTTCCCTTCCACCCCCCCACCCCCCAAATAAGAACCTGAGTTTGGTCAAAAGCCCACAAAACTTCACAGTCTTTACGTAATCTAAATTTCAGTTTTTAAAAAGATCTTATTTATTTATTTGAGAGAGAGAGAGAGTACGCATGCATAAGCAGGGGGAGCAGCAGGCAGAAGGAGAGGGAGAAGCAGGCCTCCCCACTGAGCAGGGAGCCTGATGCAGGACTCAATCCCAGGACCCTGGGATCATGGCCTGAGCCAAAGGCAGCCGCTTAGCCGACTGAGCCAGCCAGGCACCCCCTAAATCTCAATTTTAAATAGATTTTTATATATAAACTGTTTGGGTCTGGAATTTGGTACAAAGGGTAGACAAATAGAGCTCACTTTTGTTCCTAACTTCTTTCATCAGGAGAATGAGATGCCATGCATTGAGAGAGTTTTGGAAGGCATTACTGCAATTAGCAACACATTAACAACAACAGACACAATCTTTTCATCAATAAGAAGCTGAGTTTTGACCTTCACGTTTTCCATGTGTACTACTGACTGAGTGTGGTGGTCCTATCCTAAGCTTCAGCTCTAATAAGCAGTCATCAAAGGGAAGGCATTACCTTGCATATTCAGCCGGCCACCAATAGCTTTAGATTATGGTCAGTCAATTGGTAGTTTTACTGAAACACTAATAAAAAAGCATTGGTAATTCATGTCAGAGTTGAGATATGGAAGTAATAGGTGAAAAATTATTTTACATAAATTTGGGTAGACCTAGAGAACAATTTCAGGTGTTTTTGTCCATGAACATTAGCATTTTAGTTTAAGGAGCTACTTGAATCATGTGCTGTTCCTTTCCATAAGAAGAAATTTTGAGTTCAAAAGGATGAACTTCTCATTCAGAAACTTGTGTTTTTGCCCCACTTTCCTTCCCAGTCTGCAGGATACAGTCATCATTCAGTACTGATATGTTGCAACTTAGACACACCAAAATTGCTGTGTAGGACTTAAGTCAGAGCCCTGTGGTGGTGTCTCTGAAAAGACTAGTTTTTTTAGTTATACTATTAAGGTTTTTTGTTGTTTAAAAGATTCCCAGATGGGGCGCCCGGGTGACTCAGTTGGTTAAGCGGCTGCCTTGGGCTCAGGTCATGATCTTGGGGTGCTAGGGTTGAGTCCCGCGTCGGGCTCCCTGCTCAGCGGAGAGCCTGCTTCTCCCTCTGCCTGCCACTCGCCCTGCTTGTGCGCTCTCTCTCTGTCAAATAAATAAATAAAAAATCCTTAAAAAAAAAAGACTCCCAGAAATCCAAGTTTTCATTTTGTGGAACAGGAGCCAAAACTAATTGAGGTTGTTGTGGAAAAACTGTCTCATTTTAATGGTCTGTATTACCTCTGGGCCCCAGCTGGCCAAAGCTGTGTGACCCACAAGGCAAAAATTATAATTGGAGTAATGGTTTTCATATTGTCTTAATTTGTTTTCATTACTAAGTTTTTACAACTTGATCTTTGGAGGTGCTTTGTACTGTGTAAATGAAATTCACTGAAAGTATACATAAATAAACCATAAATTGACATCCCAATAAACCATAAATTGATTTTTTATTATTAGTTTTGATCATCTTTGTTTTATGAGGTATTTGCTAATCCTCCGTATTTTAGCTGTGTGCTCATTTCTCTCATGATTTAAATCTAAAGTGTAACTTCACTGCCATACCTCTGAAATTTTTTTAAAAATTGACTAATGAATAGATAAGATCTACCCCTACCCACACACCCATAAGGCACTAATAAAAACAGCGTAGGAGGCAGTGTGGTGGGGTTCCAGCTCCAGCTGTATTTGTGATCTTAAGCTTTCCATCTGTATTAGTTACCACAGGCTGCTTGGCTCTGTAACAAATTACTGCAAACTTGGTGGCTTAAAACAACAGAAATTTATTCTCTCACAATTTTGGAGGCCAGAAATCAGTTTTCCGGGGTCAAATCAAGTGCACACTCTCAATCTATTCCTGGAGTCTTCCAGAGTTTCAGGTGGCTGCCAGCTTCCCCTAGCCTCAAGTTGTATTGCTCCATAATCTTCAAGGCCAAAATCAAATCTCTTTCCGATTGTCTTCTCATGGCCTCCTCCCTTGAGCACAGTCTCCTTCTGTCTCCCTCTTATAAAGGCACTTGTGGGGGTGTCTGGGTGGCTCAGTTGGTTAAGCACCCGACTCAATCTCAGCTCAGGTCTCGATCTGTTTTGAGTTCAAGCCCTGCGCTGGGCTTCATGCTGGGCATAGAGCCTACTTAATAGATTAATTAAATAAAGGCACTTGTGACTAGATTTAGGGCTCAGAGATTATCCAGGATAATCTTCCCATCTTAAGAACCTTGACCTAATCACATCTGCAAAGACCCTTTTCCAAATAAAGTAACACAGGTTTGAAATTAGGACCTGACTATATTTGGGAGTCATTATTCAGTCTACTATACCGTAGGTTTTTCTCTTCTATAAAACCCCATAGAATCTCTGGAACAGTACTGCCAATGAAACTTTCTATAGTAATGGAGATGTTCTGTATCTGTTGTCTAGTACAGTAGCTTCTAGCCACATGTGACTACCGAGCATTTGAAATGTGGCTAATGCAACTGAGGAGCTGAATTTTTCATCTTACTCAGTTTTGATTTAAACTTAAATAGCCCCATGTGACTGATGGCTGTCATATTGGGCAGCACAGTTCTAGTATCTATGGTTCTAAATTCTGGACTCTGAGGCCCCTTAAAAAAAAGTTTGTTTTTTTTTTCCGTATCGGACTTAAGACTGCTTCCATCTTGGGGCACCTGGGTGGCTCAGTTGGTTAAGCGACTGCCTTCGGCTCAGGTCATGATCCTGGAGTCCCTGGATCGAGTCCCGCATCGGGCTCCCTGCTCGGCGGGGAGCCTGCTTCTCCCTCTGACCCTCCCCCATCTCGTGCTCTCTCTCTCTGTCTCATTCTCTCTCTCAAATAAATAAATAAAATCTTTAAAAGGAAAAAAAAAAAAAGACTGCTTCCATCTTTCACCTGCTATTGTTTAGTCTAATGGACTTCAAACTTTTTAGCATCAAAACCCTTTCTACAGGGACCTCTGGGTGGCTCAGTTGGTTAAGGGTCTGCCTTCGGCTCGGGTCATGATGGTTCTGGGATCAAGTCCCACATCGGGCTCCTTGCTCAGCAGAGAGCCTGCTTCTCGCTCTGCCTGCTGCTCCCC
This sequence comes from Leptonychotes weddellii, assembly GCF_054177405.1. Taxonomy (NCBI): domain Eukaryota; kingdom Metazoa; phylum Chordata; class Mammalia; order Carnivora; family Phocidae; genus Leptonychotes; species Leptonychotes weddellii. The sequence goes on from NC_138370.1 coordinate 140,814,105, forward strand.
CTGCTTGTGCTCTCTCTCTGACAAATAAATAAAATCTTAAATAAAACTGGAAAACCAAAGTGTAAACTGAGCTGCACTGGTTGAGGTTTGGTAGTGGGAGAGGGAGGATCCATGGCAGCCGCAGGGTCTCCACCTGTTCACCCAGCCCAGGTGAACTTCTAGGGGCAAGGAGCCACCACTAGGACTTGGTGTAGCGGAGCCATTTGTGAGACCAGTGGTTATTCTTGGCAACTGTCTGCCATAACCTTCAGGCTTGAGCACTTGTAGTTTTACACCTTGAAACAGTAGCTAGAAAACAGTCGTGTTCTTGGCCCATTATCACTGGACCACTGCTGATGTAGTGTTTTACGAATTCCTTGTTCTGCCAGAACTTGCTGCAGCCTGTGGAAGCTTTAGGACTCCATTTTTCTTTCCCTTTACCTACTTAGCATTTGAAGTCACCTCATACAGGCCTTTTGTTCTACCAACCACCCCCCACCCCTCTGCCCCCATCCTCCACCTTGCTAACTAGTTCCAGCACTGAGCAAGGAAGCCTCACAGGTCTTTACAATGGAGGACTCTATCAGTGAATCAGTTGCCAACAGTATACATGGATTTTTGTCCGTTTTGTTCACTGATATGGTCACAAAACCTAGAGCAGTACTTGGCCTATGATACATGCTCTATTTATTGAATGAAAACCAAAGCCAGCATTTTAGTATATAAATACTAAACACCAGCATTGTCATTTTATTACAAGGACCATACAATATTAAAAAAATGATCCTATAGTACTACCAATGAATGACATTTACTGAGTGCTTACTACTCACCAGGTAATTACTATGTATAGACTCAACTTTAGTAACTCTGATGATTAGGCAGAGACTGAAGCGAAGTAACTGGTCTAAGATCACATGGAAGGGTGGGGGCTTGAACCTAGCTTTAGTGTTCTGCTGCTTCTAATAGATGGCTGTAAGCCACTCACTTGAATGCCATATATAATTCAACCGAATATTATTATGAGGCTTAATTATAAATGATACTGCTCCTTGTATTATACTCATGATGGGTTTAGGGCTCAAATATACCAGAATCAGTATTACACCAGTTTGATTAGCCCTTAGGAATATGGTGGGAACCAAGGTGGACTTTACTGTAGTAAAGCAGGGGCAGGGCAACCACAAACTAGACTTCTAAATATGACAAGGCTGTTATAGGATGCTAGAGAATTCCAGAACAAGAGCACTTATGGGGGGTCAGGGGAGGGATGATAGTGGCCACAGAAAAGTTGGGTAAGAGCAGGAAAGAGTATGGGTGCTAGGGAGCTGCTAGGGAGCGTTCCTAGGTAAACGTTACAGCATTCAGAGACCTGGGAGGCCAGATAGTTACCATTTTACAATAGTGTTAAAATATCCATCTTAGCCCTGCATACAAGCGGTCCTCTTCCCCTTCAGGTCATTTCTCTGCAGCTTCACTTTGCTTTCCCCCAAACCTTTACACACTTCTCCCTCAGGGCTATTTGTTTTCACTTGGCCCAACGTTCCTCACCCAAATGCATACAGACCCACAGCATCCCTGGTCCTCCCTGGCCCAGCCCTCTCTGAGCTCATGTCCTCTACTCTCAGTGCATATACATGTGCTTCCTCTTTCCCTTCCCTTCTTTTCTCCCCTCTAGCAATTATGGCCTTCTCACATATTTGTTGAATAAATTACCTAAAAAAGTGATGAGGCTGAATTTTACAGTGTAATATACCAGTGTAAAATGAAGTTTAGAAGGAAAGACTGGAACAATGCTATGAAATAAGCATGAAGAGTGACTGCAAGGTGAATATTAAATCTTTATTGAAAACTTCTGGAAAATGAGGTATTTGCAGACATTCAGGGCTGGTCAGCATGAACAACTAGCACATACTAGGCTCTGTTCATCTTGCTTCACTGTCTCGTTTCTTCCCATATGAAAACTTCCCCCATCACCTCGAAGATTTTCATATTCTAACAATCTAGCACCCCTGTATCCTTTAAAGCCCGTCACAGCTCGTTATGCTCATTCATCAAAAACACCTAACATGCTGACAGATGCCCCCTTTGTGCCAAATTTTGGTAACTTCGTAGGTCTGATGTAATTAAATACTATGAAGACCTTATATTCTTAATAGTTCTGCTGTGGGCTCCCCTGACCAAACTGGCCTCATCTGTCTCAATATTACTACAGCTCCAATTGAACATTAAATGCCAAGAGAAGTGACTTTCCAAGAGGTCACATGGCCAGAAAGTTACACGAGGATCCCTGTTCAGGGCCTCACATGTGGCGGGACCTTGAGTCAGTACCTAACCTCTTTGTTGCTTCATCTATAAAACAAAGGAATAGTACCGACCTCAGAGTTGTCAGAACTGAATGACAAGATGAAGGTAAAACACCTGCTAGGCTGCCCGGTCACCACCAGCACTGTCCTGCTGCTAAGGCCTGTGAAGGGCGCACTGGACACATAGCTGCTACAAGTTATGGAAGACTATTTGACCTCGTTAGTGTGTACTGTAAACTGGAGAATTGGTATAAGTCAGTAAAAATACCAGCATCAGAATATTCCAGCTTCCGCGGCCTGTACCTGTAGTATTCAACCTATAAAAAAGAAAAATTTCCGAATGACCTTTCAAGCAGAAAACAATTTTGAGGTATATTCTTTTCAGTTTGTCTCAAAGGATGTCCAGAAAACGCCTTGTGGACATGTGTTCCATCACCTGTGTTTTTTTCCACCTTCAAAGATAAGCATCTCTGAAGGTATCATCAAAACTAAGGTTAGGTTTAAATTTATCACTGTGCTGGGAACTGTATAAAAATATCACAAAGGGGGTCCTGGGTGGCTCAGTCCCTTAAGCATCTGCCTTGGGCTCAGGTCATGATCCCGGGGTCCTGGGAGGGAGCCCGGAGTTGGACGCCCTGCTCAGCAGGAGTCTGCTGCTCCCTCTGCCCCTCCCCCCTCCTCCCTCTGCGCGTGCTCACCCTCGCTCTCTCGTGCACGTGCTCGCTCTCAAAAATTTTAAAAATCACAAAGGTGCTTGAGCCAAAAGAATACTTTCCTCTGGTTCAGCTGTGACTCCAGACAGGATCCAAAGAGGAGTTTTACAATCTCCTCCCTGGGTTTTATGGAGACTTATTTTACCCTTCTGTGTTAGCCTCTTAAGGCACCATGTCAACCTCAAAAGGGCACAGGAAAGGGCCTTTTGGGATTTTTACAGGGTTCTCTCTAGGATCCCTGCACGCCTCCCTCGTCAATATCCCCCGGATCTCAGCGCTTTCCGGAAAACCCACCGGAAGCAGCTGTTGT
>NC_138370.1:140817912-140854215 GCF_054177405.1 Leptonychotes weddellii
GGGAGGCCTCCGGGCGGCCCCGCGCGGCGTCTGTGCCTCGCGCGGCCCCGGGACGAGCTGGGCCGCCCGCCCTCCCGGGCCTCCGAGGACTGCTCTACCCCTCCGTTCTGGCCGCCGGGAGCAGCGGAGCTCCGGGCGGGCAAAGCTCGAGGGGACGCGGGGCGAGCGCAGCCCCAGCCGGGCCCGCAGGCCGGGCGCCGCCCCCGCCGCAACCACCCACACTCACCGCTCACCTCAGCGGGACTCCGGCGGGCGACGGGCGTGCGGCGCAGAGACCCGGACGGCGGCGCGACAAGGAGGCGGGGCCTATCCCGGGAAGTCGCCGGCCGGGGGCGGGGCGGCCCGGCCATTGGCGCGCGCCGTCCTCGGCCCGCCCAGGTCCTTCGGGCTCTTCCGTGGCTGGAGGACGAGCTAGGCCTGCGCGGAGCATCCTTCTCGGAAGCTCCGCAGTCCTGGCGCCTCCCCTTGGCCCTCGTGGTTCTGGTTCTCGCGGGCAAGGTGCCTTCCTCGGGGCCCCTCCTGGTGGTGGGGGGATGGGGGGGGCGGATTCCGGTCACTCTAGGGCTGGGCCACGACCCAGAGATTCCCTTTCCCACAACAGACAGTCCGGCATGTGTTTAGAGTTTGACCTGCTGAACCGTCAGCTCAAAGAGAAGGCAGACCTTGTCTCTGACCACGCGCACCCCGTGGCCCCTCCTAAATCGGAAAGGACCATTGTTCATTCATTAAGCCAGTTCAGTGAGTCGACCATCATCGGCAGGGGCTTGGGGAGCACCATAAACCTTCCCTAGGTGACAGACTCAAACCTGACAAGTGGAATAAAATCGGAGTATATGCTAAAATGACAACTTGTATTACAGTCCTAAGAATTTACCATCTGTTAACAAATTTAGTCTTCAAAGTATCTTTTATCAGCCCCACATTTTCTTTTAAAGACTTTATTTATTTATTTATCAGAGAGAGAGCAAGGGGCAGAGGCAGAGGGAGAAGCAGGCTCCCCTCTGAGCAGGGCCCTGGGATCCCAGGCCCCTGGGATCATGACCTGAGCCAAAGGCAGACACGTAACTGACTGAGCCACCCAGGCGTCCCATCAGCCCCACATTTTAAGTGGGGAAACAGACACGTGAAGTAACTTCCCAAGGTGACAGAGTAGCTAGCAGGTGGTGGATCCGGGATTTCAACCCCAAAAGTCTGAAAGTATAGCCCCTCAAAACACTATACCACACTGCCTCTCCCCAGATGTGTGGGGCGGGAAGGGAAAGAAATAGCATTTATATTTGACTGTCTGATCAAGATAGGCCATCTCCCAGGTGGTTGGGGGTCAACAGGCCCAAAGAACAGGAAAGCATTTGACCCCTGTTAGGACCCAAAAGCATAAATGGAATTTAAGGATGGAGGAGCAGAGTGGCCTGAGATGCGGGTGGATGGGGTCCAGACCAAGCCAGAGGCCCTGGTAGAGTGTGTATTTTATGCTAAGAACAATGCAAAGCTATTCAGGCAGTTTTGGGGAGAGGAAATGATAGAATCTGACGTAGGGTGTGGTTTGGGAGTCATTAAGATGATTTTGCTGAGGAGAAGAAATAGAGTAAATATTTATTAATAAATCCTGGAAGCCAGCCACTCACTACTTTGTAGATACTCATAAGATGAATGTAGAATGGGTTAAAGTGGCAGAGGAAACACCACTTTGCTGTCCCTTTACCTTTCTCAGAGTCTTCTAAACATGTCTCTAGTTTTGAATCTGTTCTTGTTGTAGTCCCTCTGGAGAGCTGACAGGTGTCCCCTTTCCTTCAGTTATGGCAATGAATGTGGACAAGGTGCATGGGAAGAGTCTCAGGACGCAGAAGTAAACATCAGCAAAGAGACTAATGAAGGAATTCAGCGGCGACCTAGTGGGCTTGGGAGTGGTTGTGCAGGATGCTTTCCTCCCAAACCAGGTGATAAACACTGGAAGAGGTTATGAAAGAATTACAATAGGGATTCACTTGAACTCAGGAGAAATCCACCTCAGTCTGAGGACTTCACACCTCTGGGCAAATGACAACCGCAGTTCATTTGAAATGGTAAAAACCATTTGTTTGGAGTAGAGGGAAAATGTCTTCTAAACTATTAAAAAAATAATTAAAATTAATACAGAGGTGATGGAGCAAAATTAACTCATTGTATAACCGCTTTTTGAGTTAAATTCAGGGTAATCTCTATTTGGTATGAAAAATGCTTATAATTCAATTTAAAGAAAATGGAATCAATTGACCTGATTATTTGAGAGAAATCTGTCCAGCCTGAGAAAATTTAGCTCGACCTAGAGTACCAGGGAGCCAGGTGGAAAAGCACAGGAGACCTGATGGGCAGGTACTGTCTTCATATTTCCCCAAACCCCCGCCTCTGTAAACAGGTACATCTCCCCTGAACCACCATTAAATAAATCCCGGCCCCTGGGCTCCAGGCTCCATTCCTGCCAGCTTCCCTCAGCCTCACAAGCTTTCCATTATTTGGGGGTATTTTTCCCTCTCTGTCTTGTCTCTCACTTCTCTCTGGCTCTCAGCTTCTCTATGTATATATACTCTATCGCTTTCAACCTGAATAAACTTTCCCTTCATCAAATGTGCCCCAGTCCCCAGATGTCACACCTTCCCCACCTTCCTAACAGACCTTCAGGAAGACCATGCCGACATAGGCCTCCATTGTCTCAGCCTGATTCAGCCCTCGGGTCAGTATAGTCTGGCTTTCCTCTTCCCCAATCCCCTGAAACTGCTCTCTGAGGCCACCGGCGACCTCTCAGTGACCAAATCCAATGCTCCTGAACTTCCCTAGCCTCTCTGTGGCATCGGACATAACTGACCACTCCCTCCTTGACTCCTCCTTCCCTCTGGTTTCTGAGTCTCCACTCATCCCTGCTTTTCCTCCTACACCTGTGGCCCTTCCTTCTTCCTCTTTTGTCCTCCCCTTTTAAGTGTTGGTTCTGATGACATTCTTTCTCAACTCTCTTCTCTTTTTACTCTCTACACTCTTGCTGACCAACTTCCCAGGAAAGACAATAATAAAAGTCCCCATTTATTGAGCATCAGACACTTTACACATGCCATCCCTAATTCCTAAGACAATTCTGCAAGGCAGATAACAAGACTATTATTAGTAACACTGAATGAGCACTTATGAACAGTCATAGAATTTAGTCTTTTACATAAAAATACCATTATCATCACTTTAGAGATCATAAACTGAGGCCAAGAAAATCTGAGTGGCTATCCCAGACTGCACAACTTATGGCAGAGCTAGGATGCAATGAAGGACTCCCAGCCTGCCTGCCTTCTCCCACCCCATACCCCCTCCCATGCAGAGGTGCTCCCTCAGCCTAAACTGCTCTCTCTGGCTTTAAGTACCAAATACCCACAAGTCCTGCACACATCCTCATCTGGAGGACCCAGAGATACCACAAAAATCAGCTTGTCTCAAGCACAGTTCATTCTCTTCTTCCAACCTCACACTTCTCTTCTGTGTCCTCTTGATGAATAACAATTCCTCAGCCCAAATGATGTCCTCTCTCTGCCTCCTCCTCCCATTCTCAGCATCCTGCCTCCTCACCTCCTTCTATTCAGTCAGTTCTTTCCGTAGACCATTCTGTGAGTCTTCCCTCTCCTCCCCACTCCCTGTTACTTTAGTTCTAGCTCACATCATCTACTTGCTGGCCCACAGCAACAGCCTCCACTCAGCCTCCCTGCCTCCATCGTCCCTCCCCTAGTACCCTTCCACACTGCTATCATCTCCATTGGAAATCCTTAAATGGCTCCTCACTACCACCAGGACCAAGACCAATTCCCTGTCTATCTTTCTACTTCCTCCCACCCCACACACCTATTATGATCTAGCCAGACTGAACTATTTGTAGTGCCCTGAATGCTCTGGCCAGCACTGTTCCATACAACTCTCTGTGATAATGAAACTGTTCTATAACGGTGCTGTCCAATATGGCAGCCACATGTGGCTAGTCAGTACTTGACATGTGACTAGTACAACGAAGGAACTGATTTTTAATTTTTATTTACCTTTAATTTAAATTTAAATAGTCATATGTGACCGGTAGATACCATATTGCAGAGCACAGCAATTTATATCTCAAAGTGTGAGCCAGCAGCATGCACCTCACCTGAAAGCTTGTTAGAAGTAAAGAATCTCGGGCCCCACCCCTGATCTGCTGAGTCATAACCTGCATTTCAACCAATGTGACTTGCATGCACATTGAATTTTCAAGAAGCACTGCTCAAAGAGCTCTTTCTTCCTTGCCTTTGCATGTTCCGATTTCCTTGTCTGGACTGCCTACCACCTCTCCTCCTTTGCTCCCTAACTCCTATTTATCCCTCAAGACTCAGCATCTACAAGCACAACATATTCTTAGTATGATTACCTGGAGAACAGGGTGGATGAGGAGGAGTGAGAAGGAGAAAGAAAATGTCTATGATAAAACCACATGTATCTTGTAATCCCAAGTATCTATATATCTGTATACTATATCTATATCCATATATATGTATATATATTATAGTCTGTGTGTCTTCATGCAAAGATGCTTACTGTTAATGGTGGTTCTTCAAGGTGGTGGGACTTCATATATTTATTCTCTTTTAAATATTTCTGAATCATCATTGTAAATTCTTTACAATGAGTCTATATTATTTATAATCAGAAAATAAAATAATCATCACTTTCATTACAGAAAATAAAGGAAAGCCTATTTTACCCTTCTGTAAATAGTTGTATGAACATGGTATCAGAACAAAGTAGAGTTGACATTTGAACAATGTGGGGGTTAGAGGCACTGACCCCGGCACAGTCAAAAATCCACAATAACTTTGGACTCCCCCAAAACTTACCTACTAATAGCCCCCTGTTGACTAGAAGCCTTACCAATAACATTAACAGTCCATTAACATACATTTTGTATGTTATGTGTTTAATACACTGTATTCTTAAAATAAAGCTAGAGAAAAAAGTGTTATTAAGAAAATCGCAAGGAAGAGAAAATAGATTCACAGTATTGTACTATATTTATCAAAAAAAAAAAAAAAATCGCAGCCCTGGGCAGTTCAAACCTGTGTTAGTCAAGGGACGACTGTATAGCACTTTTCAAAAAGTAGAGCTGACACCTCCCACAGTTAGGGACTCTCGTTGAATTAAGGGCCGGGAGCAGCCTGGGCACTGGCCACCACTGCCTGAAATTGGATGAAGAAAACAGCATGATCTCCCTTGTGATGCCTTTGGTGCTCTCTTTCATGTCTACCCCGGGTCCCGATAGACGTGATCCTACCACAGTGATGACAGTCTTCTCTCCATCCCCCATCTGGGTACCTCTCTATGGCTGCACACTGAAACGGGGGTCAGGTTAGACTCCTAGGTTAGGTTAGACACCCAGACTCATCAGAGGTAGCTGCAGAGACATTCGGACGCCTTGGATGGCATCTTAGTTGGCCCTCAGTATCAAGGATTTGCTCTATTAAGAACCGATGTTTTTGTATATTGGCTATTGCATTCCATTCTTTTCTAAGTTTTGGCAATTTTTTTTTTCTTCACTGAAGAAAGCGTGAGAGTTACCGATAGAGGCTATTTTAAATCCGTGGCAAAATGTGTTCTGCTGAGCTGTGGAATGCAATTTCTGCAAAGACTCAGTGGGCTCAGCTCTGGGAACCAGTGGGCTCCTTATAGGGTAGGGCCACAAAAAGCCACCAGCGCAAACACAAAACATTCCGCGCAGCAATTCATCTGCAAAAGCAGGGACTAGTGTGAAATTTGATTAAACAGCAAGGGTGAAGAAGGCTTTTTTGGAGAGAGAGCTACCTCTTTGGGGTATGATGTAAGCATTCATGCAGTTCTAAAGACAGCTCAGAACATTTACATTCTTTCTTTTAGAGCAAAGGTGGCTCATCTCAGCGAATGACAGTGTTTTAAATCAGCCTTTTTAACATGTGCAGTCATATCTGTAAGTCTGTACCCACCTGTCAATCTCCCTGCTGTCAGCACCCATCTGTCCATGTGGTGGGGGCACCAGAGATGTAATATGACTTGATACCAGGTGCAGCCAGACTTTGGGAGGCCTGAAGCTCAGCTGATTTTACTGGTCCTTCTTCCGAAGAAGAATGCAAAAACATCTTACTTTTGTGAATCTAACAAAAATATACAACCATGTGAACACACTGTAGAACCCCTCCTGGGCCTGGAACCTAAACTGGACTCCAGTAGCTGCATTATAAATCCGCCCATGCGGCTTGGATGCTTGGGGGAAAGGTACGCTCCGGCTCTCCTTCAGTAACATCCCCAGCACCGCGTAGCTAAGGAGAAAATTCCATGTTCGTATCAAAAAGCCTTCTTGCTGACTCATCAGAATAATGGCCAGCTTTCACTGCACGCCTATTACTATGTGCCAGGCGCTGTTCTAAGTTTTTGACATATATTGCCTCCTTGAAGCCTCATATGAATGCTGAGAAATATCTCATTTTATACATGTAGAAACTGAGACCCCAGACAGGTGATAACTTGCCCCAGAAGATGCACCAGCTGTGTACTGAAACCCAGGGAGAGACAGAAGATGGTTTCCAGCTTTTGAATTCCTGCCACAGTGCTCTATCTGCCTGACTCTAGGACTGGTGGAAGAGGGCAGGGCCTAGGTCACCATGCTGAGACCCACCATGGGACCCTGGCTCTAGGAAGAACTTGGTAAGAATGGGCAGGACTATAAGTGACCACATAGGTCACTAGAAAATGGACCCAGTTACCAGAACTGGGCAGAAGGTCTCAGCCAGGTTTGGAGGGCAGGTGTGGAGAAGCTTGGTTTTGAGCCCCAGGAATGTCACCTATATAGAATGAGATTGGTTTTAGAGACTCAGAAATGATGGGTCGACCTACAGAAAGGTTCCCTGAGAGCCACAACCTCAAACATAAAAATGGTCGATTGCTAGGGGCACCTGGGTGGCTCAGTCAGTGAGGCATCCGACTCTTGCTTTTGGCTCAGGGTCGTGATCTCAGGGTAGTAAAATCAAGCCCTGCATTGGGCTCTGTGCTCAGTGGGATTCTGCTTGGGATTCTCTTCCTCTCCCTCTGCTCCTCCCCCTGCTCTCTCTCTCTCTCTCAATTAAATAAATAAAATCTTTAAAAAAAAAAGACAAAAATCTATTTAAAAAAAAAAGAAGGTCAATTGCCGGCCCTCGCTGAACAGCCACCAAGCCCTCTGGATAAAAATGCTGCTGGGAATGATCAGGCAACAGTCTGATACTGCTTTTCTCCACCCTGTTTGAGATGGAACATATTTCACATGGTCTTTTTTCCCATCTTGCACACAAACACATTAATCTCAGACCATCTCTGAAGCCACTTTTTTTTTTTTCCAATATAGGAATGTCCTAATGATGCACTGAAGCCCTCTGAGTCTTGCCCTCTTTCCCTTCCTCACGTTTTGTGGTAAACCCAGCTCGTTCACAGGTGATAAATGTCAGAAGGGAGCCAGACACCCATGCACAGAGGAAGAAGGAAGCAGTACGTGTTAAAAGTGAAACGGTGTTAACCAAGTCCTTGAAAGCAACTCGTAATATAATTGTTTGTAATATTTTTTTGTATTTGTTTTTGTGTTTGCTTATTTATAATTTATTGTTTATTTATTGTTTATACCCCCATTTTAGTCCAAAGAGGACTTAAATGTAGTCTATAAGAATACATTGCAATGAGTTTTAAGAAAACAGTGAGGAAATTGGAGCACAGTGGCTGGTACACAAAATATAACCCAGGAGGCTCTATACACTTGCTGGAAGAAGGCCAAAAATCTTGCTCTGAGCTGCCTGGCAGTTGATGCAAAAATCAGGAAATAGAAACCGATCAGACGCTCAAGAGAAACACACATATTCCTGAAAGAAATTCCTCCATGGATCTTCATAAAGAGGGCACTGCCCACCAACCTCCTCAGTATCAATATCCTGAAAAGAATCTCTCAAATGTTTACGTGTCCAAGATTTTTAATGTCCAGGTAGAATGTTTCCTAGTCAATGTTTTTTCCAAATCCTAATTATCATGTGGCAAGAGGGTTATCAGTCAGGCCAGATGACATTAGAGAAGAACATGGGATTCTGATTTTGAAGCAGATAGGTCACCCTCCCCTGTCATACTGAAATCAGTATTTGAAGACAGATGCAATGCTCCCATAAGAAAGATGTGATAATTTGGGTGAATTCCCCGGTCAAAGATTCAGCATGAAGTGTTATATATATATATAATATTATATGATATATGTAATATTAAGTTATATACGTGTGTGTGTATACAGTCACAGATCTTTAAGGCAAGTAAATGTCCCTAGTAAAAAAAAAAAAAATGATTATAAGAGTAAAATTCAGTTCTGAAGCAACAGATCACCACAGGAAGTCCTACACAATAAAATGTTGAGCCCCATATATTAGACACAAATGTATTTTGATGTGAAATTAATTTGTTGCTTAAAGTATCAAGTGCATATTTAGTTAACAATAATTTCATCCTCTTAGAATTTCAAGAGGCTTTTGAGGAGAGACTTTGAATAGGTTTTTTCTTTTTTAAAATGACCGAGGAACTTTGAGCCCAGTGTGTTTCTATTTTGTCCATTTCATTTCTCTGAATTCAAGGGAAGTATTCAAAATTCCCCCTCTGGCCTTTTCCTGCTGAAAAGCTCAAAACTAAAGACCTACCTCTAATATTTGCCTTTCAATCTCATCCTAACACTTGCAGTGTTTAAGCATACAAACTGAACTGAAATTTTTGGAATCAAAACAAAGGAAGATAATTTAGAGTTCCTTTTATTCTTAACTTTTACCATGAAAATATCCAACTATGCACAAAGATAAAATTCAACACATCCCTGTGTATTTCTTTTTCAGCCACAACTATCAACTAAAAACATTCAGTTTGCAGACTATTTTGTCAAATTATTTTAAAGAAAACCCAGATATCATATTATTTCACCCCTAAATATTTCAGTATTCATCTCAAAAGAAAAGATATAATCATACCTAACAATGCCAGTATGATTGCTAAGAAAAGAGACAATAATTCCAATCCATATTCAACTTCTCCCATTGCCTGAAATTGTGTATTTTACACTTTGGATCAAGATCCAAACAAGGTCTACTCACTGTATTTGGTTATATTTCCCATTTCTTTTAAGCCTCTTTTAGTCAAGAAAAAAATGCCCCCCCGTTTTTTTCCAACACTTTTGTCAAATGACTAAACCCAAACAATTGAGTAACAAGTTTAATGTCCTCTCTTCAAGGGAAGACAGCCCATGGATTGGGGGAGTACAATGCCACTCAAGCAGTGGGTGTATGTTGGGTGTATGTTGGTGTAAGCTTGCTTTAACAGGTGCCTCCTGCATGTACAGGTTGACCTAGGTTTCGATTCGTGACGAGAGCCAGGCCACTGGGGTGGCCTCCATTCTGTGAGTCCTGATATGGGAATTAACTTTATCAACTTCAAATTTTCTATTAACAGTGTTTGAGATACAATTCAGATACCATAACATTCACTCTTTTAAGGCACACAATTCAGTCGGTTTTAGTATATTCATAGACTTGGGCAATCATCATCGTTATCTAATTCAAGAGCATTTTCATCACTCCAAGATGAAATTGATCTATTAGCAGTCACTCCCCCACCTGCCTCCCATGTCTTCTGGCAGTCACTAATCTACTTCCTGTCCCTATGGATTTGCCTATTTAGGACATTCACGTTAATGGAATAACACAACATGTGGTCTTTGGTGTCTGGCTTTTTTTTACTTAGCATAATGTTTTCAAGGCCCGACGGAGAAGAGTAGTGCTATGCAATGCTGGACTCCTTCATTCCTTTTGATGGCTGAATAATATGGCATTGATTGGATATAACACATTTTTTAATTTATCAGCTGATGGATATGCCATTGACTTTTTGAAGAAACCAGGCCCAGTTATCTTGCAGAGTGTTCCACATGCTGGCTGAGTGCTTCCTCCTGATGCTGGTTCACTTGTTGTTCTATCCTGTTTTTCTCATAGACTTGAGAGAAACGCCCATTCTTGAAAACTTGGCTGTCAAATTGTGTGTGGAAGAACCACCTGGCACTCTCGCCTCAGGAGCAGAAATCTAGGCCCTATCAGCAGAGAGTCTGACTTAGTAGAGTTGACAGGGGGCCCAGGAATCTGTATTTTTAACACACCAGGTGTTTCGGCTGAGGGTATTACCAGAACCCATTCTGAGAAACTCTGCTGGGTGTCCTTCGAACATGACTTCAGTGGCACTTGACATTTCACAGGAAATCCGTAAAAGCAAAGGTCGGTCATTGGCTGAGACGTTTTAAAAATAAAGTTGGAAATACTATAGAATTACTCAGAACAGCCTAGGTTAATATCCTAGCCGATGTCTGGTGGGTTGGAGATAGGCATTTGAAGGAGTCCTGGCCAAGAGAATTGTGTTGTGGGTGTTAATTAGCTACCCTGGAGTGAGGGAAGCTGCCAGATTTAGCTTTAAAGGCAGGGAGAGCAAAATTAAAGGACTGCACGGATCTTTACAGTATTGAGCTCAAAATTTACAAGTGTGCCCAGATCATTAATTAGAGGACTTTTTGATTCAGGAAATTTTAATTCTTAATCTGAAGCCATTTTTTTTTCGGTGACGAAGAGGAGGGTACATTGTATCTCCTCTGAGGGAGCTCTCCTCGTGCTCTAGAAATATGCTACCACAAAGCACAACCATTTTGCTTCAACACTTTTCATTATCTAGTGTATTTTACAACACCCAAAACTCCTGAGTGGGAAGAGTTGTTTTCCCTTAATTTAATGACGAGTTTTCTTTCACTTAATACATGAGTGATGCTTTTAAGGGTCTTTTAATGGTTCTCAAGCAGCCAAAGCAGCAAATGGAGTTCCATTTACCCTGTGTGTCTCATTAAGCTATTATAGAAGAGGGTAATGTGGCTGAGGAAAAACCACCGCTGCTTTTTTGGGGCATGAGCAGAAAAAAATGGATTTCTGGAGATGAAAACTGAGTTTGGACTTTCAAATGCCCTTCCAGGGCTGTTTCTAGGGGAGTTATCGTTCAAAAGGAATGTTAATTGCCAAGTAATAATAACCTCAGCTTCTTGACTTCTTAGCCTAAGGAGTGAGTGCCTACAGCAAAAGGTATTTTTTTTAAAACTCTTATTGTGGAAAATTTCAAGCATGCCCCCAAATAGGGAGAAGAATATTGTAAAGCTCCACGTACCCAACATCAAGCTTCAGCAATTAGCCATTTTTTGCCAATCTCCTTTCATCCACCTAAGTGGATTTAGTTTTGCTCAAGCATTTTCAGGGAAATTCCAGACATTGTGTCATTTCACTTGTAAAAATTTCAGTATGCATTTCTAATCAATAAAAACATTTTTGAACATAACTATGCCAGTACCACACCTAGCAATATTCTTCTTTCTCATCTAATACCAGGTCCATACTCAGATTTCCCTGATTGTCTCAGAGCAGTCTTTTTATGGTTAGCTTTTTTTTTTCTTTTTAAGAGAGAGAGAGAGGGTTGTGGCAGGAGGAGCAGAGGGAGAGGGAGAGAGAGAATCTTAAGCTGTTCACACCCAGCACGGAGCTTGACTCCAAGGGGGCTCAATCTCATGACCCTGAGATCATGACCTAAGCCAAAATCAAGAGTTGGTCGCTTAACTAACTGAGCCACCCAGGAGCCCTACAGTTAGCTCCTTCTATTCAGAATCCAAACGTGATGGTTATGTCTTTAAGTCTCTTTTATTCTAGAACAATCCTCTTACTCACCTGACCACTGATTTGTTATAGAAATTGGGTCATTTGTCCTGGTAAATGACCTACATTCTGGATTTGTCTTCTTGCTTCCCTTTGGTGTCATTTAACTTGGTTCTTTATTTTCTATAAATGGGCTTGATGAGATTTGAATTGAATGAACGAGAAAACTTCATACTTCCTAGTGCATCACATCATGAGGCACATAATGGCATGACTGTGCCATTTTTCTAGGCTTCCTTAGTGGGTCCAGTTGGTGTCCATGTGAGCCTGCCATTACAAAGTTAGCCATCATCCTTTACTAAATGTCTTCAGCTTCCACTTATGTTCATTCCTTATATTCTTTATACCATTAATAGCTAAAAATAGTAATTAGAAATTCTTTAAAAATCATTTCTTTTGCATTTATTAGCTGGACTTCTATAAAGAACAACTTTCCCTGGGGGCGCCTGGGTGGCTCAGTCAGTTAAGCATCTGCCTGTGGCTCAGGTCATGATCCCAGGGTCCTGGAATCGAGCCCCGTGTCAGGCTCTCTGCTCAGAGGGGAGTCTGCTTCACCCTCTCCTTCTCCCCTTGCTTGTACGCTCTCTCTCTCTTTCAAATAAATTAATAAAATCTTAAAAAAAAAGAAAAAAAAAAAAACTTCCCCTCAAACACGATTTGGTTATCCCCAAAACAGTTCATACAGGAAAGGCAGGATAAATTCTTTTTCTTTTCCTTTATTTTTCAAATTGCAGAGTAATACAACCTCTAACAATGACAGGGAGGTCTCATATCATTATGAATCCAGGACGTTTATATGTTTTACATTTCATCAAAAGTAAGTTTTTAAGTTGTTGCTGGAGATGGAATTGTGAAATGTTGGCATCAGCCTTCTGAGATAGCAAATTTCCTAAGGTATAGCCATGGGCCATACATTCATCAGAATCCCCTGGAACATTGGTTAATACATAAATTCCTGGATTCCTACCAAGACCTATGGGGTCAAGTCTTTGGGAATAAGCCCTGGAATCTGCATGCCTCAGAAACTCCCTCCAGAGATTTCTCAAGCAGCTATGGAATTGATAGCCTTTTGGGACCACCTCATCAGAGCTCAGGGACAAAGCATCAGGTGGGTTACATATCTAAGCAGTTACTCCAAAATAAGAGCATGAGATTAACCAATGACAATTCAAGAGAAGGGCGGGTGGGTAAACTAGGTCCTTCAAGGGGCACCTGGGAGGCTCAGTTGGTTAGGCGTCCACTTTGGGCTCAGGTCATGATCTCAGGGTCCTGGGATTGAGCCCCACGTGGGGCTCCCTGCTCAGCGGGGAGTCTGCTTCTCCCTCTCCCTCTGCCTGCCGCTCCCCCTGCTCTCTCTCTCTCTGTCAAATAAATAATAACATCTTTAAAAAACAAACAAACACCTAGGTCCTTCAAGAGGGGCCCAGCAGACGAGAGTAACACTATATACACGGCGAGCCTCCCTGCAGTGCTATACCGTGGTTGAGACGACCGAGGTTCTGACGACTCCTTGTTATTAGAATCCTGGGAAACTTTTACAACCCTAAATCCTGTACCGTGTGGTTCAACATGGCACTGAACTAATTTCTCCTGTGGATTCCCACGAACCACTGCTGTTCACATCCACAGCCTCAGATCCCACACAGCTGCGGTTCACTGGGCCCCAGAGACTCCCACTGCATGATTTGTGTCATCTGATCAGTTAATATGGTTCCCATTCCATTAGGACATGGAGTGCCATTTGTATTTTAAGTCTCAATTAGCACTGTTCTCATACGTTCTATTTTTGAATTGCTCATCTCCTCTAGGGAACTCACTTTCAGTATTTTATTAAAGTCCTCTAATGCCTGACATTTTAAGCCAAACATTTATTTAGTTGGTTTTCCATAAAAACGATGATCCATTTTTGTAATTTCGTTTGCCTTTATTTATGGAGTTTTAAATAGCACTGTCGAATGCACTGACATACAGGAGGAAAAAATACAGATGTTTGAAAGAAGAAACAAACTTGCCTATCTGTCGATTGAATCTTTTTTGCAGATGAGAGAAAGTCAGAGCCCATCACTCAGCATTTTTCTGCCCATGAACTTGGGAAGAGAGAATGGGAATCAGGGTCCTAGAGCACAACACAAATCCCAGATCTCTCTGAATGAAGGAAATCCCCAGTGTATGCCAGCGAAGCTCTGTATTGTTCCAGTATCCGGCCAACGGAAAGGGCGTGGCGGGGGCCACAGTTGAGCAATCGGGCAGGGAACCAGATGTGGAGATTCTTCCAGTTGTTGCCGTGTCTGGAATTGCTGCCTCCAGGCAGAAACCTGGGCTTGAGGCCATTTGATTAGGGCAGGGGTCATAAACTCCAATGCCTGTGGGGGCCAGGAAGGTAGCATAAAGGAGTGAAGAGGCCAGGATAGGAGACTGGTGAGTGAGGGAGACAGGTCTCCACTGAAGCAGGTTACTCGATTCAGTCTCTTCTGGCTGGGGCCAGGAATGTGGACCCTGAATGGCGAGAGCTTTTGACATTTCAAGAGAAGCCAACAACCTGAATTTGGATGTGAACTCACTAGGTTTCAAATGTTGGCATTAATTCAAATGGATTTTAAACATAGCGGATAATTAAACTAAACATGTCCATGGGCCACCATTTTGGGGCTTTTGATTTAGGGAATACTGCACTGTAAACTATGCCACAATGAAACAGAAAGAACTTTTATTTCCCAGATCAAGATGAGTAAAACTTAGAGTCTAAAGCCAGTTTGCTGATGCCATTAGCAGAGACTCAAGCCATAAACCTTACAGGGATAAGTTAGCTATATTATGGCCCCTAACCAGGGGCTAGAAGTTTGCAGTTGGGTTCCATTTGTCCAGAAGCTCTGGATGGATGCATATGGATCAGTGCAGAGTCAGAACTCAAAGTTTACGCTCTATTGATTATGGGTCAATGGTGACATCTTCCTACAAAAAAGCTATCACATTATGGAGCCAGCCCCCCTTCTCGAATCCTCAGAAGAAAACAGAGCTGAGTACTTATGTGGATTGCTTTATGAAAACTCGAACGCTTGACATGCAGGAAAAGAAGAGAATAGGAATTTACACAGACTGCTTTTGTCTTTCTGAAGAGTGATAGCCAGATAACACATTCTGCTGGGATTAGATTTCAGTGTCAAGTTGTCTTCTAATTAATCAGAGAGAGAGAGCATGGCTATATAATTACAGAATATGGACTGTTCAAAAGAAACAATAGGTTCAAAATGGAGTCACTTATGTTAAGCCCAAAGGCCTTAATACCTTAATACTTACTGCAGTTTTGGCCTCTCCAATGAGTGGAATTTTAAACTCCTCAGTCTGGAATTTCCTGATCAGCACTAGTGAGGTAATCTGCTTAGGAACCCCCTGCTCTTCCCCCTGAGGGAAGGTCACCTTGCCTGAAACAATCCTTTTTTTTGTTTGTTTCTTTTTCAAATAACTCTCTTGTCCTGCCCTAGTTGTGCATATCCAAGTGCTCCATTTTCTATAGTCCCTTGGAACATCCTTCTATGGGATGCTGCCCCGGTTCATGAAACATTGAATAAATCCAGTGGGATGATTTAATTTACTCAGTTGAATTTTTGTTCTTTAACAGATTTGGTGGCAGTGGTGAATTGAAGAGAACTTCTGGCAGCTTTGGGAACGAGAAACACATGAGGCGTGGCACACATGCACCCTTCGCGTTCTCATCCTGTTCCCAAGGGTTCTTGGTAAGTTTTCAGTTCTGAGCTCCTTTCTCTTTGCTTTGAGCTCCTGATCTGACATTCCACACTTCCCTGTTTTTTTTTTTTTTTAAAGATTTTATTTATTTGACAGAGAAAGACACAGCGAGAGAGGGAACACAAACGGGGATTGGGAGAGGGAGAAGCAGACTCCCTGCCGAGCAGGGAGCCCGATGCGGGACTCGATCCAGGGACTCCAGGATCATGACCTGAGCCGAAGGCAGTCGCTTAACCAACTGAGCCACCCAGGCGCCCACACACTTCCCTGTTTGATTGGAAACCCCAGCCCTTGGTTCCATCCCCAGATCCCACACTGAGAACTGCTGGTGGCAGCTGTCTGGAATCAGTCTGCAGTTCTTTGGGGTCTGCTGGTTCAAATCTTTCCCCAGTTCCCAGATTCCATACAGTGTTGGTGGTTACTGACCAAAGTTGGACTGGGTCCAGGGTCAGACTGGGTCCAGTTTGGGCTAGACGGGGTCCAGTGGAATTGGAATATTACAGGTGAATATTACAGAAGGGCTAGTTGCTAATGGGAATCTCAGAAGTCAAAAAAGTTGGTGGGCACAAATGGAGTGCTTAAAGGGTGTTAGAGCATGCACCACCTCAAGAAGACTCCCATGATAGGCCCTCTTCGGTATTGGTTTGGCTCCAGGAAGTCCAAAGACCTAGCTAAATTAAGAAATGGGATCCTTTATATCCAAAGAGTTGAGCACACCACCTCCCGGCACTCCTGCTAATTTTATGTTTAAGAACTATAGTCCGGGGTGCCCGGATGGCTCAGTTGGTTAAGTGTCTGCCTTCCGCTGGGGTCATGATCCCAGACTCCTGGGATTGGGTCCCGCATCCGGCCCCTGCTCAGCGGGGAGTCTGCTTCTCCCTCTCCCTCTGCCCCTCCCCCTTCTCGTGTTCGCACTCTCTCAAATAAATAAATAAATAAAATCTTAAAAAATAAAAAAGAACTATAGTTCAGGAAGCTTCACATATCTAGCAAAATGGCAAATATTTACTGAAAATAACCTAGAATTACAATGGTCATTATGGGGAATATTCCGATTAGGCAAGATTACTCTTAGGAGCAATGGATCCAAAGTTGAACACACAGAATGGGATGCCTACTTTGATTGGTAGGCAGAAACTTTCAAAAGGCTTTAAGATTCCAATATAGCTTCATTAAAAGACTTGTTACAAAAGGCTAATAAAAAATTAAAGACATAAGAAGTACCTTAAACAAAAAAATAGTAAGACGGACGTGACCCCTACCGCTCCCCCCACCCCCGTCCTTTGTCTTTTTTTACTTGAGTACCCACATTTCACTAATGGTCTGTCTGAACTGCCCTTCCATTCTGAAGAGACCATGAGACAGTTTCCTTTTAAAATGAAACTTTGAGGTTGCAGGTGAACCTCCTCAGGTACCCTTTACACCTTGGCCAAAGACAGAACTAAGGGTCACAGTTAAAGAATGCCCTACAATTAGGGAGGAACCCAAACATTTTTTGAAGAACTTAGAGTCATTATCAGGGTCTGTGACCCCAGGCTACCTGTTCTCTATCAGCTTGTAGAGATGTTGGTATGACCTGGTGAAGCCCAAAACTGGATGCAGGAAGCAAGATGGCAAACCCCCAAAGATGATATTCGAGATCCTTGGCCTTCAACATCTCAGGAACCAGCAAAAGCTCACAAAATAGCAGCCAAACTTTCATATAAGCCACTCCTAGAGTCTTCCCTGCCTGTCCTTATTGCTCTATTATACAAACTCGCAAACAAAAAAAAGATGACTCTCTAGCAGACTTTAAAGCCTGTGTGTAGTCCTTTCTCTATGGCATTTGGGGTTCCACGCAATAAATAAGGTCACCCAGCCTGCTCTGGCTGCCCTCTTTGTACATGGATTATCTCCCGAGATTAGTGGATCAATAAAAAGGCAGAAAATAGGATGGGAGGCCACTAGTCTGACTGAACTCGTGACTATAGCTGAGCATTTTGAAAGGACCCTGGAGCAAGATTGCAAACAAAAATCTGCCAAGCTATTAGCTTTACAGCTCCAAGGGCAGAGACCCAAAGCAACACCTGGGCCTCCAGCCCTGCACCCTCCTAGGGGTCCATTAGCAAAACGCTGGTCCAAAGATCAAGGTCGCAGCTCTCATCAACTGGGGCACTGGAAAAGAGATTGTCCTAGGCAAATTCTTCTTTTTTTTAAATTTTATTTTAAAGATTTTATTCATTTATTTGAAAGAGAGAGAGGGCAAGCAGAGAGGGAGAGTGAGAGGGAGAAGCAGACTCCCTGCTGAGCAGAGAGCCTGACTCAGGACTCCATCCCAGGACCCCGAGACCATGACCTGAGCCAAAGGCAGGTAGATGTTCAATCGACTAAGCCACCGAAGCGCCCAGGCAAATTCTTTTTCTTTTTTTTTTTAAAGATTTTATTTATCTGACAGAGAGGGACACAGCGAGAGAGGGAACATAAGCAGTGGGAGTGGGAGAGGGAGAAGCAGGCTTCCCGCCAAGCCAGGAGCTCGATGCGGGACTCCATCCCAGGACCCTGGGATCATGACCCGAGCCCAAGGCAGAGGCTTAATGACTGAGCCACCCAGGCGGTCCCCAGGCAAATTCTTCTTAAATGCCCTCATAACTTGCCTGCAAAGGAGAGCCCCTCACACAGTTGAAGGGACTCTGAGGGCTTCTCTGCTAGACTATTACCAGAAACTCCCTTAATAGCCAAGGGAAAAACTAAAGTTAAAATTAATGGGCAACCTTGGCACATTTTAATAGATACCGGAGTTACACTTTCTACCTTAAACCCCACCCTCAAGATGACAAATCCCTCAAAGTAAAAAGGAGGTTTCCATCATTGGGGGTAGAGGGTGTCTGATAAAGTTCAGAGAGAATTTTTATCTCTACCAGTACAAATGACTCAGGGCTTTTACTGAAAAACACTCCTTTTTGGGGCGCCTGGGTGGCTCAGTCGTTAAGCGTCTGCCTTCGGCTCAGGTCATGATCTCAGGGTCCTGGGATCGAGTCCCCGCATCAGGCTCCCTGCTCGGCGGGAAGCCTGCTTCTCCCTCTCCCACTCCCCCTGCTTGTGTTCCTGCTCTTGCTCTCTCTCTCTCTGTCAAATAAATAAATAAAATCTTTAAAAAAAAAAAAGAAAAAGAAAAACACTCCTTTTTGTTGTGTCAGTCAGTTCCAGACAATTAGGTAGGGATCTCCTTTCTGAATTAAAAGGGCTAATTCATTTTGCCTCCAATGGAGACTTCACCTGAGAATTTCCTGACCAACCTGAACCTGATCTTTTATGTTCCTTGACACAGAAGAGGAAGAATTCCAACAAAAGTCCCCAAATTTAATGGAGGAGCCCAAAAATCCATGGGCTTCTAATATTTACATTGGACAAATAAGAAGTACAGAACCCATAAAGATTCAGACAGATAAAAGTAACCCTCTCCCTACATTACCTCAATGTCCCTTCAAGCCTGAGGCCATACAAGGCCTCATACCCGTACATAGTAGAAGACC
Source organism: Leptonychotes weddellii (assembly GCF_054177405.1). Lineage (NCBI taxonomy): Eukaryota > Metazoa > Chordata > Mammalia > Carnivora > Phocidae > Leptonychotes > Leptonychotes weddellii. The sequence goes on from NC_138370.1 coordinate 140,836,952, forward strand.
TTACCGCCCAGGGGGCTAATCATTCCCAGCACTAGTTCCTATCGATTTTGTCAATCCTGAAACCTGATGGGCAGGGAGGGCAATTTGTTCCAGATTTGAGAGCTATGAATAAGATGGTTATTCCGGTTTCCCAGTCATTCCAAACCCAAACGCCCTTATGTCACAAGTTCCACCTGAAGCCCAGGGCACTGCTGTGCACCTCTGTTCGGCGGAGACATCATCAGCCAATATCTATTTGCCTTTACCCGAAGCGATTGACACTGTCCCTAGATAATTATGCCTCGATGGGTCACCAAGGCCCCCTCTTATTTCTCTCAAGTAACGTCACTGAGGTTTAAGTACCCTCCAGGTCCCTGGGAAACCGAAACTTTTGTAATATGTAGATGACCTTTTGCTGTGCTTAGTCACAAAAGAGGAGTCCTCTATTTGCTGTAACAATTAGCTGAAAAGGGACACCAAGTCTCTAAGGCAAAACTACAATATCTCTAGACGTTGTTCAGTACCTAAGTCATGAGCGAAGCTCAGAAGCAGTTCAGCCGTCTCCAAAAAGAATTAAGCTAATTCAGGAATTTCTGAGACCTACAAGTAAGGGACGGCTTTGTGGATTTATTGCAGACTGCGGGATCCTAATTTTTCTCTATTAACTTCTCCACTCTGTAAACTTAACTAAAATCTCAGTCCCCGGAACCTTTGCTTGGAAAGACAAACATGAGCAGATTTTTATAAGACTAAAACAGGCGCTGGAAGAACCACCTGCCTCAGGGCCATCTATTTAAAACCCTTCACCTTATTTGTGCAGGGCGGGGATAATCAAGCCCTGGGAATGCTCACGCACGAACATGGTACTAGACGCGCCGATGAGAGCATGCAGTGTGATTCAGTGGCTCGTGCCTAGCCCAGTTGTCTTCATGCGAGAGCCGCAGCTGTGGAGTGAGCCCAAGCATCTGCAGATCTGACCCTAGGAAATGGCGTTTATTTGGAAACTTCACACTTTGTCCCAAGTCATCTTCACTCCGAACTGACTCCACATTTCTCTGCAAATAGACTAACTTCCTGAGATCCTGCTTTCACCATCTAATCTACATCTTCAATGTTGCAACACCCTTGATTTGGCTCTCTTACTACCTCTACCTGATGAAGGTGAGCCTCCTAGCTGAGGTAGGGAGTTCCATTTCGTGACAACTCATCCTGACTTAGGAGATATCCCTTTAACGAATCATTATCTACTCTGGTTTGTTGACAGGTCATACCGTAGAGGTGAAAAAGGAAATTTTCAGGCTGGTTGTTGCTGTTATTACTCAGTATGACCTGCTGGGAAAGGGAAACCTCTCACAAGCTAAATCCACCCAACCAGCAGAGCTCCATGCTTTACCTGAGCGTGCCAATTATCAGAAACACATACTGTTAATATCGATATGAATAGCTGGGATGCCTTTGGAGTCATCTTTGATTTTATTTTATTATTTTATTTTTTTTAAGTTGAATTTTTTTTTAAAGATTTTATTTGAGACAGAGAGAGAACATGAGCAGGGGAAGAGGGGCAGAAGGAGAGGAAGAGCGAGAAGCATACTCCCCATTGACAACGGAGCCCGACGTGGAGCTCGATCCCAGTACCCTGGGATCGTGACCTGAGCTGAGGGCAGACGCTTAACCGACTGAGCCACCCAGGCGCCCCTGGAGTCATCTGTGATTTTAGAATGTTATGGAGACCAATGAGGTTTTCTTGCATCCTCTGAGACCTCAATCAAAAATGGGCAAAAAGTAAATGATCTTCTTACTGCCATTCTGCTATTCTTTTAACTTCTGAAATTGCTGTCATCAAAATTAAGGCTCAGCCTGAAAGCACGGAGTACCAGGAGATGTCTCGGCTGACTCTCGTGCACAGGCAGAAGCATGCGATTGAAGCACGTGTGGACCAAGTCCATTCTGCTTCTGCACAAAATGGCTCTTCATTGCCAAATGTTTGCCATTCTGATGTCCTGGTAACACGGCAATGGTCTGCTCCTGAATCAGAGAAATTAAGATGGGTGAACAATGGCTATAAATGAAACAAACAGCTGGAACTAAACCTAACTCCACTTTTCGGTTTCCGTATTCCTTCCCCCACCTTAGGACATTTAAGATGACCTAAATTATAAGTAGATATTGGTAGGGACTCTTCTATAAAATTGCAAAAACAGTCTACCAGCCATGTCTGACCTGCCACGGCCCCAATCCTGGCAAACTATTTTTGTCCTGAGAAGCCTCAGATCTCCTCCCTCTGGACCCTCTGAATGCCTGCAGTTGGACTTCATTCAGCTACCACTTGGTCCAGGTTATCAATATGTTCTTGTTATCATATGTGTTTTCCAGGTGCGCTGAAGACCTCCCCTGTCGCAAGGCTGATGTCCTCACAGTGGCCAAGAAAGTGTTGGAAAATGTGTTTCCCACTTGGGGTATACCTTCTATAATCTCCAGTGATCAAGGTACCCACCTCACTGGGCAAATCATATAAGCCTTAACAAACACCTTGCAAACCTCTTGGGATTACCACTGTCCCTATCACCCTTTAATCATCAGGTAAGGTTGAGAGAACTAGAGAGATCCTTTAAACTTAAAATGTCTAAACTTGCAGACACCACTGGATTTCCATGGCCCACAGTATTGTCTTTGGTCTTGCTGACTGTTCATAGTACTCCCTTTGGGAAAGTCACTCTATAGAAGACAGTCGCTGGTAGATCAATGTCTATCAGTATATAACCTTCTGCTGAAGATACACAACTTTCATGCTAGGATGTCCAGCTACAGTAAGTCTTATGCTTATGTCTTCTGTTTAAGCATATCATCAGCAGATTAAAGAAGCTTTGCTGAATCCCATTTCAAGGAATCCTGTTGGTCACAGTCTAGAGCCTGGTAACCGGGACTTCTGGAAGTGTCATCAGAGGAGGACAGCCTCACTGTGCCTCATGGGAAGGGAGCTTCCCAAGTGCTCCCGAACACAATATACTGCAAAACTAGAACACACTGAGCCTTGGGTACATGTCTCACTGATAAAGAAGGCTCCACCTGATATCAGGCCCTAGGCAGATGATACAGACCTACAAACTGAATTGACAAGGAAGAGAAGTGGCTGACATCGAAGTAGACTGCTTTCACCCAAGATGCTGGATCAAGACCTCATACTTAAACTAAACATGAAACCCTTTCTCCTTTTTCTTTTCTTTACTCTGGCATTGGCCTGGAGAGATAATGCCCTCATTGTATCCCTCAGGCCATTGCTAAGTTTGAGAGGGGATTGGTTAACTCTCAGATTGCTAGATTTGTCATGATGCAAGAGATCCTACCCGGGACCAATTTCTCTTTGAATCTCAATGTCAATCCTCCCTTCCCCCTGCCCCATCCCCCACTTAGAAGTATGTACCCAGTTAGACACATTTACCTATGTGAATCTTAGCGCATTTGGATCCTTCTGTTCCCATGATTATCTAGACCAGATCCGTCCCCACTCGCTGAGAGAGCTCACCAGCAGCACCCATCTTTATAAGGCACTTAAGATGACTTTTTATTTCAGGTTTGGAGATTCCTTTCCTATATATGCTAAAACCCTGACTGACCCCCAGTTTAGGAGTAAATACAAATGAGAATATGATTAGAAACTTCTCCTGAACTCTTGGAGCCCCTGCAGAGTCTGTTGTTAAGACACTAGCTGCCCAGCAAAGATCCTTAGAGTCTCTGGCCAAAGCGTTTGGAGTAAGGAGGTGTCTGAGCTGGGCCAACAGAACCTGCTGTACCTGAACTAACACTTCTGCGGAAGATGCAACTCAGTTATGTAAGAGTTCCGAGAACGCCACTTGGCTTAAAAGGGTGACTTCTTCAATAGGGTCATTCTTTGGTTCAGTCTTGGGGACCATGGCCCTGAAGTGCACTCCAAATGTTGGGAATTATCCTGCTTATAGTTACAGTAACCTCCCTGGTGTGCTGTATTCTCCTAAGGGCTTTAAATGCATGTTTGCAGCCACCAACCACCAAGCCAATGATCTCCCTGAGGCTGGAATGACAGAAAAGGAGCAAAGAGAATGACCAACTAAAAAACTGTGAGCCTGAAGTCATGACTCACGAGTGCCACAGAGAGTCAGCAAAACCCAGGATGAATGAAAGCTTCGAGAACTAGAGCCGTAGCTGAGAGTGGTGCTAATGCCTTGAATTTCGATCACATCTCTCAGTTAGGCTGAGAGTTGGATCAAAAGAGGGGGGACTGTTAAAAAGAAACAACAGGCCCCAAATGGAGTCCCCAAGACTTCATGTCTAACCTAACTGCAGTTTCAGCCTCGCTGGGTTTTAAACTCATCATGCTGGAATTTCCAGATCGGCCCCAGTGAGGTAATCTGCACAAGACCCCCTGCCCTTTCCCCAAGGGGAAGGTGACCTTGCCTGAAACCATCCTTTCTTTTCTTCTGCTAGTTAACTTCCTTGTCCCACCCCATTCTGCCTATCAAAGCCTTCCATTTCATACAACTCCTTGGAACAGCCTCCTATTTGTTAGATGGGATGCTGCTGACTCCTGAGTCTTAAATAAAGCCAATTAGCTCTTTCAATTTACTCAGCTGAACTTTGTTCTTTAACAAGACATAGTGGGGAGCGCCCGGGTGGCTCAGTCGGTCAGGTGTCTGCCTTCGGCTCAGGTCATGATTGCAGAGTCCTGGGATTGGGAGTCTGCTTCTCCCTCTCTCCCCGCCCCTTCCCCTCACCACCTGTATTCTTCCACATGTGTGCACCCTCTCTCTCTCTCAAATAAATAAATAAAATCTTAAAAAAACGAACAGGATAGGGGTCTTTTTCACGGTTAACTTAGTGCACTGATGAAATTAATCTGAACTTTGGGAAATTAAATTTAAAGAAATTTCAGATTTCAGAAAGTCAGTCCATCAACTAAAATTCTGCATATCCTATAAAAGGCTAAGGGTGTATGGACTTGAATTCTACTTCTGGCTCTGTCTGCAACAGAACTGGGCCTTAATCATTTAACCTCTCTTGGCTTTGAGTTGGTTGAATTAGATGAATCTAACTGTAACAGTCAGTTATTCTACCACTTATACTTTGTTTTTAAAAATTTGGTTGTTTTTCTGTTATTGTTTATAGTCATTGACTATTTCTCTACCTTGTTTTGTTTCAAGGACATATTAGATGAATCCTTTTGTTTGCTAGATGGGTCAGATGGACGTGTCACATGTCAGTATTATTGTTTTTGTATTGGTTGGGACGTGGACTGATCATTGAGATGGGCCTAAAAGGAAACAGGATGATGTGCACTCATTACCAAAAACATTTTAATGACCCTTATGAAATCGTACATGGTTCTCCCTGTTCTGCTATAAAAGGAAACACAATTAATTGTTTATTAAAATACAGTACTCTAATACCACAGTGAAATACAGCTCTATACACATAACAACCATATATACACAACTATAAAATATATATATATATTTACACACACACTTGCCAAAATGGCTAAAGTTAAAAAGATAATACTAGGTATGGGGAGGATGTGGAGCAACCAGACCTAACGCTCTGGTAGTGGGAGCATCAGTATGACCATTTTAGAAAACGTGTTTGAGGGGCGCCTGGCTGGCTCAGTTGGTTAAGCGTCTGCCTTCGGCTCAGGTCATGATCCCAGGGTCCTGGGATCGAGCCCCGCATCGGGCTCCTTGCTCAGCGGGGAGCCTGCTTCTCCCTGCCGCTCCCCCTGCTTGTGCTGTCTCTCTCTCTCTCTGACAAATAAATAAATAAAATCTTAAAAAAAGAAAAGAAAAGAAAACGTGTTTGGCATTATCTGCCCAGGTTGAACACGTGCATGCTCAATGACTGAGCATCTTATGCCTTAGTATATGCTTAGTGGAAAGGTGTGTATATGTACACCAAAGAACGCAGACAAGAATGCTCATAGGAGCATTTTTGGTAATAGCTTCAGGCTGGAAAAAAACCAAATCTCTACCAGTGTTGAATTTGTAAACAGATTGTTGGCTCTTCAGACGATGGAATACTACACAGCAACAAAAACTAATGAACCACAGCTTCTCTGAGCAACGTGGCTGAACACATAATATCGAGCGAAAGAAACCAGGCAAAAAGGTGACATAACACATATGCACACAAAAGACCCAGGCAAAACAGCTATGGTGTTAGAAGTCATGATAGGGCTTGCCCCTGGTGAAGAGAGGTCAGGGATCTGGAGGAGCTCGGGGAAGGCCTTCAAGGATGCTGGTAATGTTCTATTCACCTGGCTGGTGGTTGCACAGGTGTGTCTGTGTTGTGACAATTCACTGAAGACTCATGCACCTTTCTGAATGTATGTTTTAATTAAAAATATTAAAACAGAAAAATTTGATGCTTTGTGCTTAGTCAAAATAATAATAGCTCTTTAAAAAGTTATAATAATCTATAGGACTCAGTAACAGGTGCTGTTGAAACGCATTATTTTATAACACTGACTTCAACCAAATGGCTCATAATTAACCCCTCTCCCTAGGGCTCGGGAAAAAAGTAAGCTATCTTGAATTGTCCTTTTTTTTTTTAAAGTCCACACAGCAATGAGTGTAGCGTGCCTAAAATGAAAACATCTACAGTATCATTGTTACAAAGGTTCCAGTTGAACCAGAGTACCAACAATACAGCATAATTTGTAATTATTCGAATTAAGTAGTACTCTTGAAACTTTTGAATCCATTTGCCTAGTTCATGAAGATCTTGAAAGGCTTATTCAATGAATACATTCTCAGCCAGTCAGTCGCTTACAGTCTACCTCTTCTGGGTCATCCTGATGGTGAGTGATGGATAGGATGTGTATAGAGCTTTACAAGGTACAGAGCATCATGGCCACCACCAGGAGGATACCGCTCCCATGGCCTTGTCAGTGTCACCCTTAATCTGGCCTGACTGTTTTTTAAGAAGAAATGGAAAGGGGCGCCTGGGTGGCTCAGTTGGTTAAGCGACTGCCTTCGGCTCAGGTCATGATCCTGGAGTCCCGGGATCGAGTCCCGCATCGGGCTCCCTGCCGGGCAGGGAGTCTGCTTCTCCCTCTGACCCTCCTCCCTCTCATGCTCTCTGTCTCTCATTCTCTCTCTCTCAAATAAATAAATAAAATCTTAAAAAAAAAAAAAGAAGAAATGGAAGAGTAGAGCCTTAACCTCCCACTGGGGACAAAGCTGAACAGAAAGAGGGTTCAGGACAATCGTATCTTGTTCTCAATGGTTGCCAACTTTCTAGAAGTTCAGGACCAAAGTTCATTACAGGTACTGCCCCCTGAAGGGAAACTCATTCCAGGTGCCACATGTGAATCCCTGCCCTCCCACCAGGTGGCGATTGGGGTTTATTAAAGCTATGGAAATGATCACATGCGGGCTGCCAGGGTATGAGGGTATAATTTGGCAAAAAGACCTACGTTCCCTTTATTGAAAATAGTGTTTATGGATATGGAAGGAATGTAAATGCCCCCAAGGAAAGCCTGTTCTATTGCTGATCAGGCTATAGAACAACTATTCACCTTACCTAGAGAGTCTATACTTGGAGGTCTTCCAATCTTCTTTCAAACACTTTCAATAATATCCCCATTCAACAAGTATTTATTGAGCACCTACTATATGTCTTCCTGTTCTGAGGGATATAGCAGTGAACAGAGCAGTCAAAACCTCTTAGGAGTGACCATGGAGCTTATCTTCCTTCCTGCCTCCTTTACTAAGAAGATGGAAGCTATTTTGTGTTAATTTCCTCAACCTAATGGATGGACTTCTTCCTTTCCAAAGCTCTAGGGCTCCCGATCTGTCCCTCTACCCTGCTAATAACTACCTTCATCAAGCCTTACTGCTAGGTTCACTAGCCCTTCATTTTTTTTATGACAAACATACTCAGGGGCTCCCCACACTAATAATCATGATAAAATGGACAAATAATATGATCAAACCTTTCCACTGATCTCTTGCCTCCCTTAAACTGCTGAGATCTCTCTTTATCACCAACTCTCTCTAGAAAATCTCATTTCTTTTTTTTTTTAATTTTTAAAGATTTTATTTATTTATTTGAGAGAGAGAACAAGTGGAAGGAAGAGGAAGAAGCAGGCTCGCCCCTGAGCAGGGAGCCTGACGCGGGGCCCGATCCCAGGACCCTGAGATCATGACCTGAGCTGAGGGCAGATGCTTAACTGACTGAGCTACCCAGGCACCCCTCTCTAGAAAAATCTCATTTCGAAGGGAGGCTCATTTGCTTCAACTTCCTTACAGAGCACTCCCCTTCCAAGCCCCGCCTTCCCCTTACCCAGGAAGGCTGTCAGTTCTATAAAATTCAGATCAGAACTTGGAGAAAAGAGAAAACCACCAGGAAAGCAGGATGGTGAGTAAAATGGTTCTGAGCAAGTGAGCCAAGTGTTTCAGGTAAAATAATTACTGGCTAATAGCCTCCTGTTGTGTGTTTGGCATTGTGCCAGGAATTTGAGGTTTTTCTAGAGAAATACAAAAAGTGACCTTTGATAAAAAGTCAGCAAGGGAAGATGAGACTGAGAAGACTTCCTCGGGAAGTAAGGTTTGAGCTGAATTTTGATGAATGAGTGGACTTGAAATAGAAGGAAGAAGAACTGGCTGAGGGTGGGCTGAGGGGTGTCATGAGCCTGAGGACCTGGAAGCATGACATGAGAATGATGTAATTGTTTGGTTTAAAATTTGGAAGAGATGGGGCAGAGCCAGATTAGCCATGTCCTTGCAAACCAGGCAGAGAGCCACCCATTAAAGGTACTTTTGAGCTCTTCAAGCCTCTACCACCCCATCTCTTTCCCTTAAAAGCCAAACATCTTTACTCTGTCTTCTCCCTTCCCTTTCACCTTCCAACCCATTCTGATAGGTGTTCTATCCTAACCAGCCCCTGCAAACTGCCCTGGAGAGAATTCAAAGGACCCCTGAGTAATAGGCTTTGCTGAGAGGATACTTACAGGAATCAGGGCAGATTACTTAACACTCTGCACCTCAGTTTTCTCTGAAATGGGGATTATAATATTGCCTTCCTCAAAGGGTTGTCAGAAGGATTAAATACATCTTAAAGCCTTGCTCAAGAACTGAACATTGTTACTATTATTAATCTTCCTTGAGCTCTTAGCTGTATCTGATGCATTTGACTACTCCCTGCATCTTGAAATACTCTTTGGCTTTTGCAATGTTGCACATTTGTTTGCTTTTCCTCTACCACTTGAGAAGCTTTCTATTAGTTTTCTTTGGATCCTCTTCCTCCACCTGATCCTTCCATGGTGGAGCTCTTCATGACTTTCCCCTCGTCTATTCTCACTCTACACTCTCCCTAGGCAATTTCATCCATAACTGCATGTCTTGCATTATCTCTTATATATTAATTACTTTTAGATGTATCTCCAATCCAGACATTTCTTCTTCTTTTTTTTTTAATTTTTTTTAAAGATTTTATTTATTTATTAGTCAGAGAGAGAGAGCACAAGCAGGGGCAGTGTCAGGCAGAGAGAGAAGCGGGGTCCTCACTGAGCAGGGAGCCCGATGCGGGACTTGATCCCAGGACCCTGGGATCATGGCCTGAGCTGAAGCCAGACACTTAACCGACTGAGCCACCCAGGCGTCCCCAGACATTTCTTCTGAGCCCCAGATTTGTACTTGATATAACTATTCAGGTTTTTCATGGTTATCTGAAACTCAACACCTGTGAAACCAATCTCACTTCTTTCCAACCATCTACACCTGAACTTTCTCCTTCAGCATTCCCTATGGTAAAAAAAAAAACAAAAAACATAACATTCTTGGGGAGCCTGGGTAGCTCAGTCCGTTAAGCGCCCGAGTCTTGATTTTGGCTCAGATCATGATCTCAGGGTTGTGAGATGGAGCCCTGCCTGGGGCTCTGCACCAGGCATGGAGCCTGCTTAAGATTCTCTCTCTTCCTCTCCCTCTACCCCTTGCCCCCCTCTAAAAAAAAAAAAAAAAAAAAGACATTCTTTTTCATTCCAGTTGGAAACTTGGGACTCATCTTTGGCTCATCCTTGTCAATCATCAAATTCAGCCGACAATCTGCAAAAAGCATTCCATCTGTCCACTTCTGTTTTCCCACTGCTGCTCCTTAAGTAAACCCAGGCTACCGACAACTCTGGGACTCTCTTGCCACGGATTTCTAACTGGCCTCACAAAGAGTGCTTTTGCTCTTTCAACCTTCTTTCCCTGGATAGTAGCCAGCTTTCTTTCAGTTAATCTAAATGTATAAGCAAATAACAATCTGATCATGTTCCAACCTAGCTTAAAAATCGGTCCACGACATTTCAATTGGTACTCCAAACTAAGCCAATTGTTCTGAAAGCTTAGGGAGTCTTTACCACCACAAATACACTCATGATCTTCGATGTAGTTTCCCTTTTGTAGGAACTCTAATTTGATGTTCACTCCAAAGTTAGCTTATCCTTATGTTAGATTAATTGCAAGCAAAAAGTAGCAAAGACGTCCATAAACAATGCCAATGAACACTGCATTAGAAGTCAAGCAGTATAAACACTGGGACTGCCATCTTTTATCCTAGGATCACCAGTGGCTCACACAGCTTTTGGCACAAAGTATGTCTTTAGTAAACAGGTGTCTGATACATGATGAAAAGGAAAAAGGATGGGGCACCTGGGTGGCTCAGTCGGTTAAGCGTCTGCCTCTGTCTCATCTGCCTCATGATCCCGGGGTCCTGGGATCAAGTCCCGCATCGGGCTTCCTGCTTGGCAGGAAGCCTGCTTCTCCCTCTCCCCCTGCCTGCAACTCCCCCTGCTTGTGCTCGCGTTCTCACTCTCTGTCAAATAAATAAAATCTTTAAAAAAAAAAAAAAAGAAAAAGAAAAGGAAAAAGGCTCCAATAAAGTACCTTACAGAATTGAAATATAATCCACAGAAACCATTTTGGTTGCAAACTCTATAGCCAGCAAAATATTTTCCCCAAGGACGGCCAAATGTTTACTAGCATTTGCATATCAAATGAGCTGCAATAACCTATTTGGCAATGAGGAAAAAAAAGAAAGGAAAGAATATGCCAGGCACAGGGCCTGAGACCGGATGAGACTTTTACAAATGCACAAGACAAGCTTCTTTCCCTCTAGGAGCTTCCAGACCACTTGGAGAGAGGCAAGTGTCCAAAAATTTAATATTCACCCTCTTGGCTCCTCCTATGGATAAGGCTTTTTTTCTTTTCTTTCTTTCTTCTTTTCTTTCTTTCTATTTTATTTATTTGACAGAGAGAGAGAGCACAAGCAGAGGGAGCAGCAGGGAGAGGGAGAAGCAAGCTCCCTGCTGAACAAGGAGCCCAATGCGGGGCTCCATCCCAGAACCCTGGGATTATGACCTGAGCTGAAGGCAGACGCTTAACTGACTGAGCCACCTAGGTGCCCTTGTGTCTTTCTTTAGGCGTAAAATGGTGAGTGAAAACAGGACTGGCTCTCAGTCTTGTTATGTCGGGTAAGGGTTGAGACTCAGACATTAATCAAATAATCACAGGCATAATAATAGCAGCTATTCTATATAGCGGATAGTATGTACCAGGTATATTTTTAATACTTTACATAAATTAATGCAGTCACATTCTATGAGGGGTACTCTTACTATCTTCATTTTATAGAGACAGAAATTGCAGCACAGAGACGTTAAGAAACTGGCCCAAGGTCAGAGAGCTGGTCCACACAGTCTAGATCCAGGGTTCATTCTTACAACCACCCACTCACCTGCCTCCATGCTGTGTAAGATAGGGCATAGACATATTTACAAGGTCCGTGAAGGGAGGCCGGATGGTGTTATAAGAACATGTAAAAGGGCATCTCAGTTTTTCTTGGTTTGTCTGAAGGCTGAGTAGTGTAAACCAAGCAAAGAGGGGTGGTGGGAGAGGGTAAGACATGAAATTGGTAGCAACGGAGGGGAGAGTATGGAAGCACCTGGATATCGTGGTTCATCGGTAGTGGTGGTGGGTGGGGGGAAGGAATCTGGAAGGCCTCATGGAGGAGGCAGATCTGAAGGAAGACCTTCAAATATCGGTTTAGTTTGTAGAGAAGATAGGAAAAGTAAACATCATGAGCTCAGACTAAACCTAATTAATTTGGGGGACAGGAACACACTGGTTATTTGGATTCTTTCAATTACGAGTAGCAGACACTCAATTTGAACTGGCCAAGAAAACAAGGACTTTACTGGCTTGAGTTGCTGATAAGTCCAAAATCTAGATCTGGCAGCAAGTATACGAATGATGTTGTTAGGGTCTCTCTTCCATTCCTCAGTTCCATTTTTCTACGTTGGCTTGGATCTCAGGCCGTGGACCTATGGAAGCTCTAGATTTTATCCTATCACTTCAGCAAACACCGGGAGAGGAGTACTTGTTTCTCTAAAGCTCCACCCCCCCACCCCGACTCTCATTGGCTCCGCTTATATTACGTTCTCCTTGTTGAACCAATCACTGTGGCTGGGTCATGAGCAGTACTCTCATTGGCCAGGCCTGGATCACGTGCCTTCCTCTGGAACCGGAAGGCAGGGTCAGCCATACTTGAACCCTAGGTTCTGAAAATGGTAAAGTTGCCCAAAGTAGAATCTGGAAACCAGGCAGGCCAAAACTAAGACTGCCACTGCAAGTGGTTGGCTGGGGCAGTGCTCCTCACACTTTATATGCAGAGTCTCATTCAGTAGGTCTCGGGTGGGACCTTAGAGTCTGCACTTCGAACAGCCTCACAGGGGAGGCCCATGCTACAGGTTCATGGACCACACTGTGGAGCAAGGGGCACAACACCTGGAGTGACTGCCTCCCTCAAATTTATTTAGGCTGTTCAGTGCTAGCCTGTATCCCATCCTACCATTTGTCTACTTTTCTCAGTTTTGACTCTACACCTTTATACTAGCTGGTCCGTATGTATGAAATACTTTTCCTCCACGTTCTCCCGTTAACTTGTCAACATTTTTATGACTTTACCTCTTATTTCCACCAAATGTTTCCTCACTGAGTGAAGCTGAGGCTAGGCTTATTCTTCTTCAACTGATGCCTTTTCCAGTTTAGACCTGTGAATACTAACCTTGTGGTAGGGTAAAAATGTATTTAATTATTCATGAGTCTGACAAGATCTGCTGTGTTCATTGATTTGTTGTGTATGTAATTCACTGCCTGAGTTTCAATCTGGGTGTTTGTCTATATTGAACACTTTGGTTTTAGGCTATAGGCTGTTAGGAGGCATGCAAAAGATCCTTTGAACATGCTGCTGTAGCACTCAGTAATCAGATGATGTTCAATTTTCATTGTCAGTGGTGTTTTTGGTCCTCCGGACTTTGCAAGCCTCTGTGCCGGTATTGGTAGAAATACTGAACTCTATTATGGTATCAAACTTCCGTATCATTGAAGGCTTTGGATTAATGCCTGTAGAATGGAATGTCTGTGAAATTGAGTCCTGAGGCCTGAGTTTTAGACTCAAGGTTGCTCCCGAACTTGTTTTGTGACTTTCTTCAAGTCTTAAAACCTTTCTAGGCCTCTTATCCCAGCGGCCATATTGGGTGTCTTGCTGTCCTCTACTCTCCCGCAGTGCTCTGCCAGTTTAGCAGACCCACTTCATTTGTAACATGTGGCTGACGCTGTGGAGGTAGGACACCTGACCCTCTAAGCCTTCTTTTACCCATCTGCAAAAGACAGTAATAATCATCTGATGTTTATGGTGGCACTTGAAGGTCATGAATGTAAAGAACGTCATGACTGACAGTGGTAAGAAATCATAGTTAACTATTATCCATCAGTATCTTTTTGGAAAGATGTTGGCTGAATGACTTTATAAGCAGGTGTATTACTCCTTAAATCCATTGAAATATACAGAGTCACCATGATACCAGAGAACGTCACTCAGCAGTTGTCTTTTCTTTACACCCCAGTTCTGGAGATATGAGCAATCAATGGCCCGCATACGTGACACGGATAACACTTCATAAATAAGGGAGGATAGGAAGCATATTTTCCCAGTGTGTTAGCCTTGGTTAGGAAAAAGCTACCTTCAATTATATTAGTTTCTCTTCTAATTCAATTTGTCATTAAATATATCGGTTTAAGAATTATCACGGGTTCCACTTGTACGGTACGACCTCTGTTGAAAGCACTGAACTGCAACTTTGTAGAATTGTTTCACATTCAGGAATTGGCTTCTCCACTTCCGGTGAACAAATTGGCTAAACCGTGAAGATTCGCGCTTGGAGCCAGAAGCCACGAGCTTTTATGCAGGAAATGTGTCTAAACCCATGCTGCACCCTTCTCAAAACCTAAAGAGGTTGGGTCCCCGAGACAGGTCTGTTTTTCTCGATGCGGAAAAGTTTGGTTCTCGGTCTATCCGGATTCAAATCGCTCCTTGGACAGTCTCTAGTCCTCACCCCGAACCCAGACTTCTGTTTTGTACCTGCTTATGTCACAAATTGCCCGAGCGCGCCGTTGCTGGCCTCCGCCCAAACCCAGATTCCTCTCTCCTCCCGGCGCCCTCTACCAGGCAGGCGGCCCGCCGCTGGCCAGGGCTTTCCGACAATCCCATGTCCTGATCCCATTTACTTCTTGGGTCCCCGCCGGTGCCATCTGGCTGGAACCACGGGGAGAAACTAAAAGTTGGACGTAGTCATCCTGCCCCTTGCCTTCTTCACTCGCCCCAAATGCAAAACCCGGGGCTGCTGGAGGACGAGCTGCTGGAAGGAAAAAGCTTAGATGGGAAACGGCCTCGCGTCCCCGCCGGCCCTCTCCGCGGCGCCCGCCTTCCCCAGCCCGCGGGCTGCAGGAGTCGCCCAGCGCCATAGGCCGTCCCTGGTTCCCCGCGGGCCCCTGGCGGCGGGTGCCGCCGCGTCAGGGTCGGTCCGGGGGACCCACGAGGCGCGGCTGCTGCAGTCACGCGACCGAGGGCCTGGCCCCGCGATAAGCCCAACGAGGGTGAAGCAGGAAATAAAGAGGCGACGGGAAAGGCCGGGCCGGGGGGCCGGGGGGCCGGGAGCCCGAGGGCACGGGCGCAGGAGCGGCGGGGCCGGGGCGGGGCGGGGGGCGGGGCGGGGGCGGAGCCGGGCCGGGCGCGCGGCGGCAGCGCTCTGAGCGCGGGCTGCACGCGGCGCGCTCGGGCCGCCCCTCCTCCCCGCGCCGCCGGCCGCGGCCCAGGCTCCCTCGCTCCGCCACTCCCCGCCCCTCCGCTCTCCCTCCCGCCTCCCCGCCTTCCCCGCCCTCCCCGCCTCCTCCACCTCCTCCTCCCTCCCTCCCTCCCTCCTTCCCGGCCTCCCTTTCCCAGCCAAACTGCAAGCCGGACCCCAGGCCGCCTCCCCGCCGCCGCCGCCGCCCCGCCGCCGCCCGACCTCCCCGCGAGCGCTCCACCATGGACAGTCCTGTTTTCACCTTATAAAGATGGCGGTGCGGGATCGCTGCAACCTTTAGACTAATGACTGTCCGAAACATCGCCTCCATCTGTAATATGGTGAGTGGCGGCCGCCGCCGCCTCGGGGGTCGCGCCCGAGGCGCGGCGAGGCGAAGAAAGGGAAGCCCGAGCCGCACACCCGCCGGGCGCCGGGGTGGGGGTGGGGGGCGGCGGGGTCCGCGCCGCGCGGCCAGAAGTTCCCGGCCCCTGCGCTCGGCCGGCGGGCCGCAGCCCCCGGGGAGGGGCCCGATCCCCCACCCCCCCTCCCAGCTCCGGGACCCGGGAGCTCCCCCGCCGGTGCCCGGCCGCGCCGCCTTGCCTCCGCCCTCGGGCTGCGGTGGAAGCGTCTTGGGGGGGGGTTGGGGAATAAGCTGGGGATGGGGGGCACCCATCCTGCCCTTGCGGTAGGTAAAGCCCTACCGGTCTCACTGACCGCCCTCGTCTCATTTTGAGTTCGCTCCTTAAACTGTATTTAAAAATCACTTTGCAAAGGCAATCGGTGTATCTGGGAGAAATTTGAAATGTAATAAAGCTGTAAGGAAGTGCAAAATTGTGGTTAGAGAAGTGAACTTCTCCCTGGTTTGGGAACCACGGTAATTTGTTTTGGATGCCTCAATTTCCCCACCTGTGAAAGAGGGACAAGGTTATTTGGCAGTAACATTTGGAGGCCCGGAGGGTGGGGCCGTCTTTGGGCGTGGAGGAGGTCTCCAGTTATCTTGCCTGATCTACTGCAGACCCCTCAGGCTGGTGAGCTGGTCAAAGCAAGGGGACATCATGGGGCTCTGGTGGGGCTGGGTCCATGATGTGGTGCTCAGTAAAACTTGGGTTTCTCCCATTGCTCTCCCTTCCTTTTCAGTTTTTGCAGGAAGAGCCTCCAGCCCTTGGGTTCCCAGGGTGCAGCCTGCAGGCACCCCCGCTTGTCAGAGCTTTAGGAAGCTCTCAGCTTGGCCCTGGAATAAGGCAGTTGCCCTCCCGTGCAGGGTGAGAGTGTATGCCTTGCCGGCACTCTCCAGGGTCCCCTTCCCCTTCATCAAAGGGCTACTCCCCCAGCTGGAACACGTGTTCATTTAATGCCAGTTTGGGGAAAACCTCCCTTGAAGCTAATAATACAGGCCCCTAAAGGGAATCTGAGAAGGCTTGATTGAGAAACCTTGGGGTAAGGTGATCTGGCTGCCCTTCCCCCTTAACACAGCTTTTTAAATCTTCTGTCCCACATTCTCCTGCACAATTAACACCCGGCGGTGAAGGAGCACTGTGTTAGCTCAGGGGTGGCATCAAGACCCAGCAGCGCCGGCTTCAGTTTTCAGCACCGTTGGCCATTGCTGCCGCGGTGGCTGGGGCTCCCCAGAGTGAGAGCTGCATGACCAGTTAGATGTGGGTGGCTCCTGGAGCCGTTCCATTTCCTCTCCTTTCCTTCCTTCTCCACGCAGAGACAGGTCTCCTGCTCCTTCCTGTCGAGTGGCATTAACGTTGGCTTGGTGCAGTGAGAAGGTGATATCTTTCTTCTCTCTGTCTCTCTCTGCTAAGACCAGTTCCTGAGGGGCACCAGGAAACCAGAGCAGCTCTAATCCTCCTGCTCGCCTGCTGTGTGGCCTCAGGCTTATGGGGCTGCGAGGCATGGTCCCAGCTCTTGGTGGTGGTCCTCTCCTGCCTGTGTGTGCTGACGCCTCTCTGTAGTGAAGTAGCCTGGGAACTTGAGAGCTTACATGTCCCAAGAGGAAGCCAGCGTCCAGCTCCCCGCCACCGCCACCCCCCCCCCCCCCCAGGCCCCCCCCCCCCCCCCCGAGTGCAGCTGGGGCTTCCTGGCACACCTAGGCAGGATGTCACAACCAGGTTCCAGTAAAACTCAGGGAGGCAGGCTGCAGGGGAGG
>NC_138370.1:140854315-141003130 GCF_054177405.1 Leptonychotes weddellii
GGAGTTTTCAGTTCGAATTTGTACACTGTGTCTTGAGCAAGTGCAAGTTCTGGTTCTAACATGTACCAGCTTTTTGTCCTTGAACAAGTTGCTGTCTTAGTTTCCTTACCTAGAAAAAGGGGGTGACAGATATCATTAGGCTGTTATGTTAAATGAGCTCCTGCACTGCAGGGCCTAGCGCATAGCAAGCGCTCGGGGAGGGCTAGCTGTTACTATTAACATCTTTCTCATTATTATGTCACCTTCCAGTGGTTTAAAGAACGATGAAGATGATACGCTCTTGGAAGCAGCCACTAATATAAACAAGCCCACGTTCACTTATGCAAAGTTCATTTATGCAAACCAAGCCGAAAGGCAGTATACAGAGGCTGAGATGTGAATCCTTAACCCCGCCCCTTATAAAAGACTGCTCAGGTCACCCCTGCCCCTCCCCGTCTCACTTCCCACGAGAGAACGCTTGGTGATGAGGAGTCTGCTGTCTTTTCACCTGATCAATATACATTTTCACCAGACCCCTCTTTAGATTCTTCACTGGATGATGAATTGTTTCCAGGTAGGTCTTGTCTGAATCTCTGTTTACTGTTTCGTTCCTCTCTGGGGCTCTAATTGGTCCTTTCCACTCCTAACATGATTAGGGCCTAGCTGGTTTGCATAGCTGTAGTAAGAGCAAGTGACATTTTCTTTTAAGCAGCTTGTTTGGCATATTTTAAACAGGCTGATGTGTCCAGAAAGGGTGTTAAAAGATACCGTCCTCCCAGGTAAGACTTGAACAAGCCAAAACCTAGCTTTGAAAAGCAGATTTGTTTCCTCTACCAGACAGGAAAGGACCCAGCAGAGCAGAAACAAAACTTGTAGCAAATCCTTTATGTGATTGAGGAATGAGCACCTTCTCTTTCCCTCACACTTCTCCTGCCTGTTTTAGATACGGGGGAGTTGGAAAATATCCACATCCCTCTGCTTGTCGCCTTACATACTGAAGCTTTATTGTCCACTGGAAGTTTAATGCTAGTTCCTCTTTGTTTGAGTTTTACGTTCATGTGAACTCCTGCCGCAGTGATTCTTGATCAGCTTGCTTGTGTCAGCTTAGTCACAGGGTGTCTGCTTCAGAGATAGTAGAGCTTGTTTGGCTAGTGTGTTGTAATTTGTAAAATGTACGAGCTGCTACCAAGCATGAGGAAATGTCCCTTGTTGATAATCCTCTGATTTTTGTCCAGATCAATGGATTTAACTTCTTACGTATTTTTAGGACCCTACAAATAGAAAATCCCCTCCCCAGTTTGAAGAGCTTGAGAAATTTTCTGAAGGGGAAGCATTTGCTCTAGGAGAAACCAGATGTGTCCTCTAGAAATGTGACTTGTACCAATGCAAATTGGTCTGAATCATCAAATCTTCAGTTCATTTGTTAATAGCTCTGTAAGATGTACCATCGAGAAAATGCTGTGTGTCAGATAGACTATGTTTTTGTTCCCGTAAGCAACCATTTGTTGAGGACCTGCTATGTTATGGTTGGCATATACCATGTGTAGGTGCCTCATAAAAGAATGGGGCGAGTCCCTATCCCCAAGGAGCTCAGCAGTTTCTTACTTTGTGGGCATAACATTGGTAAAGACTAAACAATTTCAATATGATGTGTTACCTGCACAGATAAAGGTTGAACAGAATCTCAGAAGCAATACAGTGAAAAGACTGATGAACACAGCAGGACATTTCTTTAATATAATTTGCATTTGACCAAAGTTTGATTATTTTTTGTTTTGTATGAGGACGTGATTCTAGCCAGTGTAACTTCGACCTGGCATCTGTGTCCCAGGGCCTGTCTGTACAGTGAAGCATGAGTGGTATGGTAACTTTGGACAGATTGTTGTATTTCTTGGGACCCTAGTCTTTCTTACCTTGTAAAGCTGATACATTTTTGGGGGGTTGTCCAAAGCTTCTTAGTGAACAGTATTTCTTAGAGTCTTTATAAAAAAAATCTCCTTCACAAGATGGGGCAAGCATCTGAGAGATCAAGTCAAGGCAGTTTGTGAAAAGTCTGATGAAGAGGGAGGGACCAAGTTGTCTAGAGGTCAGCGAGCTGATCTACAGTCCATCCCTGAGGATGCTGCTGTCAGAAGCTCGTGGAAGGATGTAGGCTTTGAGGATTTCCCAAAAGAGGGTGCACCCAGGGTGGGGGCAGAGGGGGTGGTCTACGGCCAGTGGGGTCACTTTCTCTCTGTCTTCTTTGGGCCAGTGGCACCTACCTACCGTTGACTGACCAAAGGTTCCAGCACACAGATGGGAAGTCTTGTGGAAGGCAGAATGTCCTGTGAGGACGGAGTGGTGGGCCTTGGCCTCCCCAGCACCGCAAACCACGGGAGAAGTACCAGCCCCTAGATGGGGACTGACCTGTCTCTACTTCACTTTGAAACTCCTCCACACAGTATGTTATGAACCAAGCACTATAATTTTCTTTTTTTTAAATTGTTTTATTGACCTACATACTTGTCACATATTTAAAGTGTAAAAAAAAAAATTCCTTCTCTTAATTGGCTCTCAACCATTTAAAGACCTAACTACCTTATTTAAAACTGTGTTGAATTTACCAGATATTAGCATTTTAGTATTCCTTGAACAGTCCCAGGATATTGGACACCATAGTGAGTCCCATATTTGAATTATTTTAAATAAAGGAAGTCTCCCTGTTAGTAAGGGAAGGTAGAATTAGTAAAAATTGGAAACAAAGCTAGAGGATTTTATAGAGATCGTTTTATCTTGCTAAGTCAATCACTGGAGGCAGTATTTTTGAGACTAGTTGGAAAAATTCTTTAAAACTAGTAAAAAAGTACATATATCTTATAATTTGGGAGAAGACATAATTTGTCTCTTCCTCTAGTATTGTTACTGTTGCTTCCCATTCTTAAAGATAGTTGGAGACTGTAAGCTTAATGTGTCATCTGGGAGTGGTTAAAGTCATGTGTGAGGGTCTACTGTGATAGTTGTCGGATTTTAAAAATTGCAGCCTGGGGTGGGGTGGGCTGATGTTTAAAGAAAAATTCTCTTCTTCTGGTCTCTTGGTGTAATATGTAGATGTTTGTGTTGGGTCAGGACCTGACAATTAGGCCTATAGATTTTTCTCTGTTTTTCCTTGGAATCCTGGAGGAAAACAAAGTTGAATGCCAATATTTAGTTAGCATGAAAGATTGTAATATTATTTTCTAGATATCAACTTTTTGTTCCAGTTCACCCATACAATAAAACCTATTTATTTTTTAACTAATGTGGAATTTTGGTATTTTGGGTTGTAATTGAAAGTAATTTTCAATTTTGGTCCTCTTAGCAATTAAGAGAAATTTCTGTAGTTTACATGTCCCTTTTTTCCCAGCCTTGTGTGTCTAGTTCCTTTAAATGACTTGAGGCTCTACAATAGCATTTAATTCTGTGGTATCATCAGGAAGGTATCTCCTGGTGGTTTTATCTCTAGCCTACTCATGGAGCCAGCCCAAAGCAAATGGACTGGAAGAGTTTGGTGTCTTTTAGTCTAGTTAATGCTTCTGGCCTAAATATTTTAATGCACATTCTTATATCTTCAATTGTGGTGAAACCAAATGCTAATCTAAGTTTGAAAGGCCTTGTTTGTCTTTTTAAGAGAAAAAGCCCCCCCAAAATGAAGGAGCAAATACTTTTTTGAGACAAATAAATTCTGTATCAGTAGTCAACCCTGGCATTAAAAGCTTTTTGGAATGTTTCTGTTCTGAGATTGTTGCCAAGAATTTGGGGTATGTCATAAGTCGTCGATATGAAATTTTACTACAATTTTAAGAATGGTTCTTTGTGCTGGATATTTGTAAGAGTGTGGAAGAAACCCCATCGGTTCTCAAAGCTTCAGTTTCCACCTGTTGGCCCAGTCTTCTGCCCGTCCAGTTCTGATGCCACTTTCAGAACCTGATAATGCTTTAAAGTAGTTTAGACTTGGGACTCTGGGTGGTGGTAAATTTCAGGCACACAGAAGAATATGGAGAATAATAGAGGGAACACCCTTGTGTTTCCATCCGCCACCCAGTGAAGAAATAAAATACTACAAATACAACCCTTCCTCATCTCACTCCCCCTTCCTCCAGACAGTGACTGCTGTTCCGAAATTGACGTTTATCATGTGTTTATAGACTTTTACTAGATATGTATGTCTGTATCCATCAACCAGATATATTACCATTTTCTCATGTTTTAAACATGCTCTCTGATTTTGAACAGCTCCTCAGTTTGTTTTTCCTTAAATTATGGCATTGAGATTTATCCATTAGAATGCGTGTAATTCTAGGTTATTCACTGCTCTATGAGATTCCATCACGAGTGTGCTACCATGTATTCATTTTATTGTTGATTAGCACGTGGGTTTCCCATGTTTTGTGTTTGTCGTGACAGTTTTGAACCTGTCTCCCTGTGCCTATGTTTGAAGTTTCTCTGTGGTGTATACCTTGAGGATAAATTACTGGGTCAAAGGAAATGGGCATCTTCAACTCTTAATATATTGCCAGATTGCGCTCGAGAGCAGTTATGCCAGTTTGCAATCCCCCCAGCGGTGCTGGGGGCTCCAGCTGCCCCATGGGCTGGCAGACACCCAATATTGTGAGTCTTGATGTTTCGCCAGTCTGATGGGTGTGATTTAAAATGTTTACTTTCCTGTTTACTAACAAGGCTGAACATCTTTTCGTGTGTTTCTGGGGGCTGGGGGGCGGTTTTAATCCAGGGACTCCGGAGCAGTTTTCCAGGGCTTGAGAGTCAGGATGGCAGTGTTGCTTTTGTCTGAAAATAGGGAAAGGGAGGACGCAGGGAAAAACTGGGGGGACCAAAGAACAAGTCCAGAAGGGTAGGGAAGGAATGGGAGCTAGAGATTGAGGGAACGATAACAAGAAGGTGAGAAGGTGCAGAGAAAAAGATGACAGACTAGAAGTGAGAAGATACATTCATTAAGCTTTGAGAGTAAATTTGGGATACCTTATTGTGCAGGCCATGCCTCTCTGTTCAAGTTACATTGTTCATGCTTTGTGGAATTGAAATTGGCTTCGGTGAACATCGGGTCTGAACATGGGGTTGGGGCCTCTTCTGTTGAGAGCAACAGCAAGGCTGGGCTTAGGGAGTTTTCCTGTTTACCCAGTTGCTTTTTGAAGTTCTTTTAGAAAGGCAGTGAGTGTGTCTCTCTGGAAACGGTGCTGTAGTGAATGTTCTGGCTCTTGTCTTCTTTGCACACGTGCCTTCATTTCTCCAGGATGTAGGCCTTGAAATGGAAGAGCCGCTCGGAGGATGTGCCTGTCTGCAGCTTTCCTGGGTGTTGGCCACATGGCTCCCCAACATGGTTGCATGAGAGAGCTTTTTTGATGTGCAGCTTCTGTGGCCCTCATCCCATGGTGGACAGGCTGTAGGTAGGTCTGGGGTGGGTTTTAGGCACCTGTGATTTTTTTAAGTGCCACAGCTGATTTTGATAAGCATCTGAAGAAGCTGAGAAACCACTGTGTTAGATGGGCAGCTGCGCAAGGACAAGAGCTGTTTAACTTCTTTGCTGCTGATTTCTCAGCAATCAGCACAGGGCCTGGCACATCTGTGCGAGGTACTCAACAAATGATTATTGGAGAACTGAGTGAAGAGCTGTAGCTTGCTAGAAATGGAAGAATTGCCGTGCAGGAAGGCAGTGCTCCTCGGGTTTCGTTGTCCACAGGAATTACCTGGGGATCTTGTTAAAATGCAGAGTCTGCTTCAGTAGGTCTGGAGTGAGGCCAAGATTTTGCATTTCTAGCATGGCCAGATTCTCTGGGCTTGGGGAGCACACTTAGAACAGCAAGTCCCTAGGGGGGGAAAAAAAGAAACCGATTTCTTTCTTCCCTACAGCTTTAAAGCGGACAGAGTTTGGGATTTGGAATCCTGCTTGGTAGATCGCGAAGCCTGTTTCCTCATCTCTGTAACACAAAGAGGCAGATGATAAAATACCTTTCTCACAGCATTTTTGGGAAGAATCTAAGGAGATCGTGCTGCCTATGGAAGCATTTTGTGAACTGTGATGCTCACACACATTACGTTTTGTAATTCTCATTCTTTTAGGGAATTAATGGTTTCCTTCAGCTTGCTCAAAGCACAAAGCTGTTGTTAAAAGAAATTGAACAGATTTAGGGAAAGCTACTAATAAGTTCAGGTAGTTTACAGATTCACCGAACACCATGAAGGGCAGCACACTGACATCTGAGAATCACTGGTTTGTTGGAATTCTGCTTTCATTTTGACCTGCTGTCTACATTTAGTGGGCATTTTGGGAGGAGTGGGATGGGGTGGGGGAGGTTGGGCAAGAGCGGAGGCAAAATCTACCTGTGGTGTGGTTCCGACTGCAGGTGCTGGAAAGGGGGGTTCTCCTCTCACTGGTTTGTGGTAGGGGGAGGAATTGGTCTAGAGAGAGGCCCACAGCTCTCTCCCACTCAGCTCCGCCCTGTAACAGATGATAGGACGGTAGGGAGGCTCTCTGATTTATTTCTCAAGTCAGACTCTTCTTAAAGTGTGGGGGGATGTGCTCCAAATAGTTATTGGGTATTACTGATCTCCCGTAGGCATAATCTGATTTATTCAGGACAGACCAGGCCTGTGGTCAACCCCAGGTTAAGCCACCAAAGGACACTGCCACTTAAATGCAGCATTTCAGGGTGCTTTATCTATTGGGGTACTGCCCTATCCACCTGCGAGAGGCAGCATGGTATACAGAGAGGAGGGCAAATAAAAACAAAAAAGTGACATTCAGAACTCGTGTGTATTGTATGCTGCAGTCTCTTTTATTCCCAACCTTCACTCTTGCCTTCTATTCCTGCATCTTTGAACCACTTGAATGTAGTAGTCATTTTCCTTAGATCTGTTCAACTGCTTTTAATTTGCTCTCATTTTGTGCTAAGACATCTGTGAAGTAATGGGTTTGATGAGCTAGTTGTATGCTTTTCTAATGTGTATCAAAAACGTAATTGCTACAGATGCAAATATCAAATCATCGTGTTGTACACCTGAAACTAATATAATGCTGTGTGTCAATTATACCTCCACAAAAAAACCCACATAATTGCTGGAGTTAAAAGTGTTCATACTTGTGCCACGTAAGATGATCTCACCTCCCTCTGGGATTCGTGGTTATAGCTTGGGGGAGGCACTGGCTCAGATAAGAGGTTCTTTATGGTGGTTCAAATAACGGGCTATTTTAGAGGAACACTTTTTTTTTTTTTTAAGTAATCTCTGTGTGCACCGTGGGTCTCAAACTCATGACGCCAAGATCAAGTGTCGCATGCTCTACCAACTGAGCCTGCCAGGCGCCCCTGGAGGAACACCGTTAAACTGGTTTGTAGATTGCAGGTTGGTCAGCTTCCTTGGGAGGCAGGTTAGCCTGTGGAGGAGATCTGGTTGGACGTTCCATACTGCTGTTGGTTGGGTGTGAGAGTTGCTATTGTTCCCACTCTCAGAGACTCCGCTTGTCACCCATAACATGGGGATGACAAGAGAACCTCCCTCCCTGGGGCATTGTGGGGCTGAAATGGAATCATTAATGTCTGGTGCTTAGCCCAGGGCCTGACCCTTTTACTACTATTTTCTTCTAGTGCCCCTGGTTTTTCCACTAGCCCTGGAGTCCAAACGATGTAGTGGAAAGTGCCCTGGTATCCAAGGTCTCGGGTTCCAATGATGACCCTGCCACTTTGTCACTTTCCGGACATCGGGCAGGTGATTTAGGCCGCTCTGGGTCTGAGATGTGAAGAAGGATTCCTGCTGGTGAGCAGGGGTGAGAGAGGAGCGCCACATTGCAATCTAGCCCAGCTTCCAATCAGAGACAAGACTAGGGTGGGGCAAGCCCAGAGGGGACAAAAGGAGGAAGAAGCTGTGATTTCCGACTGAAATGTTGATGGTAGACAGAGTGCTGATGGTGTGTGTGGCAAAACTTTTGTAATCATCAGCAGGATACAGTGTTTTTCCCTTTCCTGATAATGAGGGCACATCATGTAGTCAAAGACTTTTCACCATCTAATAGGCATCTAACAAACTCTTGTATTACCTGGCGTACACAGTTTGGTGTTCCTAGCTGAGATATATGTGAAGTAGCCAAGTTCAGTTTCTTTCCTTTTTTTTTTTTTTAAGATTTTATTTACTTATTTGAGAGAGAGAGAGAGCGTGAGCACGCACACGCCTACACAGGTGGAGGAAGGGGCAGAGGGAGAAGCAGACTCCCCACTCAGCAGGCACTGAGCAGGGAGCCCCATGCAGGGCTCAATCCTAGGACCCTGGGGTCATGACCTGAGCCAAAGGCAGACGCTTAACCAACTGAGCCACCCAGGCGGCCCTAAGCTCAGTTTGTTTAAAAAAAATTAAAGTTTTAAAAAAAGATAATATGAGTTCACGTGGTAGGAATTTCCAATTGTACAAAAAGATAAAATATTGACAATATATGCACCATCCGATTCTTGTCTCTGGCATGGTTACTATTCACAGTTTCTTCTGCTTCCATTCAGAGGTATCTTATGCGTGTACAAACAGATGTTTATTTCTCTCATAGTTTTTAAAAACACAGATAGTACTTTTAGCATATGCTGATCTATCCTGATCTGCCCCTTGCTTTTTGTGCCTGGGAGGTGGGCGGGTGCTAGTCTGTGAAGAGCATCCTCATTTTTTTTTAATGGCTTGCAGAGTATTCAGTTGCTTGAATGTACTGCATTCACTTAACCAGGCCCCCCCAATGGGCATAAAGGTAGTTTTCCAGTCTTTGGTTTTTACAAACAAGGCTATAGGGAACATATGTCTATATGTCCATATATCATTTTGCGTGTGCGTGAATATACCTCTCGGCTCACTTGTTTTTTTTGTTGTTTTTTTTTTAAAGTTTATTTATTTATTTGAGAGAGCAAGAATGAGAGAGAGAGAGAGTACATGAGAGGGGGTAGGGTTAGAGGGAGAAGCAGGCTACTCGCCGAGCAGGGAGCCCAATGCGGGACTCGATCCAGGGACTCCAGGATCATGACCTGAGCCGAAGGCAGTCGCTCAACCAACTGAGCCACCCAGGCGCCCCTTTTTTTTGTTTTTTTTTTTTTTTAAAGATTTTATTTACTTTTCAACAGAGAGAGAGACAGTGAGAGAGGGAACACAAGCAGGGGGAGTGGGAGAGGGAGAAGCAGGCTTCCCGCTGAGCAGGGAGCCCGATGCAGGGCTTGATCCCAGGACCCTGGGATCATGACCTGAGCGGAAGGCAGACGCTTAACGACTGAGCCACCCAGGCGCCCGCTCTCGGCTCACTTCTTAGAAATGGATTTGCATTTGTAACTTTGATGGATTTTGCCAAATTGCCCTCCACCAGCAATATGTGCGACTCTTGTTACCCACAGCCTTGCCAAAGCAGTGTGCTCTCCAGAAACCTTGTGGTCTTTGCCAGTCAGGGGGAAAATGGTGTCCTAGTATATTTTTAGTTTGCATTTCTCTTGTTAGAAGTGAGCTTGAGCTATTCACACGTTCAGGAAAACAAGCTCAATTTCATTTAACTGTTTTGTTGTTGGCAATTATTTTCCAAGTCTGTAGGGAAGGACCAGTTTTACTTTTCAATCCGTTACAGACTGGTATTTTTGTAAAAGACAATAAAAAAGAATTATTAGCAAACTGGAGTTAAAAACTCCAAAGATACATAAGCACACAAAACCCTATTTTTATGATTAAACTTGACAGATACAAAATTACTCTATCCCTTCATCTTACCTGTTCTTAGTTTCTGAACTTAGCTCATGGCAGTATTAATACCTTAAGTAATATTGCTGTAAAGAACTCCTTACTCATCTCTTTTCTACCTCCCGTTGCCACCCTGTTTGGGGATGAGAGAAGAGAGCGCAGAATTTTATATTTTCTATTTCACAGTCAGTACTGGATGCTTTCATTCCATAGGGTGAAATATGTCTGATGATGCAGGACTGATCCAGAGGGCAAGGGTGCTACGCAGACCCATTGGGCTACGCTAACCTTCCGTTCTCCCATGCTGTGAGGTGGGATGCTGTTGTCCTGGTGTTTCATTGATGAAGACCTCGAGCTTGAATTACTAGAGGGGGTTGGGTGGGTGGAGAATGCTGAAAATCCCTATTAGTCCAATTTGCAGAGTTGTCCTCCTTGACCCGGGGCTTTGCCAGGATCCCGTGCCACACCATGCTGCTTTTCTGGGAAGCGATTTGATGGGAGGGGTTTCCTGGGTAAAGTGGGAGCTTAAGAGACCTCATAAACAAGGCGGCATTCTTGGTGGCTTTGCAGAACGTTGGATTGGGAAGGAGTTTTTGCTTCTAGCGCAGAGTTCAGTGACTGTGGGTGAAATTGCCTTTTTCTCCCCCTTCAGCCAGAAGATAGACACAGACCAGGATCTTTTGTTCTGCGTTTGAGTTGAAATTTTCTCTTTGCATGAGGACTTTGTTACGCTGTCGCTAGGCATGTGGAGAGCTGTTTTACAAACCAGTCTCTAGCTGCTTTTTAATGTCCCTTCCTGTGATGACTTGGGACCATTATGTATCCCAGGGTCATCTTTCTTCAGTAGCAGACGTTTTTGTTTCTGTTATGATCATTAAATGAAGTCATGTTGAGATTTTTTTTTCGTTTAGTTCTCCCTACTCAGTATCCTATAAGGCATGGAAATGACAGAATGGAAATGTACTTTAACTGCCTTCTTGTGGATGACAGCCCCCGGGGAAAGCCTGGAGAGGCCCGGGAGGTGGATGAGCGCTCTTACACCAGGAGTTGGGGTTGCAGTGTGATGGTATTTAGATCATGGGTTCACAACAGACCTCTGCTTTGTATGAACACCTGACCTTGGCAAATTCCTTAACCCCCTTTAACCTCATTTCCCTTAGCTATGAAATGGGGCTGGTGAGTCTCCGGGAGTGATTTTTTCTGGAGGGAGAGTTTTGTTTAGTGTTGCTCACTGGGACTGGGTGACCTGTCTGCTGTCTGAGCAGGACGGGCATCCGTAGCCACCTTGGGGGTATCGCATACCCAGTGCGTAGGTGATGAGGTGTTGTGTGACCGGGAGCCAGAGAGCACACTCTCAGAAGCAGCTCTGGCTCTCTGCCTAGTCCCTGGATCTGCAGCTCAGGAATTACTAAAAATATGAACGAAAAGATCATCTCCCCTGACTGGTGATCAGGAGTCTGGGCTGTGAATCCGAATGGCCTACATTTGAGTCCTGTCCCTGCCTTTATAGGCTGAGCGAATGTGAGCAGGTTCCCTCCATTTCTTCCTGAGTAGCACGGGGATAATGAGTGTCATCTGGCTTGGGCTAGTGGACGAGATGAAGTGAATATATAGACATGAAGTCTCTGAATGAGTGGCACATACCACTTACCCTTCCCCCCATTTGCCAAATTTATTCAATTAGCAAATTTGTGTAAGTAAGAGCAGGGGAGAGAGGCAGAGGGAGAAGCAGGCTCCCCCCTGAGCAGGGAGCCGATGCGGGGCTTGATCCCAGGACCCTGGGATCATGACCTGAGCCAAAGGCAGATGCTTAACCGACTGAGCCACCCAGATGCCCTCGTTTCTATTTTTGATGCTGTTTTCTCTTTTTGCCTTGTTAAAACTTAATATTATTTTCTTTTCCTACTTGGCTAAAGGTTCGCAGAGCTTAAAACCATCTGGGGGGAAAAATCCATTTTCCTATTGACTACATCCTGAGTTTTTCCTGACTTCCAACCTCAATTTTTACATTTCCTTTAAACAGGTAGCAGTGTCCTGTAGAGATTTTACAGAAAAGGACTGGTGTGCTGTTCACTGTGGCTATTTCAAGGGGTGCTTTGGAGTTAGGGGTTTTCCTGTACAGCTTTGTGACCTCTTCAGGTTTTCAATTTCTGCCATTCTGGGGTTCCCAGGGAACTCTGCCTCCTGGAGAGTCAGTATGGTATAGTGGTCAGGAGCATAGTGGTGTGAGTTCAAACCCAGTTCCACCACTTGGCTGTGTGAACTTGGATAAAGTTACTTACCATCTTTTGGTCCCAGTCATCTTATCTTTAAAATGGGGACAATAATGGCATTCACCTCATAGAGTTAAATTGTGAGATGAGGATTAAAGGAGTAAAATACACATCATGTCCTTGTGGCAGTGACTGGACATAGTAAGGATGATTTGTGTTATTTATCGTTATCATTACTAATTACCGCTGGGGGACCAGTGGCCGCAACTCTTCCTTAACCATCCTTGAATTCTGGCAAATGCTCCTGACTCATCCTGAGATCTTGGGCTGCATCACCTCATTTTTGTTTCACTCTCTCTGTAAGGCTGTAGAAATGACCCTTAATCATCAGAAGTCAGGGAATACTAGTCCTTGTGAAAACTAGTTCTTTATATACATTTGTACTTTGTAAACTTAACTTGATAAGTAGAATGATTACATATTTTAATATAATTAATGACTTGTCTTCTGTGTACTTAGGAATCCTTCCATGTCGTTTTTGGCCTTTTTTGTGTGTGTCCCTTCTTTGTACAAACTCGAAAGAGAGCCTGCCTATCCTAGGATGCGAAAAAATGGGCTGTCCTGAGGTTATCTTGGGCAAGGAGGCTTACTTCTCTTGGCCTTGGCTTTTTTTGTCTGTGAAGTGGGTCTAGCTGATCTCCAGGGTGCTTCCTGGTCTCTGCGTTTTTTTGTTCAGGCACTCCCATATTATGGCAATATTCTCATAGGCTTTTATAGACCTTGCAGTGCCGGTGTTCTGATTATATCATCCTCTGGAGCAAGATTCTGTGTCCTTTTTACCCGTCCATGGAAGAAATTCTAATATGCTTTCCTTATAAACTGCTTTTAAAATTGCTTTAAAAAGAAATGCCTTTCTCTCTCCATCTGAGGCATTTATGATTCATCCTTCCCGGTTGTTGTTGTTTATTTGGTGATTTTTGTAGCCCCCCTCGGCAGTCACAGAATTGCTCTCAGAAGGGCTTTGAAGAGCTAACATTACAGTCTTCTTGTTGGAACTTGTCCCAGCCCAGATTCTATTTTTAATAAAGTGTGGCACATTGTTTTTCAAAGGTTACCAAATTTTTTACTGATGGAAATAAGATCTTTGTGTTTCCATACCTCCAGACCCTGTGATTTACCACCACAAATCAGTTTTTTTGTTCAGCATCTGGCCTCCCACTTTGCCTTTTGTGCTTCTGTGTGAGGTGCGAGCAGGAGTGTGGGCTCCTGGGTTGGTAGTTGGTACCATGCAATTTACATAGTGCTGATGACATTCCCGGTTTTGCTTGATTCTCCCTGCACCCTCTGAGCAGTAGGTTGGCTGGAGACCAGCTACCCTCCCCTCTCGGCCAGGAAACCAAGGACAAGAGAGGGGAGTGACCAAAACCAAAGGCAAATTCCTATTGGGAGGAAGAAAATGGCCAAATACAGTCTGAATTACGTGCTGAGGGCTTTAGATAGCTGGTCTGCAGAATATTAGTTTGCTAATTTTTATTAAACTTTTTGTATGACAAAAATAATATATGGTCAGAGTAAAACATGTAAATAGTTGGGAAGAGAACATGAAAAGCCCCTTGGTGACCTCTTCATCTCCCAGCCCTGCTCCTAGACCCTGGTGATAGTGCTAATGTTAATAATTTCTCCAGTACTCTGGAAGGGGCTTCCACTAGCATGGAGGCGGTGAACGCAGGCAGGCCAGGTCTGCTGTGTCCACGCGTGGGCCTCAGGTACAAGCACTGGGCTCAGTGTCTGGTGATTAAATGAATGACATTTCCAGTATTGGCCTGCATAGTGACACTCTCTCGCATGTTTTAACTTATCACTGTATCTTGGACAGATTTTCATAGCAGTACTTATGTGGCAACTTTACTATTTTTTTTTTTAAGATTTATTTATTTGAGAGAGAGAGCGTGTGCACACACGTGAGGGAGGGAGAGAGAGAATCTGAAGCAGATTGTGAACTCAGGGCAGAGCCCGATGTGGGGCTTGATCCCACAACCTCGAGATCATGACCTGAGCTGAAACCAAGAGTTGGATGCTTAACCGACCGAGCCACCCAGGTGCCCCGCAACTTTACTTTTTCAAATAGCTGCATGGTATTCCATCATACGGGTTACTATAACTTTTTAACCAGTTCAAGTTGTTTTTAACTTGTTTCTGTTACAAACCTTGCCGTGAGGACCCTCTGAGACATTGACCGCTGGTTGTTCCCTCAGTATCCATTTTCTGTTTCTATTTTTTTTTTTTTAAAGATTTTCTTTCTTTATTTGACAGAGAGAGAGAACAGCAGGGGGAGCAGCAGAGGGAGAGGGAGAAGCAGACTCCCCGCTGAGCAGGGAGCCCGACGCGGGGCTGGATCCCAGGGCCCCGAGATCATGAACTGAGCCGAAGGCAGACGCTTAATGACTGAGCCCCCCCACCGCCCCAGGCGCCCCTCCATTTTCCATTTCTAATGCTAGTAATAGCTGCTTAGGTGAAGACCACACTTGCCAGGCTCCCTTGCAGCTGGGTATGGATGCTGTATGGGTGCCCTGGGTGGGAGGCGGGGCTTATGTGGTTGAAGTTTCCTATTGCTCCTGTAAAAATTTACCACGCTCTTAGTAGCTTCCAGTGACACATTTATTCTTTTTTTTTTTTTTTAAGATTTTATTTATTTATTTGAGAGAGAGAGCATGAGAGAGGGGAGGGTCAGAGGGAGAAGCAGACCCCCCCAGCCGAGCAGGGAGCCCGATGCGGGACTCCATCCCGGGACTCCAGGATCATGACCTGAGCCGAAGGCAGTCGCTTAACCAACTGAGCCACCCAGGCGCCCCGACACATTTATTCTTTTAGAGCTCCAGAGGTCAGAAGTCCTAAAATCAAGGCGTCAGCTAGGCTGCATACCTTCCAGAGGCTCTGGGGGTGGGGAATGCATTCCTTTGCCTTTTCCAGTTTCTGAGGCTGCCTATGTTCCACAGCCCACAGCCCTTCCTCCATCTTCACATCCCCCCTCGGAACTCTGCTTCTTTTGACTCGTCTCCTCACCCACTCTTGCCTCTTGCCTCCTTCCTCTGTGGACCCTTGTGGTTACACCGGGCCCACCCAGATAATCCAGGGTCATCTCCTCATCTCCAGATCCTTAAATTAATCACACCTGCACAGTCCTGTTTGCCATGTAAGGCCACAGATTCACAGGCTCCAGGGATTAGGGTGCGGACATCTCTGAGGGGCCAATATTCCTTCTGCACCAGACACTCCCGGAGCCTGGGGGTGGTCAGTGAGGAATTCCCTGAGAAGGATGATGGGGTACAGCCAGGTGAAGAAACTGGGGAAGAGCCTTCAGGTGGTGGGTGGGATGGAATTTGAGGTGTGCTGAGATGTGTGAGGAACAGAACGAAGGCCGTTGTGACAGGCCAAGTAGTGGGTGGCAAGAGGTGACTGTGGAGACAGCAGGGGGAGTCGCTGGTGGTTTTAGAGTAGATTTGTATTTACAAAGAATACTTGTGCTGCCGCGTTGACAGCTGACTTGTGTTGACATGTTGACATGGGGTTAGAGGTGGGCACATGGGTGTTGGAGGCTGCTTAGGACGCTGTCATAATTCAGGTGAGAGATGCCAGTGGCCTGGCCTTGCTGGTGATGACAGGAGATTAAAGAGAAGTGAATGGCCCTGAGAGATTGAAGGAGAGTGAACCCAAAGACATAGTGGTGGGTGGATCGGGCAAGACCCCAGGCTAGATCTAGTGTTGGCCAGGAAGGAGGCCGCACTGTCATTTACTCTGTGGGGGAAACACCAAGAAAGGGTTGGATTTGGGGGGAAGGAGAAGGGAATGCTCTAGTTTGGAGTAGACTGATTTTGAGGGCCTCTGAGACAAGCCATTGGAAACGTCAATACTCATCCAGTCTGAATGAGCTCAGAAGTAAGTTTTCTGAGATGAAGATGCAGTTGGAAATGGTAGCTGCTGCTTGAGGCCCCATGAGTGGTTATCGCCTGCACCCTAGAGGGGCACAGAGAAGAGGGATGAGGGCCTCAGTGCCTGGAGAGGCCAGCGGCTCAATGTGCGCCCTGGAATTGGCGGTGTTTGGCACGCATCAGGGATGAAGCGGGGGTAGAATCCAGACGAGGGATGTGGAGGTGAGGAAAGAGCCAAGTCTTAAAAGAGTATTATGGACAATCTCTAACAAATTGTGTTAGTTTCCTATTGCTGCTATAACAAATTACCATTAACTCAGTGCCTTAAACAATCCAGATTTCTCATTTTACGGTTCTGGAGGTCAGAGATCTGAAATGGGCCTCCCTGAGCTAGCATGAAGGCAGTACAGGGCTGTGTTCTTCCTGGAGGCTCTAGCAGAGACTGTGTCTTGCCTTTTTCAGTTTCTAGAGGTTGCCTGTGTTCCTTGGCTCCTGGCCCCCTTCCTTCATCTTCAAAATTAGCAAAGGCTGGTTAAGTCCTTCACACATGGCATCACTCTGATCTATCATTCTGCTTCTGTTTCCCACTTTCAAGGATGCTTGTGATAACATTGGGTCCACCAAGAGAATCCAGAACAGTTCCCCTATTTTAATGTCAGCTGATTGGCAAATTAATCCCATCTACAACCTGAATTTCCCTTTGCCATGTAAGGTAATGTAATCACAAGTTCTGGGGATGAGGACGTGGACATCTTTGGAAGACCATTACTCTGCCTATACACATACGTGTTAAAGTATAAACAGAATGGTATAAGGAGCGCCATATACCCAGCACTCAGCTTCAACAACGCACTGTGTCCCCATTTCTCCCCACCTCACCACTGGGTTATTTTTTTTTAAGATTTTATTTATTTATTTGAGAGAGAGAGAGACAGCGTGTGTGCACACGAGAGAGAGCACAAGCAGGGTGGAGGGGCAGAGGGAGAGAAAGAGAGAAGGAGGCTCCCCATTGAGCAGGGCTCGATCCCAGGACCCAGGGATCATGACCTGAGCTGAAGGCAGACACTTAACCGGCTGAGCCATTCAGGTGCCCCTTACCACTGGATTATTTAAAACAAATCTTAGAAGTTATCTGACTCATCTATAGTTGTTTCAGAATAGAGAGTTCTTTAAAGAAGTTGAGCTATGATGGGACGAGAACACGGGGGGAGGTCACCGGGGGAGAGATGTGGGAGAGTGTGCACGCTTGTATTTTTAGTGGGAGAGGCACCGAGGCATGCTAAATTCTTCACTTTGACATTCAGAGCACTGGGCCGAAATGACGTGATGTCAACAGCTGCCACGAGCCTTCAGGACAGGCATGTTCAATTCTGATGAGAAGGATCTAACCGTAGAGGAGACATTGGCTTGGACAAGAGAGAGATCTCCTTCATTAACAGAGGGACATAGGTTGGGAGGTTTGGGAGTGAAATTAAGGGCGTTCCTCTCTACTGGTTTAATTTAGTTCAATTAAAAAAAATTTTTCCCCATTGAATCACAAAGGAGATCTAGGGGGTGTGGAAGTTTTGATGATCTCTGGGAAAGTTGGAAATAGTCGTCATGGCGTGGAGAATGAGTGCCCTGAAGAGACATTGTTGGAAGCAGGACATGTTCGGGTCCACTTTGGTGAATTCGGGTGAATCCAGTCAGCTTGGCTGTGTGACTTCCACTAGCATTGCACATCTGTGTGGATGTATGTGTTCAGAGAAGGTGGACAGTTTGGTTCCTACTGGGTTTGTTTTTTGCTAGGTGGTGTGCCCAAAGGACAAGGTTAGGGTTGTTTGTAAGAGCAGTGCAAATCATGATCCCTAGACTCTAAGCTGAATAAGAAAGAAGAGGAGTGAGAGGCTCTGGGGAGTAAATGGAGCCGTGGTGCTGGGATGCTTCAGGAAGCCAGCAGGCAGAGCTGAGCCTGGATCGACTTTAGGACAGCGAGCAGATCCAGAGTACATCTTTGGGAGTGAGGCGCCAGAGTGGCGTGGACTAAAAGACAGCTGGAGAATAGGACATCCAGTTACTGAGAGAGCAGGCTGTGGGAATGCTCCTCCACATAGGGATGGAGACCACCTCAGATGATGGCAGGAGATGGCAGATAAAGGTGGGTCTTCCATGAGTGGAGGTCAGCCAAGCAGAGGAGACAGGAAGGGCCTTGCAAGCGCTATGAGGCGTGGGCCTCAGAAGGGCAGGTGTTTTGACCAGTTATTTCTCTTAAACATTGCCCTCTGTATGAGTGATCACTTCCCCAACTCCCCCTCCAGTGGGAAAGTAGTAAGATAGGTAGAACAAAGCTGACTCGATCCAAGAATTCCTGAATAGCAAAAATCATGGATTAACTTGAATATGTGGCTACCTCATAAAGAGAGATTTAATGGGCTCTGTCTCCATGTGCTGTACTTTTATATCTGACGTTCCTCCTGGGCTCGAAGCCATGTATTCTTTTTTTTTTTAAAGATTTTATTTATTTATTTGAGACAGAGAGAGCATGAGATGGGGGAGTGTCAGAGGGAGAAGCAGACTCCCTGCCAAGCAGGGAGCCCGATGCGGGACTCGATCCCGGGACTCCAGGATCATGACCTGAGCCGAAGGCAGTCGCTTAACCAACTGAGCCACCCAGGCGCCCTCGAAGCCATGTATTCTAATGTTGCTTCAGATACGCCTGTGGGTATATTTAATATGCATTATTTATATTGATTTATGATTACGATGTACCTTTTTTGAAAGTTTTTAGTGATTTTGTCTATACCATAAAATCCTGCTATAATATGGTATTATTTAAAAGATTCAGCGTTGTATATGGGGTTGCATTATTGTGAAAGGTGATGAAATACACACACACGAAAAGTGAAACTGTTGAACGCACAGATGACCACTGAACTCAAAGTCTCACATGACAGGAAAAGGAATTCAGCTTGGTGGGCCGTATAATGGACCTAGAAGACACAGGAAAACAGGATATTATGACAAGGGGATGGAATTGCCATTTCTGCTGCAGTTCTGTTTGCTTAAAATTGGGTTATTTTGTATTTAACATTTTCATGTTGACAAGTAACCATTTTGACTGATTCTCGGCCCACCTTTTGGCCATTTCTTCCTGTGAGGGGAGATGCTAATTATAAGAATCAAGAATAAGTAGCAGCAACAGATTTATTTTTTATAAAACATAACAGTGTCTCTTTCTTTCTATAATGCATATCCCCCCATCTTTGAGATTCTGTGAACTGAGCCTTCTGTGATAGCCTGAGGACGTGAGAAGGCTGTAGAATGATGGTAGAGCCACGGGAAGATGTGGAGCCTGATCCCCCCCCCGCAAACTACTTACCTTGTTGGACTGAACTTTGGTCACTTTTCCTCATCCCAGCAGACTCATCTAGGCCTTTGGGGAGCAGTGGTGATCAGTGTGGTATTGCTGTGGCCACTTGGCCCTTAGCAGTTTGTTCAGTATGGTTGCTGTGCCTAGCATTTGTTAAGATCACGGGCTCCCGGGCGCCTGGGTGGCTCAGTTGGTTAAGCGACTGCCTTCGGCTCAGGTCATGATCCGGGAGTCCCGGGATCGAGTCCCACATTGGGCTCCCTGCTCGGCAGGGAGTCTGCTTCTCTCTCTGACCCTCCCCCCTCTCATACTCTCTCTCTCTATCTCATTCTCTCTCTCAAATAAATAAAATCTTTAAAAAAAAAAAAGATCATGGGCTCCCAACTGTGACTCCTGGGTTCAAGGCCTAGCTCTGCCACTTACTGACCACTTACTGACCGTGGTCCTTGGGCAGATTTTTAACTGTCGTAAACCTTATGTTACCTGTAGGATTGTTGTGAGAATAAATAGCACAATCCCTGGCACACAGTAGGACTACCCAGTAACTTCCCACCATCTAGTTGGAGCGTTAAACTTGGCTTCACATGACTTACCAATTGGATGTATTTGGGAAGTGTTGGGTTTTAAAGTGTATTGCTCCCTTATTCACCGTATTCCCTGGACATTTCACTTTCCCAGGTAAGGCTTTTCCCTGACCACCCCATTTAAAGCTTCAGCTGTCTACCTGCCACCCCACCCCCATGCCTC
This sequence comes from Leptonychotes weddellii, assembly GCF_054177405.1. Lineage (NCBI taxonomy): Eukaryota > Metazoa > Chordata > Mammalia > Carnivora > Phocidae > Leptonychotes > Leptonychotes weddellii. Next base: position 140,874,253 of record NC_138370.1, read on the forward strand.
TCCTCACCCCTCCTCCCTGAGGTCCACACCCTCATTTCCTCTATTTTTCATCACTGCACTTCCCGCTTTCCAGTATACTGTTTGGCGTATTTGCTTTTTCTTTCCAGCTGTCTTCATCCACTAAAATACAAGCTCCGTGAGAGTGGGCTTCCTTGTCTGTTTCGTTCACTGTTATATTGTCAGTGCCTAGAACAGTGCCTGGCACATGGTGGATGCACAATAAATCTTCATCGGAATGAAGAAATGGACTTCAAGAGTGGTGATATGAATCTTTATACCACTAAGTGTTATAAAACCTGCTGAGCTTAAACATGTTTTATTCACAGGTTCTTAATGACAGTTTGCTTATTTGCCCATCTCAAACCAACTTTCCTAGGAGAAGATAATCAAAGCCAAGTAGAACAGGTTTGAAGGGATGATTAAGTTGGATGAGGAGAAGAATAAGGCTGACATTACTAATTCATTTACTGATTGACTTCTGACACCTTTTTTCCTAGCATGAACATCACCAACCACCATGAGGACCAGGGGTATCAATAGTGGACTGTCTTAAGAGTCTGTTGTCCATTTTACCTACAGCAGAACTTTTATTCTTCTCTTTTAGGGCACCAATGCCTCTGCTCTGGAAAAAGACATTGGTCCAGAGCAGTTTCCAATCAATGAACACTACTTTGGATTGGTCAACGTAAGTATTCAAAAATGTATTATTTTTATCAAATGTTTTAGAGTACTGAAGCAACTCCGTGGCAGTTTTCCTTATGACCAATTTTTAAATAATTGTTCATGTGCCTTAGTTCCTAGGAATGGTAAATGTTGGGGAGGGAGAAGATTAGTCCGGTTTTTGAAAATGTCAGTTGTCCCGGAAAAAAAGGTTTCATTACTGCATTGTTGGGTCGGATTCTCACTTCCCCACCTCTGCTTACGAGATTTCCTTTGTACACATAACTTTTGGCACCATTTTATTAGACTTTATGGCCAAATCTGCTTGTGTCATCTGGACGAGCTCCTTAGGCAGTCTTTGTTTCAATATGCATCAGTACAACCAGAATTGTAAAAGTGTTACCAACTCATCGGCAGTAACTGTTCAACAATATAACCTGACAGTGGCACTTAAAACAGGGGCAGGTTGTTGGGGGGAAGCCGGGACCAGTGGATCTCAGACTTCCTTGGCCTCCTCTTATCGGTGCCCAGCACTGGCTCCCTTGTGTGTGGCCACACTTAGCAGGCTCTGCTTCCTTGGTAAGCTGATTATGAGTCGGTAGTAAGGCAGTGTTACCCGCACCCCTTGTGAGCGTTCTTCCTTGCCCGATCCTTTCCTCTGGCCTGGAGGTTTGCCACACATCAGGTATTAACTCGTAAGTACCCGGTTTTCTGGAACAGCTGCTCTGAGCAGAATCTGTCTGCACCCAAGTGTAACAGGTAGTAATTGCCACTGGGGAAGCTAGACATAACTCTCAGCGAGTGAATGCTGCTTGTGGCTGATGGAAAGAACGTTGGCTTTGAAGGAATACAGACCTAAGTCTGAGTTGTGCCCAGCTGTTTACTAGCTGTGTAATCTCGAACAAGTCACTTGGCCTCTCTGAGCCTCCATGTCCCCATCTGTAAAATGGAGACCATACATCTATCTCTTGGGTTATACTGAAGGATCAGTGAGAGCTCCTATTGAAGATCCTGACATGAGGCTGAGGCACATTGTGTACACTCAGTGAATGTTAGTTCCTTTTCTTTCCCAGGAGTCATCCCCTGAATCGGGGCCAAGCATTCCTAAAGGGTATCTAGGTAAAGGTGGAGGCACTGAGTCAAAGGGAAAAGGATGTAAGGAGGAAGTCTGAAGCACTAGAATATAGGGCATTGTGTTGGCAAAATACTGACTTCTAATTTTAATAGCTTTTTTAGCCATTATGCACAGGCCTCTGCTTAGCCCTATGAAGATAGTTATTCAAGTTGTGAGAAATTCTGCCTTAGCAGAAAACACAAATGGGGAAAAAAAGAATTAAAGCCATTTCCTAGTTTGTGGAAGCGTTGTGAGATTAAATTTATTAATAGCTTCATTTATCTTCACTTCGAATGGTAATTCATGAAAGTTCCAGCTTCTCTTTAAAAAGAGGTTTGTCTCCTATTACATAATTGTGTCAAAGTAGATTAAAACATGTAAAAATAGGAAATGTTCTATCTTAGCATACGTAGAAATGTCCCATTAAGTATGGCAGAGCATCTGTCTCACTCTTGGGAAAATGACACACAAGCCAACAACCAGTTTTGAGAAGATGTTCATATTCTATTTTAATCTTACACAGCGTTTTGAAATCTGTGTTATTAATCTTGTGATTTCTTTAAATTGTTTCCTTTTCGTTTTCCTGTGTGTGGAAAATTCTAAAGGGATAGTGATAGTCTCAACGGTGTTCTTCCACAGAGTTGGTGTCACGGTCTGTTGAAAACCAATGACATGATGGCATTTTCCTCTTTAATCATCATCTGAGTAGCCATGGTTTTTGTGAGGAACAAAATATTATGGTGTGAGTCCTCATGTGATTATGTAGGAGACCAGTAACTGAGTGCTGTTGTGTTGGGACGCTTGCCATCTTGGCAGAAACCAGACTGAGGGTGACTTAGGAGTTTGAGGGGAAGAAGCTGGTGGGATGACCTAGGGAGGCACCTCTTTGCCTCTGTTGCTCTGGAGTAAGTGACAACATGCATTCTGAAGCAGTGCGCAGGGGCACCAGAATCTTGAACAGGAAAAACTAAAACAAGTGCCCGTGTAGTTAAGGCTGTTTCACCTGAGCAAATGGTTCCTAGTTCCTGGATTTCTTTCTGATTTCGATTTTTATTTTCTGTCATTGGAGTTTCCATTTGTTGCAACGTGGCCTCTCTTATTTAGACAGCTACTTTCCTGGGTAGCCATATTATGTCCATTTTTCTCCTCTCTCTCTCTCTCTCTTTTTTTTTAAAGATTTTATTTATTTGTCAGAGAGAGCACAAGCAGGGGGAGCAGCAGCCAGAGGGAGAGGAAGAAGCAGACTCCCCACTGAGCAGGGAGCCCGACACAGGGCTTGATACCAGGACCCCAGGATCATGACCTGAGCTGAAGGCAGACGCCTAGCTGACTGAGCCACCCAGGCGTCCCTCTTTTTTTTTTTTAAGCACCAGAAGGTCTCCTTAGATTTTATTTTATTATTTTTTTAAAGATTTTATTTATTTGACAGAGACACAGCAAGAGAGGGAACACAAGCAGGGGGAGTGGGAGAAGCAGGCTTCCCACCGAGCAGGGAGCCCGACGCGGGGCTCGATCCCAGGACCCTGGGATCATGACCTGAGCCGAAGGCAGACACTAAACGACTGAGCCACCCAGGCGCCCCAGATTTTTTTTTTTTTAATCAAGTCTTAGTACTTATCGTTTTAGGGACTTTTATGGGCCAGAGAGACCCCAGACTGATGTAAACTTGTATTCGTTTCCCTGTTGCTCAGATAGTCCTTGGTGTTGCGAGGGGTTTACTAGTCTCTAGCATGGTGAGCAGGACGCTGCTACTGGGAAATCTGGGCTGGTTCCTGGAGGCTGGACTTCTCCAGACCATGAACTGAAGCATCCCTGTTGTCCCTTGGCAGTTTGGAAACACGTGCTACTGTAACTCGGTGCTGCAGGCGTTGTACTTCTGCCGGCCGTTCCGGGAGAATGTGCTGGCGTACAAGGCCCAGCAAAAAAAGAAGGAAAACTTACTGACGTGCCTGGCAGACCTCTTCCATAGCATCGCCACGCAGAAGAAGAAGGTTGGCGTGATCCCACCAAAGAAGTTCATTTCGCGGCTGAGAAAAGAGAACGGTGAGTAAAGTGTTTAAGGGTCCAAAATAAGAATTCATCGTTCTGTGGATCCTCCAAATGAATCTCCCCTCTTTCTTTTTTTTTTTTTTTTTAAAGGGAAAAGAGTCTGGCCAACTATTTGAAAATCACTTTTTTGTTTTTTTAAAGATGTAATTCTCCTTTTCTATCCCGTAAACTTAAGGCTGGATAAAAAACATGGTTATAAATTCAGATTTATCATTCCATTTTGGAATGGTCTTTTTATTTGCTCCACATTGGGAGGAGTTTTAACTGGGTAGGACCATTGTGAGAGAGAAATTGCCCCAGGCAGCCTTCTAAGCAGAATGCTGATTGGAATAAATAGGTTGGTACAATAATTGAATAAAATAGTACTCTTAAAATCTTGTCATAAGTGATTAAAGTAAATGTATATTATCTAATCAGAGCTCTTGCTGTTTTAAAAATAATACCTCTGACTTTTGCCTAAGACAATTGAAGGATATTGATATGTTTACATTATAAAAATGACCTACTGTCACCTGATTTTTTTTTTTCATTTCTGGTTTTTCTATCTTCTTTTTCGGGAAAAGTTGTAGTAGAGACTAGGTTATTCCAGAAGCTTTGCATTGGTAATTTCTACTACTAGAAATAGTTGATATGGCAACTTGTGTTTATCCTAGATTTCAGCCTTACTCCAACAGACTTGCATAGTTAATCAGATGTTTGTTTTATAAAGTCTCATTTAATTTGATTGCTGTCTTTTAAAGTTGTTGTAGTTTATACGTACCAGAATAAAAATAATCTGAGGAGGAAGCAGAGCACTCCCGAGTCTTGTCGCGAACATGATTAATAATGAAGTTTCACAGCTGCATTCATCTCTTGATTGTTTGTCCTTATGGCAGGGAACAGCAGTAGGCTTCTGGAATCATTTGTATTTGGTTTCAGAACACCATCAGATAGATACATGTATCCCCCATCTCCCATATGTGTTTCATTTAAGCTCCTTCCATTCTAGTCCACGGTCTAATACGATCTTTGGGAAAAGGAGAATGACATCTAGATAAACTGCAAAATGAAAAATTGATCATTGGCGGTCACGTCATATTAAATACTGACATTTGTCATGGAACTTATGAAATAATTTCTGGGGTTTTCTGTAAAATAAAAATTTTGGTAGTGTTTTACATACGTGATGATTTCAGGGAGATAGGGGAAGTGTAGTTCTTGGGTGGTAGAGAAAAGGATAATGAACAAAAATTCTTCTAAAATTTACCCATTAAAGTTGCAAAATAGAGATGAATATATGTGATACCTGTCCCGTTGACATTTCAATATAAAAATTGAAGTGTGCACGTAAAATTAAGCATTTTGTTTTTCTTTTCAAGAACCGGAGATTGAAATAATGACCTTCTCTTTTCCAGATCTCTTTGATAACTACATGCAGCAGGATGCTCACGAGTTTTTAAATTATTTGCTAAACACTATTGCGGACATCCTGCAGGAAGAGAAAAAACAGGAAAAACAAAATGGAAAATTAAAAAATGGCAACATGAATGAACCTGCAGAGAATAATAAACCAGAACTCACCTGGGTCCATGAGATTTTTCAGGGAACGCTGACCAATGAGACTCGATGCTTGAACTGTGAAACCGTAAGCATTGAGAGGCTTTCATGTAATTTGTGCGTGTTTTTACAGGCTCTGTTGTGCATGAGTGCACTGTGGTCTGCAGCACCTAGCTGTTGTCTGCAATATATGCAGATGATTCTATTGATGTATATGAGCCCCGGGGCAAACTTTTGGAAGCGTGTCTCCATCCAAGATGTCTCAGCTGGCTAAAGCAGACGGATGAGGGAAAATCTCAAAAACTGGATTGCTTTGCGTCATGGGCATATTTGAGGGTCCACCAATTGCACTGTTAACCTGGACCTCCACTAGTTATCTTGAAAAGATTTTGCTCATGCAGAGGTCCCCATGTGAGACTTAGAATAGACCATCTCCCCAACTTAAAGGAATCAGCTGTGGGTTGGTGAACTTGAAGTTGGAAGTCAGGCTTGGCTTTGGATTCTGCTGCAGTTCGCTGGGTGTTGGGGCGAGTCCCTTCCAGGGCTGTTGCCAGGGCTGGGGGGGCTCATGTGTTTGGATGATTCTAGCACACAGTAGACACTTACCATAGTTGAATTCGAAGACACGGTCTCTGGAGCATGACTCAGGATGTCACATTTGCTTGGTGTATTTGATTTAACTCTGTGAGGGGCCTCATCATTTGGTGGTTAAAAGCCCAGCTTTAGAGCCAGGCTGCTGAGTTTGTATGCTGGTTCTGCCGTGCCGTAGTTATGGGACCCTGGGCGTATTATTCCACCTCTCTCTCTTCACTCTCCTCATCTGTAAGTTGGGTACAATGAGAGCATCTGTGTCATAGAGTTGCTTGGGAGGATGAAATGAGTTAACAGTTGGAAAGCACACAGAGCCATGCTTGGCACGTAGCAGATACGCAATAAATGTCAGCCATTATTATTTACTATAACTACTAACAACACAGCAAGTCTCTGAGCTCATTAGCACTCTCTCAGTTTCTTCACATCGTAAGAAAAATTCTGTAGGTCTGTGCATTTTCTGGAGAAGAGCGAGAGTACCTCTCATTAGGTTCTGCAAAGGAACTAGGACCCAGAAATGATTAAGAAATGTGAATTTAAGTGGGAGGCTCTTTGTTTTTTGTCAGTCTTTCTCCTGTCCTTTTAAACAGTTTTTGAATCAACATTCTGATTTGTTCATTGTAGAAACAACTAGAAAACATAGCTAAGCAAAAGAAGAGTAAAAATTACTAGTGATCTCCCCACCCAGAGATGATAAATTTGTAACATTTTCTAAAAATTGTGATCACATTTGCCCAGAGAGAACCACTTGAACATTTTGAAATATATCCTGCCAAAACATTTTCTACACATACTTTTCTATCTAGAGATCTTTCCTCCCTCCCTTTTTCCTTCTGTCCCTTTATATTTTATATTCCAGTAAAATCCAAATGAATACAGAAGTAGAAGAGTAGAGTAAATCCCATATGGGTATTACTATGATTGTTAACACATCGGCCCATCTTGATCATTTCTTGTTTCGTGCCTCCTCCCCCACCCTTGCCAACCTGGTCATTTTTAAGCAAATCTCAGATGACTTATCATTTCATTTATAGTTTCTCCATCACTTTGTTACATATTTCTAAAAGGTGAGACATCTTTTTTTTTTAAACAAAAGTACCGTACCATTATCAACCTAAAAATAATTCTTTTAAACCAGTATTCACTTAGTGTTCAGGTTTCTCTGATTATGTCATACTTTTTTTTTTTAGCAGTTAATTCACATAAGGATCTAAACATCATCCGCACACTGCCTTTAGCCAGTTAGGTCTCAGTCTATAAGTTACCATCCACCGCTCCCCCTCCCTTCCTCTTTTTTTTTTTTTTGCAAGTTAGTTATTGAAGAAATCGTGGTTGTCCTGTAGAATTTCCCACATTCTGGAAGCATCCTGTGGTGTTAACAGGTATAGTAAAATGGCAGTATGTTTCTATCATCCTACTCTGTCTATTTAACCCTCCTATTTTATATTCCTTTTTCTTTCTTGCCTTCTTTTGTATCAAATATTTTTTTCTTTTTTTTTTTTTTTGCATCTATTGGATTGTTAGTTTCAAAGTCTCTTAGAAGTTACTCTAGAGACTACAATATACATCTTTGCCATAGTTAATTTTTTACCGCTTTCCCAACATTGCTAGAACTTGTGGAATATTTCATCTCCTTTTCCTTTTGTGTTACTGTTTTGTGATGAATTCATGACTTTTAACATTTCACGTGTTTTAAATCTATTGCAGTTTTTTATTCTTCTTGATATTGAATGTATTTTTAGAATAACTTCACACCCTCTTAAACATCAAGATCATGGCTATATTGTAAATATTATAATTTGCAGATTTGTAGTCTTTTTGTTTTCTTCCCTCTTTTTAATAAGGGACTTTTCCTTGGCACCATCCTCATCTTACCTCTTGTATCTGTTCTGTCATCAAGTTCTGTCTGTTTTTCATCCTCTACTTCTCTCAGTCCCCACTGCTCACACCCTGGCTCAGGGCCCCCCTCAGCTCTTGACTGGCAGGCTCAGCTAAATTGCAGTAACTTCTTACTGGATTTTCTGCCCTTTCTCTTGCCTCCTCCGTGTTCCTGTCCTCTCCAACTAATAGCAATCTGTCTGTTCTTTGAATGTTTGGTAGAACTTGCAACTTATTTTTGTATCCCTAAAGTGCATCATTCAGTTTGGCTTGTCTTTTGTCTCTATATGAATGAAATAACACAATATGTATTCTCTGTGCTGTGTTTTGGTTTTGCTTTTTTGTTGAGAATCATTTGTGTTGTTACATGATGCTTTCATTCATTTTCATTGCCATGTAGTATTCCATGCATGAATATGTGATAGTTCACTAGTTTATTTCACTGTTGGTGGAAATTGGGTCGTTTCCAGTTTGGGGCAGCTATGACCAATGCTGCTATGAACATTCCCATACATATAATCAAGTGTACATAAATCTCTCTCTATATTTTTTTCTCTATATATTTTTAGGTCCTATGGTATGCTTATCAGAAAATATCAGATCCCCAAAGTGGTTGTCCCATTTTACACATCCAGTGTATGATCATTCTCATTTCTCCACATTGTTGTCTATACCTAGTATTCTTAGATGGCTTCACTTTGGGTAATATAGTGGCTGTGTAGCTGAGTTATTTTATTCCATAAACACCTCCCCCTGCCTCAACCTGCTGTGTAAAGGCAAGGATACTGAGGATGATACAGTGAGAACCTTGTCTTTCTGGAACTTTCACACGGAAGACAGACATTAATAAAATGAATAATGAGTTTTGTCATTATAATTGTAAAATGCTATGAAGGAGAAGTACAGAGTACCCTGTGAGCTTCTGATACAGGAACCGGAAGAGTGGGGTGGTGCATTTCTGTGGTTAGCCAGGAAACCTGCAGCAGACGGTGTAGCTGGGCTGGTCCTTTTGGTTATCTTTGAAATTACCACGGTTACTAAGTCCATCCTGTGGAAAACTCAGTAGGAGTTTTCAGGAAGTCTCAGATGATAGGCTTAGTCACATTTGTAGTTTCTTTTTTTTTTTTTTTTAAGATTTTATTTATTTATTTGAGAGAGAGAGAGTGAGCACATGAGAGGGGGGAGGGTCAGAGGGAGAAGCAGACTCCCCGCCGAGCTGGGAGCCCAATGTGGGACTCCATCCAGGGACTCCATCCAGGGACTCCAGGATCATGACCTGAGCTGAAGGCAGTCGCTTAACCAACTGAGCCACCCAGGCGCCCCACATTTGTAGTTTCTTTTTTTTAATCTATGAACAGGTTATTCGATCCCAACAAATGCAAATAATGCACCTTCAAATATTTGTATGGCAGAAACTATCACCTAGCCTGTTACTTTCCTAGAGGGTTGCCATTAGATGTGATGCCTGTGCCCAGAGATTCCCTTCAAAACTTCTGGGTGATGGTGGGGCGCCTGGGTGGCTCAGTCGGCTAAGCGTCTGCCTTTGGCTCAGGTCATGATCCCAGGGTCCTGGGATCGAGCCCCGTGTTGGGCTCCCTGCTCAGTGCGGAGCCTGCTTCTCCCTCTCCTGCTGCTGCTCCCCCCTGCTTGTGCTCTCTTGCTCTCTGTCAAATAAAATAAATGTTTAAAAAAAAAACAAAAAAACTTTTGGGTGATGCCATAGTTTGTTGTAACGGGACTCCAACCATTATACTTGGTTTGTTGAAGCAAGAGCAAATGTATGAGTCTGTCTTTATGGAGGATGGCACACTCTGAAAAACCTGTATTTTTGCTTTTTTTTAAGATTTTATTTGAGAGAGAGAGCACGAGCAGGGGGAGACGGAGAAGCAGACTCCCCGCTGAGCAGGGAGCCCATTTGGGGGCTCTGTCCCAGGACGCCGGGATCATGATCTGAGCTGAAGGCAGATAGATGCTTAACCAACTGAGCCACCAGGGGGGCCCCTGTATTTTTTATTTCCTAAAGTGATTAGACGTGAGGCAGGAGTTTTCTCTGGAGTTACTTAGGTAATCACCTCCATTTCTTAGATCCTTTAACTGGATGGGATCCTAGGAGTCATCCAATCCTTCCCTGCCAGTGCCCGCGTCCCTTCTGTGACATCCTAGCCAGTTGGTCACCAGCATCTGCTGGTGTCTGGCCGGAGATGGGGAACTCAATCTCTCTGGGCGATGCATTCCATTTTTAGAAAGCTTTAATTGTTAGAAAAGCCCTCTACTTTCTAAGAAAATACATAGCCTGCAGGCTGTTTTTGAGGACTTAGTGTAAAAGAAGACCTAACATTTAAGTTTTCCTTCACCGGATCAGAAATATGGGGCCCCCTTTGAGTAACGTCCTTGGCCCAAGGCAGGCAGCCTTTAGATGGTGCTTCAGTCACAGTTGTGCAGTCTCACAGTGGGATTCAGCTCTACTCGGTCCTGAGCTGCACATTAGCCCCTGGGCGAGCAGGGGGCCTCCCTGTTGTCGCCACCCCACCCGCCAGTGCCTCCAATTGTGCAAAACTCTTTGTGCCAGCCTTCACGCTTTCAGAAAAACATAATTTTTTTTCCTTGGTCTCGCCCTTTGTAAATGTTGCTTGTGATTGCAGTGCAAATGTCAACTGAGAGATTTATGGAGACGAACAGTTTCACTCTGCAATACCCTTGGAGAGACTATTTTAAGGGGGTAATTCAGTGCACACTTTCCCATGTAACCTTGATCAAGGCACCTCAGAGTTGCGGCATGGGGATTTTCCAGCCTAGCCTCAGTGCTCCTTTGGCTGTTCTTCGCTTGGTTCATAAGATTTGCGGGGCCACTTGGAGCTTAATTTTGTTGTTGTTGTTCTTAATTTCCCCCCTTTCCATTTCAGCTGAGTTTTTGCTTTGCAAACCTGTGGTTTTTCGTGCTTCCCGGGGGCTTTAAGGCACATTTATATCTGTCACTGGAGCCAAAAGTTTGTCTAAAGAACTGCTTTATTAAGTACCAATTGCACGGCTCCTTCTTGCTTCATTTGCAGAGGTTAAAATTGATTCAGTAGAGCTTCTGAGCCCTTTGCAGAGGAGGAGCGGGGATGGGTGATGTGGCCAGGTGAGATCAGTGAGCCGTGGTTCTGAGTCCCTCAGGTGAGCTGTCGTTAACCACCTTCCCTAAGCCCACTGCTCTGTCGCTGCTGTAAGACAGCACATTTTCTGTTCCTGGCTGATCACCGTGGAACAGCACCTGGCCACCTTTTCTACTAAGCCAAGGAAAGGAGTCTGGGGATTCAAAGCACATTTGAAATATGATGTTAATTACTCAGGACCTTCGGAAAGCTCATGATTTATGTGTATGCCCCACATACTAATTTGTCCTACTAGTTGATTTGTAATTAATTAAAAAGAAGAGCAGGTAGAGTCACTTAATTGTCCTAGCTACCTTTTAAGCTAGTTTTGGGGAACTCCATGCCCAGAACTGGGGAGAAGAAAGAATAAGATGTAGCCTGTGCTTGCTGAGAGTATTGGAGTCTTAGTGACATATATGTTTCCTTGGAGACAAGCTGTATTTTCACTTAGACCAGAATGAGATCCTTGTGTGTGGGAAGAAAACGATTTCATTATCTGGCAGCTTTCTGGGGAGACAGGCAAAAAAGAAAAGAAAAAAAAATTGCTTGATCACCCATTGCTTTTGACTGTATCAGTCTGAGTCAGGGGGAGAGAAGAATCCTAATGGAAGGGTTTAGAGCGCTGTGTTCAAATCCCTCAAGGGGTTGATCTACCTGAGCAGTGTTTTCTCACATTCTAAATTCTGGAAGCAGTTTACATTGGGAATTGGGGAAGTTACAGTAACTTTTTTCATGTAGTTAATTAGGTTTGTACCTTTCTCCCCTCCCTAAAATAACTAAAAAGAGAACAGATTTGTGTCCAGCAGGAGACAATGTTTCTTTGTCTTTGCACCCTTCCAGTAAAAGCTTTCGTAGAATCTGATCCTCCCTAAGTTATATATGATTTCAGTTGGCTCTGATCCTTTTATTTTCTCCTAGAAAAGAACCATTTAAGTTTAAAAAGTTTTACTAATTAAAAAATATAATACCTATGGATTATTTTTTACAAATCAGACACGGGAATGTATAAAAAGAAAATCATTTATAATTCTGCTACCCAGATGCCACCATTGGCTATTAGAAATTTTCCTATTTGTTCAGTTATATAATATTCATGCATTTAGTAAATATTTATTGGGTCCCCACTAAATGCTGGAAATTATTTTACGTACTAGGGATATAGCATTTAAAACAAACAGAAAAGGTAGTCCCTGCCCTTTTGTTTACTAAATATACACATTTAAAGCTATATGTTTCCCTTTAAGCACCGCTTTAGCTGCATCCCACAAATACTGATTTTTCTTTGTCATTAGTTCAAAATATTTTCTAATTTGTCTTGTGCTTTTTTCCCTGTGACCCATGTATTACTTAGAAGTATGTTGTTTAACTTGCAGTTGTTTAGGATTTTCCTAGATACCTTAATTTTATTGACTTCAGATTTAATTCTGTGTGGTTAGGGAATATATTCTATATTATCTCAGTCTTTTAAAATTTACTGTGATGTGTTTCGTATCCTAACACATGGTTTATCCCAGTAAATGTACTTTAAAAGAAGGTCTCTCAACCTTGGAATTATTACTATTTAAAGTCAGATAATTCTTGGGGTGCCTGGGTGGCTCAGTTGGTTAAGTGTCTGCCTTTGGCTCAGGTCATGATCCCAGGGTCCTGGGATCGAGGCCCACATCGGGCTCCCTGCTCAGCGGGAAGCCTGCTTCTCCCTCTCCCACTCCCCCTGCTTGTGTTCCCTCTCTCGCTGTGTCTCTCTCTGTCAAATAAATAAACAAAATCTTTAAAAAAATAAAAAAATAAAGTCAGATAAGTCTTTGTTGTGGGGTGCTGCCCCGTGCATCAGAGGATGTTTAGCAGCATCTAGCGTACCTACTAGATGCCAGTAGCAGCCCCCAGGAGGTGACACCAAAAATGTGTCCAGACATTGCCAAATGTCCCTTGGAAGGAAAAGTTTCCTTTGCTGAGAACCACTGGATTGAACAGAATATATATTTTGTAGTTATATAGAGTTCTTCAGATTTTCTGTGTTTTTCTTGATTTCCCCCCTAGTCTTTCTATTGGTTGCTGAGAAAGGGGGGTTAAAATACCTAACTATGATTGTGGGGGGGATGCCTGGGTGGCGCAAGTTGATTATGCATCTGACTCTTGGTTTCGGCTCAGGTTGTGAGATTGAGCCCGTTGTTGGACTCTATGCTCAGCGGGGAGTCCGCTTGAGATTCTCTCTCCCTCTTCCTCCCCTGCTCATGCGCTTTCTCTCTCTCAAATAAATAAATAAACCTTAAAAAAAACTTAACTACAGTTGTGGGATAATTTTATTTCTTCCTCTAATTCTGTCAGTTTTTGCTTCATGAATCTTTTACTTTTTTTATTTTTTAAGATTATTTGAGAGAGAGAGAGTAGGGGCGGGGCAGAGAGAGGGACAGAATCATCAAGCAGACTCTCCACTGAGCACAGAGCCCAATGCAGGGCTCTATCCCAGGACCCTGAGATCATGACCTGAGCCAAAATCAAGTCAGCCGCTCAACTGACTGAGCCACCCCGGCACCCCACTTTTTTTTAAAAAAGATTTATTTATCTTAGAGCATGAGTGGGGCTGGGGGAAGGGGAGAGGGAGAAAGAGAATCTCAGACTCCCCGATGAGTGTGGAGCCTCACAAGACAACACAGGGCTCAGTCTCACAACCCATGAGATCACGACCTGAGCCAAAATCGAGAGTCGGTCGCTCAACTGACTGAGCCACCCAGGCATCCCTCTTTTACTTTTTAGAAAACAACTTTATTGATGTATAGCTTATATGCCATAAAGTTCATCCTTTCAGTAATTTTCAAAGCAGTTTGGTGAGTTGTGCAACTATCATCATAATCCAGTTTTTTTTTCCTAATTTTTATTGGAATCCATAATCCTGTTTTAAAACATTTCTATTACACCAGTAAGATCCCTTGTACCCAGCAATTAATCTCTGTTGCAAGCCTCAGGCCACCGCTAATGTTTATTCCATTAATGTTTAATGTAATTACTGGTATGGGGGGTTTGGGGGCTCCCACTTTATTATTTGTTTTCTATTTATTTCCCCTCCATTTTTTATTATGTTCCTCCTCCTCTTTTTTTGGAAAAAAAAAATTTTTAATATATGTATATATTGATATATGTACATACATATTTGTATAAATAGTTCCATTTTAATCTTCCTCTTAGTATGTATTTGTGTGTGTGTTTTTGTTTGGGTGTTTCTCTAGCGATCATAATATATATCCTTTACTGTTACAGTCCATGTACAGTTAATAATGTCACTGTTTCACATAAAACAGAAAGCTTATAACTGTACAGATGCATATTCCTTCTGCCTGCCCCTACCTTACCTTGTCCCTTGCTGTAGTTAGTCTGTGTATTACATATATGTATATCATAAACCCCACAGGGCAATGTCAAAATTACTATTCTTGCTCTTCATTCTTTCTTGAGGATCTGGATTTCCATCTGGTATCCTTTCCCTTTGGCTTGAAGAACTTCCTTTAACCACCCCCTTTTTTTTCTTTTTTTTTTTGTAGTGTAGGTCTTTTAATAATGAATTCTCTTTATTTTTCCTTCATTCTTGAAGGATCTATTTATGGGCTATTGACAGTTTTTTCTTTTAGCACATTAAGGATGTTCTACTATCTCTGCCCTCCGTAATTTCTGATGAGAAATCAGCGTCCAGTTGAACCATTCTTTTGTAGTATGTCATTTTTCTCTCCATGTTTTTAAGATTTGCTTTTTACCTTTGACTTGTTACAGTTCGATTATGATGTGCCTTGGCTAACCTTTTTTTGTATTTATCCTACTTTGTGTTTGTTGAGCATCTTGAATCTGTAAATGTATGTCTTTCCCCAAATGAGGAAATATTTCGCCATTATTTTTCAAATAGCTTGTCTGCTCTATTCTCTCTCCCCTTCTGAGACTCCAATTATATGTATGATATTTTCTAACAGTTTTCTCAGTATCTGTTTTTATTTCAATCTTTTTTTTTCTTTATTCTTCTCATTGGATAATTTTCTGTTGATTTGTCTTCAAGTCCACTTTTTCTTTCCTTTGTCATCTCCAGTTCATTGTTAAGTCCATCTGGTGTATTACTTTTTCAGTTCTAGAATTTCCATTTGATTCTTTTTTTTTTTTTTTCCTATTTCTCTGCTGAGATTTTTTTTTTTTTTAAAGATTTTATTTATTTATTTGAGAGAGAGACACACAGCGAGAGAGGGAACACAAGCAGGGGGAGTGGGAGAGGGAGAAGCAGGCTTCCCGCGGAGCAGGGAGCCCGATGTGGGGCTCGATCCCAGGACCCTGGGATCGTGACCTGAGCCGAAGGCAGACGCTTAACGACTGAGCCACCCAGGCGCCCCCATCTGCTGAGATTTCTTATCTGCTAAAAAAAAAAATCTTGTCTGCTCATTTCAACATCTGCATCCTCTGAGGATTGGTTTCAGTTGTCTTCAGAATGTCTCCCATTAACTGGGTGATGGGCATTGGGGAAGGTATGTGTTGTAATGAGCACTGGGTCTTATATAGGACTGATGAATCACAGACCTGTACCCCTGAAACAAATAATACATTATATGTTAATTAAAAAAAAGAAAAGAAAAATGTGTCACATTTTCCTGGTTCTTCACACATTTTGTAAGTTTGAATGGTATCTAGGACATTGAGGATGTAAAATTTGAGAGAACTCTGGGTTCTGTTATTTTGGCTTCAGTGAGTATGATGTTTCCTTGAGTTTTAGCAGGCAGTTCATCTTGGCTGGACTCTAACTACAAATCTGTTTCTTAGGCGGCAGCTTGAATCTTGGGTCACCCTTTTGTATCTGGCTGAGCTGCTGTGAGTGTACTCTGTGCGTATGTGGCTCAGCAGCCCACCAGAGGTGTGCGTGGACAGAGCTGGGAATACCCTCTGATTCCTCCCCTTCTTGCCAGTAGACATGGTTTCCCAGACTCCGTTTTCTGGTTCCAAGACCAGACAGACTGCATTTGTTCCCCTACAGATCCCCAGGGAAGGGCTATGAAACCCTGAACTTATCCTGTGCAACCGTTCTCTTCCAGGTGTGGACTCCCCATCTACCTGTCTGTGTTTATTCTCCAACACCTTCAGGTAGCTGCTTGTGTTTATAGTTAGCTGAGTTTTATGGTTTTCTGGAGGAGTGTAGGAATGGCAAGATCTTAGTCAGTACTGGAACCAGTTTTTCATTTTAGTGAGGGAGAGTCAGACGATAAAAAAAATACAAATAAAACATTTATAATATGAAATCATTGTATTGGTTATCTATTGCTTTGTTACAAACCACCCCAAAACTCTGAGACTTAAATCAACTATCATTTATTATAATTCATTCAACTGTGGGGTGGCTGAGGGTCACCTGATCTAGGCTGGCCCTGGCTGAACTTGTTTGTTTGTATTTCAGCTGGCTCACTTCTATGTCTGAAGTCTGGCTAGGCATTTTGCTCTCGATTGGGCTTGGCTGGGGCACCTTAGTGAGAACAGCTCTCTTTCATGGGTCTCTCATCTTCTTCCTGGGAATAGTGGACTAGCCTGGGGGCCCCTGGGTGGCTTAGTTGGTTAAGCATCTGCCTTCGGCTCAGATCAGGATTTCGGGGTCCTGGGATCGAGTCCCGTGTCGGGCTCCCTGCTCAGCGGGCGTCTGCTTCTCCCTCTCCCCCTCCTCAGGCACTCTCAAGTAAATAAATAAAATCTTTTTAAAAAAATAGTGGCCTAGCCTGGGCTTATCCTTCTTATGGTGATGACAGAAATGCAAGAGAGCAGTTTTGTAAGTGCTTGTTCAAGCTTCTGCTTATGACATGTCCCCTAACTTCCCACTGGCCAAAGCAAGTCGTATGGCTGAACTCAGAATCAAAGATGGGAAGCATATCTCTTGATGAGAGGATCTGTAAAGTCATACAGCAAGGAAGCCAGTGTAGGCGGTGGTGAAGATTTGGGCCTTTCATGCATTCTACCATAGCAGTAACAAGTGCCATTTAAAAAAAAAAAAAGGGCAGAATAGTGTGTGTATATGTGTAAGGGCATGTGTATGTATGTAAATGTATACATGCCTTTTTTTATACAAAACTGGAATTCGCTTATAGAAGGTTGTGTAGTCTACTTACTCATTTAATATGATATCATACCCACCATGTAGTAAACCATTCCCAGCTCTTTGCCCATTTTAGGCCATTTACAATTTTTACACCCCTTCCCCCGATTTATTGAGTGTTTAATTTTGAAAGCACCTTACATGTATTATTTTATCTTTACAACAGCCTGGTGAAATAACTCTTAGTGTCCCCACTTTATAGATGAGGAAACTGAGGTACACCAAGGCTGAGTAACTGGCCTACAGTCACCCACTACATAAGTGGCAGAGACAGGATATGGAACTGGAAAGTCTTTCTCAACACCCTTGCTTATGTGTACTAATAAAAGTATAAAAGACTGTGTCCACATTCTGAATATTTCTTTAGATAATGGCCTAGCGGTGGAGTATTGGGTCATAGGATAGTTGTCCCACTTAAAGGAGTGTTTTCTCATTTTGCTGCCAATTGACTGAACACTTCAAGGTTGTTGCTGAGCTAGTTTGTCCCTCCCCCTGCAAGAGAGTAAAACTCCAGGCTTGCCAGTCAACGGCTGGAATGCAAGCAGTTTAATTCTGTGAACCTCAGTAAGTAGGAGAGCCAGGATTGGTGTGGTATGAATGGCAGGGGCCAAGAAACAGCGGGGCCAGTGAGCCAGCTCCCGGGAGCAGTCCGCCGTAGGGTGGCCTGTGTGAGCCAGGGCTCCAGGCCAGCTCCAGGTCCAGCTGATCACAGACAGCCCAGGGCTCTGCAATGATGGCCATTTCCGTGGCTCAGGGACAGGTGCACATGTGGTTAGTGTGACCCCGCCAGCCCGGCACCCATCATCTCCCTGGCCCCAGGCACAGTTTGGATGATGAGGCTCTGGAGCCAGTGACTTCAAGGGACTGGTTGGAAGATGCAGACGGCCTCACAGAGGTTGACTCTCTGAGTAGTGAGTTTTAGAAGTCTCTTGTCTTTTTTTCCATTTTTTCTCATTCTGCCAGTTTGGGCTCTATGGCTGTTTTGTCTGATACTTCCTACTTCGAAATGAGGGGGAAAGTGAATGGAGAGGAAGCGAGATCTGGTTGAGTGCTAATTATTAAAAGTTCTGAATTAAAGCTGGAACAGGAATTCAGGTAAATTGAGAATTTGGGACTTTCTCTAGATTGGGTTGTTTTCAGTGTAACTCATTGCCAGTGAGTATACAAAACTGCACATGACCAGGCCTGCAGTTGTGGGTTTTGGTTACCTGTAGGTGTTCAAAATTTTATCTACTATGTCTCTTACATATTTTGTACCTAATACTTTTTTTCTTTGCTTCAGGTTAGTAGCAAAGATGAAGATTTTCTTGACCTTTCTGTCGATGTGGAGCAGAATACATCTATTACCCACTGTCTGAGGTAACCTCATGAATTCTGACAGTGATCTGAGCTTTTGATCAGGCTAGTAAATAAGTGGGGGTGGGGGGGCGGGGAATACTGTATTTCCTCAGGAGGTAATCTTCCTTTCTGTTAAACCCATATAATCCTATTATTTTCTATTTTTTCTTTCCCAAGAGAGATTAAAAAATAAGTATATGTGGTCTAGAGAAGAAGGATCCTGCTGAGAAGAAAGAGGATCGAGTGGAAGTCATTAGTCCTTAAGTTTAAAAATAAGTTTTAATCTTTAATCCAGATGTGGGCTTTGGCTTTCATCAGTCTCTCTCTCTCTCATCTTTGTCTCTCTGACACACACGATTAATACACACTACCCATGCCTACCATTACTCTTTTTTTTTCTAAGCTACTTTGAAAAATTATGTCCTTTTGAGTTGAGAACCAGTGGAGGAACCGTCTGTTCCTCCATCTTTCAGCGTTCTGTGGAGATGAGTGATGGAAAGAAATTCCTCCTTGTTAGGGTTGAGAGAAGGCAAGGAACCCGGAGCGCAGAAGAGCACATGCCCCGGATTCCAGGCATATTGTGTATTGACTTGAACATTGGAAATGTGCCCAGAGTCGACACACAGACATGATTCCCTTTTCCCCTTCCCCCTCCTCTTCCCCCTCCTGCTCTCAGTAGGTTGTGAGGGCTTAGAAGCAGCCCAGCCCTACTCTAGACACTGGGCGTGGAGGAGCGAGCATCAGACATGTTCCGGCTCCCACAGCACTTACATCCTAGGGGGAATCCACAGGCGATGCTTGGTGCTTTGAAGGAAATTAAATAGGTCTCCAGAGTGGTGGGTTGTGGGAATGCCAGTGTGGGCCCCATGGTCAGGGCAGGCCTCCCGTTGCTTGGGGTACCATAGCTCAGAGACATT
The DNA here is from genome assembly GCF_054177405.1 of Leptonychotes weddellii. Lineage (NCBI taxonomy): Eukaryota > Metazoa > Chordata > Mammalia > Carnivora > Phocidae > Leptonychotes > Leptonychotes weddellii. The sequence goes on from NC_138370.1 coordinate 140,893,573, forward strand.
TTAGAGTGTCTAACAAGACACTGTGGATCTTTACCAATGGCGATTGGGTGACAGAAGTGTTACTTCAGGAGTCCAGGTTACTTGGAACCTTTTAGAAGGAGACATTAAGGGGACTAGTGGTGGTGGTTGGCTGTTAGAAAGTCATCTTCCGGGGGGACGGCACCAACGCCAACATGGAAGAGCTTCTTGGTTCGTCTGCTGTCATGTGTTGCGTGAGTGGGTGGCGGGGGCCCTGATTGTTTTCCGGTTTCCCAGGGCCCCAGGTCCCCCTCTGCTCCCCACACTGATGAATTAGTTACACGGCGTTTCCTGCTGGTGTGGTGCACCAGCCCGTGTGTCCAAGTGCCTCAGGTCCAGATGTCTAGGACGAGTGTGTTAACTCTTACAGGCAAAGTGTTTTGTAGGCCAGGGTGGCCTCTTGTTCTTCTGAATGGTTCTGTGTATGCATGGGTTCCTAATATTCCTGTGACAAGAAGCCATCTTTGATTCCCCAAGGTCTAATAATCACAGGGAGTGGAAAAGTTATGGTTTTGCCAACTTCAGTTGCAGATGAAGGAATGGGAGGAAAGGTATTACTTGCCTATTTCCGCGCCTTTTTTTTTTTTTTTTTTTTAACGAGTTGGTGTTAAGGGAGAATTTGGTTAGGTTGACTGCTTCTCCTCCCTTCTGAGAAATTCCTGGGCTGCTCAAAAGGGCAGATGGCAGTGGCTATAGCTTTGAGATCTCAGTCAGCCAGGTAAAGGGCTTACTGGTGAGTTATGATTTTAATCTTTGGGGAAACTTGTTATGAAGAAATGTAACTCAGATTTATGTTACCTTTATTGATTGGTTGGTTGATTTGAGAAATGTATGTGTGGGTCATGCATACCTGAGGAAGGCAGGCTGGAGACATTTGGAGATGTTAAAGCTGGGGTGGGAGAGTATGAAAGAGCTTTGGAATGCCCTTTTTTTTTTTTTTAAATTTTAAAGATTTATTCATTTATTCCAGAGAGAGAGCAAGCAGGGGAAGGGGCAGAGGGGGGAAAGAGAGAGAATCTCATAGACTCCCCCAGGTGCAGACAAGGGACTCGATCTCACGACCCTGAGATCATAACCTGAGCCGAACCAAGAGTTGGACACTCAATGGACTAAGCTATCCAGGCGTCCCTGGATGCCTTGTAAACAACATTAGATTTGACTGACTTACCTATACCTGCCCTCACATGTGCCTGAGATCTCACCTCTCCAACAGGAAGATGGGCCTGGGCTGGGTGTTGCCACTCACCCTCACACTCCCAGAGTTCTGGGCTAGGAGTGGCAGCTTTCTAATCTATCCCAAAAGAACGAAGTGCCCAGAAAGGCCCAGGGAATCAGTGATGCCCAGCTGATCCACTAGCATTTTCCATCTGAGGCAAAAGAGAAGGAATGATTACAATTTTTTAGGTCCCTTTCATGGTTCAGTTCAGTTTGCATTCTTAAGGGTTTGTTTTTAAAATTAGAACTATGAATTTTCTTCTTACTATGTCTGCATATGTCTTCTGATGTGATATGTCATCTTTCTTTCATTTTGATGACCCAAAAGAAGTTACAAATCAAGCTAAAATTGTAGGATTTGAATGTAAGGTCTCTGCCACCTCCTTCCAGATGGTTAATTCCAGTATGGTTTCATGGCTTTTGTCCCAGAGGAATGATGAAGTAAATAGTAGTTATGTTCAGGATACAGGGCTATGGGAACCATTAGATCCATACTGTAACTGAACTAGAATCCTCCCATTTCAAACGTCAGTACCGTGTCTCAGGCCGGGTGAGCCGTCGTATCACAAGTGAACACCGAGGAAGTTTTTTCTTTTCTTCTTTTGAACAGCTTAGGGATGGCCTCAGGCAAAAACTTCAGATACGTGAAGTTTATCTTAATTATCCTTCCATGGCATTTTGGGTATTTTTTGCCTTTCACTTCAGTGCCTGAGTGACTCCTTCACAGAAACCTTCCCTGAAGTTCCACCTCCTGAAACCGCTGTCCCTTGAGCTGTCTTCCTCGCATCTAAAATGCCTGTTCTCCCAGTGCGGCAGAAGTCAGCTGGGAGGGAAGCAGCTCTTCATTCTCCCGTAGCTCTGTTTTAAAAATTTATCTTCTCTAAAACGAATTCCTTTTCTACTTATTTTGAGAAACCTCTTTTCAATGTTCTCTACACCCAGTGTGGGGCTCGAGCGCCCAACCCCGAGATCAAGTCATGCGCTCTACTGACTGAGCCAGCCTGGCGCCCCTGAGAAACTTCTTCTGTATACGAAGTTCATATGCATCCCCACCACACAGCCGTTGCCACGTGCTTATTTATTTATTTCTCTGACCTGTGTTTGGTTATTTTTGATACATAATAGTATTTCCTAATATTTGACATGTGTTTCTCGTGGATTTCTTTTTTCAGTCTTCTTTAAAACTCTAATCGATGATTCTCAAATTTTGGTGTGTATGATAATCACCTTGGGGAAGTTGGCAAAAATAGGGGCCTAGCCCGTAGTCAACTTCAGTGAGCCTGGGCCTCTATTTTTAATTAATTTTCTAGGCGATTCTAATACCACCAGAGTTTGAGATCCACTGCTCTGGGTCTTTGCTGCTCAGACGGTGGTCCGTGGGCTAGCCCCAGTGACATCACCTGGGAGCTCATTAGAACGGCATGTTAGGCCTCTCCCAAGAACGAATGAGCAAACCAGAATCTTCATTTTGACAAGATCTCCAGGTGATGCAAATGCATGTTAAGGGTGACAAAGCACTGGGAACAGTGCCTCTCAGACTTCCAAGCATATTGGAACCGCCTGCTCTACCTGGAGAGCTCCTAATGTAATTGAGTGGGGGTCGGGGGGAGGGATTAGGCACTGAGATTGTTTTGGAAGCTCCCTGGGTAATTCTCACGGGCAGCCAGGAGAACTGCTGATGTTGCTGCTGTCTTCCTTAGAACAAAGCTTCCCAACTGGTGTGCCTCGGGAAACAGGTTACAGGTGTGTATAGGTCACCTTGGCTCCTGGGAGGCGGCGCAGAGCAGCTGTGCAGCATCGACCGAGAGACCTGCTGTACCTCAGTTACCTGCTGGGGTCAGCCCCTTCTCCTGACCTAGCCTCATTTTCCCGTTCTCCACCCACAGATGCCCTGGGAGCATTACTGTGTCCTTCCGGGGGTGGGGAGCCTCCAGCCAGCTGGGGCGGGGCAGGGTGGTGGTTATTTGTAAATCGGGCCTTTAAATTAAGTACTAACTTTGGTATATTTCCACTCTGGGTCTGCAAATACTTCAGGAAACTTTCTTTGAAGAACAAGAGTAGAAAGTGTTTTAATTCCTTATTCACCACTGTGCTTGCCTTGATGATTCTGGTTCTTCAGCTGGATGAAGAGGTACATCTGTGGTATACATCCCAATGAGGTGAATCTCCACCATCATCCAAACTCTCCTCACCCTCTCCCTGCCCCCCACCCACCAGTTCCACCCCAGCCCTGTGTAGGCCAAGAAAAGCATTCACGTCAGTTACTTTGTTGAAGAGTCAGCCTGTGTTCATTCAGCTAAGTCTGAGTCTCTGTTATGCGCCAAGCATCTGAGATCTGAGAGTTGAGTATAATTGCCTTCTAAATTGTTTTCTTGCTTCTCGGCCCCTCCAATCCTTCCTCCATAGTGCTACCAGAAATGGTATTTCTCAAAAGCACTGATTAGGTCTTTTCCTCGCTGGGGCCCGTTAGTGGAATTCTAGAGCCACGGGGTGCGCGCCAGCTTCAAAGACACACTCCGTACCTTGCCTCCAAATCCCTGTGCTGCAGCAGTCCCTTTGTCTGGATTCCTTGACTCTTACCCACCTGGCACACTTTCCCTCTCTGAGAACCTGACTGCAGCATCACCTCTTGGAAATGACGTGCGTTACCCCAGTTCAAGTTCGTTTCTCCTTCCTCGGTGCTTTCCCCTGGACTTGACACACCTGCTTCTGTCTTCACTTAGCCAACAAATGGAGTGCCATGCTGCATCAGGCCTGTTGTCAGGGCTGGGGATGTGGCAGTGAGTGAGATAGATGGAACCATTGCCCACAGAGAGAGGAGTCAAGAGATCAAATAGGAGGTTGGTTTCAGATAGTGCTGAGTGCTCGGAAGAAAACAAGACAGCAAACAGGATAGAGGCTGGGTGGATTTGCAGAAGATGGACAGAGAAGTCTTCTCCCTGGAGGTGACATTTTTGCTGAGCTCTGAACAATGACTGGAGCCAGCCATGGAAGCATCTGGAAAGGAGCTCTTTGGGGAAGCAGCACATGCAGAAGCCCCGAGGCAGAAAGGCTCCATGGCACTCGGAAGGGAAGGTAGGAGGGAGGTCAGAAGAACAGTCAGGGGTCTGAGGGCCGAGGGCCTGTCTGCCTTGGCAAGGTATTTGGTTTTATTCCTAAGCATACTGGGGACGGGCTAGAGGGCTTTAGGTGCAAGAAGTGTGTGAAATGATTTTTTTAACTTGCCCGGAACACTGCCTACTGTAAAATGATTTGGCTCACTTGTTCGTGTCTCTTAGACTGGGGGGCAGCGTGAGGGCAGGTGCTTCTGTGAGCCCCCAGCACCAAGTCCAGAGGACTGTCAGTTAACGGTTGAGTAGTGAATGCATGAGCCATCTACGGTTTCTTATGATAAGCTCTGCTTAAGTGTGTGAGTCAATAACACCATGTAAATAACATTTTCTGTTTAATAAAATCTGATCATTCTGCTGCTAGGACACTCCCTATGAATAAAGAAATATCACAGGCTCTCTCCAGACTCTAGGGTATTATATTCTGGATGTTCTTCTCAGCCTTCAAAGCAGTACCACGGGAATGTGAAATAGAATCTCAATGACCAGGAAAGAATGAAAAGCCGTGACATTTAAAAAATGAAAACTATAAGTAGCGCGGTAAAACCTCATGATAGGGGTGAATACAGATATAACATCGGGCAGTGGCATTTGGCCTCAAAAGGAGCCAAGGTGCGGGATGGGGAGCAGGGGGTTGGAGGAAGCAGGCATCTCCTGCTAATTAGGGATTTTCTTATGTCAGTCTAGGGGCAGTTGTATATGAATTAAATTTCATTATCTTTCCCTTTGTGCCCTTTGAAAATATAGATCACCTGAGATAGACTGTTTTTTATTACACGATAATGTCATCTTGCATTTTATGTGATTGACAATTTTTCGGACCTGACTTACAGTGTAACGATGGGCTTTTACAATAGTGAGGAATTTTTCTGTTCTAATTTTTGATCTCCAGGGTACAGGTGGTCTTGTTAAACCTTGAGATTTGTTTTTTGAATCTGTTGGAAACCCTAATATATATCCATGTGTATCCTATGAAATAAAGCTCTCCTTGAAAATCGCCAGTGGTGAAATCATAACCCAGTCTAGCAGACATGGTCTAATGGCAATCACAGCACCTACTCATCAGAAAGATCTTTTCTCATTGCTTTTTCCCCCACATTCACTTAAAAATTACCCTACAGGTCGCCTGGGTGGCTCAGTCAGTTGAGTGTCTGCCTTCAGCTCAGGTCATGATCTCAGAGACCTGGGATCGAGCCCAACGGCGGGCTCTCTGCTCGACGGGGAGTCTGCTTCTCCTTCTCCCTTTGTGCGAGCTCGCTCTCGCTCTCTCCCTCTCCAAAATAAATAAAACATGAAAAAAAAAATTACCCTACAGGTAATAAAGGGTTTAAAATATGGTATAGCAAGTACATTTTAGACTGTGTTTTGAGTTGAAAATATTTTTGTCTGCAGAGACTTCAGCAACACAGAAACACTGTGTAGTGAACAGAAATATTATTGTGAAACATGCTGCAGCAAACAGGAGGCCCAGAAAAGGTGCGTAAAGGATTTAGCCCGGAGGGTGGCTTTGTTTTGAGGGAAGGAACCATATCTGATTTTGAATCCCAGTTCCATGGGCTCATGGCCGAGGAGCTTTGGAGAAGGCAAATGCCTTCCTCCCTGGAGAAACGAGGACAACACATAGTAGATATCTAGTAATACTGTTGGTATTGCCTCAGTGTTGGAACTTCTTATTTCAGAGACACAAGAGGTTAAAAAAGTTAATCACTGAATATGGAAACATGAGGAACTCAATAACACATCAGTTATATGGGTGGGCGATAAGTCATCACATTCTGAATTGATACAGGATCCGTGCTTGCCTATCTTTTTACCAGCACCAGCTGGTTACAGCCCCTGGACAGAGTGCGCGATAATCAGGGATTCTGTTATCTGCCCCAGAAATCAGGAAGCTTGACATTTTAATTATCCCGTGAGGCCTTACCATGAGTTACACTTACCCTGCCCACAGTTGTGGAATACTCAGAATAGCACACAAGAGCTCCTGACTGCCGCCTGAAACCTTCCAGAGTCTAGAGCTGAGCCCGGAATAGTCCCTCTGCCCAGCCTCCGCAGCTCCCCACCCCCCTCGGCCCCACCCCCGATATGCACATCTTTCCTCCCTGCATCAAAACTTATCAAAGGTTAGTCATTCCAGCAGATGGGAATGGAGGGCAGAGGTGGTTAACTGTTGTGAGTGATCGGGGAGCTCCTTTCTGCTCCCCATCCTTAGAATCTCGGTCTGCTCACGGCCAGCCCAGGCCTTCCTGTGTGGCTCAAAAATGTATGTTCAGAAGCTCAGCCCTGGAGGTTTTATTGATTAAAATATTGTGTGTTCCTGTAAAATATGGTGTTCCCCACTATTCTTAATGTTTCTGCTGGCGTTGCTATTTGTTTATTTTTATGAACAGGGTGTTACCTCAATAGATTCCTGAACAGTGGTCTCTTAAAATTTGTCCTTTTCAAATAATATGCCTTGAAAATGTATACAGCGTTGCCACTGACTAAGGAGGGGGGGTCCCGGAAGGTGACCGAAGATCCTCTGTTCTAGCAGAATTACCTACATAAACTGTTGTTTTTGTGAATTTTTTACCAAGGAATATTAATGGTCACCTAGTGAAAAAAGCTTTCTGTGTTCATGTAAGTTTGGGAAAGGCCACATCCAACAAAAGAGAACAGTTCCTTCACTGTAGGATTTCTCAAAATCTTCAGTATGCCAGTGCGTAGGAAGGAACTTCAAATCAAAAATAACCCTGTCCAAACGTGCCCCAGAAACCCCACCTCTGTGAGCACCTCCAGTGCTCCAGCAAGCCCAGTTTGGGGAGTGTAGCCCTAAGCCAAGCCGTACATTTTCGGAACGACGACACAGCGAACACACCCGGGGAATGCCTGACACGGAGTGAGTGTGCGCCGAGCGTGCCTGGCTTCCCGGCGGCCGGCAGTGTGGTATGGGAAGCATCCCGGCCGACCCTCGGAACCTGGAAGGCCAAACTTCAGCCTTCTGCTTGTCTTCCCCCCAACTTCCTTTTCTCAAAAGCTGTCACCCCTCCTCTCCACTATCTCCAGATGGGGTGCCGGGGGGTGTGGTTGTCCAAATACCGTTCCTTTCTGGAGAGCAGGTGCATGTCCTACTTTTTATTGGTACAAAAATTCAGGACGGTCTCCTTTGACCAAACCGAGAGAGAGACCTGCTGTGGCACGTCGCTCGTGCTGGCTGTGACCCCGTTCGCCGAGAATGTCGGGGAAGCCAGATCTCTGCACGCTCGCGTCCTTTCATTCTTGGGAGCGGTCTGGTGGTTCGCTGGGTTGAAGCCCGTGAGAGCCCTCCGGCTGTCCATTTGTGTGGCCGCGGCGTGCTCTTGTCCCCTTGGCTGCTGTGGGGGACAACTGATGGTCTGTTCCGTGGTTTCTCAGGATGAGAGTGAAGAAGCTGCCCATGATTTTGGCCCTGCACCTGAAGCGGTTCAAGTACATGGAGCAGCTCCACAGGTACACCAAGCTGTCTTACCGGGTGGTCTTCCCGCTGGAGCTCCGGCTCTTCAACACCTCCAGCGACGCCGTGAACCTGGACCGCATGTACGACCTGGTGGCCGTGGTGGTTCACTGCGGCAGGTGAGGGCAGGCGGGGAGGCGGGGTGCTGGCCGCACGGGGAGGCTCGGGCTCGTGCTCACACCCGAGTAGACCCCGCTGTGCCTTTCCGGGGCCCTGAGACTCTGTGATACGGTACTTTTGAGGTTGTCTTCCAAGCTCGCTCTTATCATTGCAAAATAAATCTAAAATGTACTTTTTAAAACAAAATTTTTTTAAATATACTCTTAAAAATATTCTTTATGCCATTTGTAGTCTTTACCCAATCAGAAAAAAAGAGAATAAGAGAGAAGTCCCCTAGATACGGAGATGCAAAGCGTTTTGCTGGAAGTCCTTTTGAGCAAGTATTTTTTTATTCCGTAGCTGTAGATAGAAGCATGGAAAAGTCCGTTGAAAATTCACCCGTTCGTGATCCTGTGCTCAGCTGGGACAGGTTTCTGTTCCCTCTTTCCATGCTGTTACTCTGGCTTTATTCTTCATGGCACTCATTACCCTTGAAATATCTTTATATTTTGGTTTGTTCATTGCCTACCCAAGCCTTACCCCAGGGAAGTGGGAACTTTGTTTTCGTCACTGCTTTTCTGTCTGACAGCCAGAAGAGAGCCTGGAACACAGTAGGTGCACAGTCGTCGTTTGTTTGTATTTGTCAGGCTTGAATATCCGCTTTCCCCACTGGACTGAGGATCTTTAGAAGACCGATGTTTTTGCATCTTCGCCAAAGATTCCCTTAGGCTCAGCACAGCACCGCCACGTGGGTCCTTCCTCCATACGTTGTGGCCAAACTAATGGGGGCGGAGACATGACCTGTACCAGTTCTCTGTCCTGATGAGAGGGTTGGTTCTCGTAAACCACTGCTTATGCAGAGCTGCATAGTTTTTTTTAAAGAAGGAAATGTTAACTTGATAACTTCTGTTTGTTCTTTTCCAGCGGTCCTAACCGTGGGCATTATATTACTATTGTGAAGAGTCATGGCTTCTGGCTTTTGTTTGATGATGACATTGTAGAGGTTGGTATGCAGGTTACAGTCTGTGCCCTAGCCCCACTGTAGGGTATTCTGGGGAATGTGCATGTGTGGACGTTTCCTAAAACAGGCCTGTTTTCCCCTAATCTGGCTTCAAAACAATTTACATTTCTCTCGTAACTCAACCCTGCTGCTCTTCGTTCTCTGTGGAAAGGCAGAAAGGGGTGTGATGAGGGCTCAATGCTGTGTTCTTGTTAACTGATCCGCCATAGATGTGGGATCTCTGTGTCACTGAAATCATATTTATATTATATGTAAGTCCTGTTTTCCACTGCAACCAAAACCTTGTCTGGTACAGACCAAATAATAAACTTAAATAAAAAAAAGTTCTACTAGAATTCTTTCATGATACCAAATTTTCTTGTATTGATTGTTAAAAATCCTTTTTCAGTCTGTTGGACCTGAAAATCGTTCTATCACATCAAGGGTTCCGTGTATTGATTTTGTTGTAAAGGAATACTAGCTGGGAGAATTCTAGTCTCAGACAAGGTCCACTGTAGCTCATAGGGCTACACTAAAGGGAATGATCTCTGATGACCTGAAAGAATTAAGGTTTTTCCCAAGACCCCCTGGCTTACCCTTTGAAAGAAGCCCTGGCATCCTCAAAGACTGCCAACATACGGCGGCCTCAGAGATTAAAGGGTGGCTTTCCTCCTCAACAATTTGCAAGTTACGTAATTGTGCCCCTTTGTCAAGTCTGGGGCATTGCCCAGTTGCTGTTGAGAGTTCCCAGTTGTGATTTTAGAAGAGTGTTTCTTACATTTTCTCATTCATCCTGCTTTTCTTTCCTTCTCACAGTCCTCATGTTAAAAACAATGGTATTGTTTTGTGTCTCTTTTGTTGCAGAAAATAGATGCCCAAGCTATTGAAGAATTCTATGGCCTGACATCCGATATATCAAAAAATTCAGAATCTGGATATATTTTATTCTATCAGTCAAGAGAATAACTTAAAGACCTGCGGGACTAATTCAAATGGGGGGAAATGTTCCAAGCACTCTTCCGTGGTTTCCCTGCACACTTTCCTCCCCAGCGGCCCACCAGGGACACGACGCCAAGTCCGACGGTCTGGCTCTGTTAGACTTTCTCTCCCTTTGTTTTTTTTTTTTTTTTTTTTTTTTTTACATGCAGCACTACTTGTGGTTTTATTTTAGTCTGAGGTAGTGTTAACTGCAATCAGATTGTAGTAAGATTTATATGAGTAACAGTTGCTAATTTGGGGATTGGGTAAATGCCCCACCACTGGCTGTGTCTGGCTGAAGCCGAGTGACATTTCCTGCGAGTGTCTACAGTCTGTTTTGGGTCTCTGCTGAACGGCCTAAATGCCTCCCGGGATCGCGTCTCAGTGCATTCCTCTAACTTGTCCCTGGAAGCACCGCTACCCAGTTTTTGCTGCTGTGCCTCTTTTCTGCCAGGAGGACAGAAGAATCGGGTAGATGTTCACCTTTTAGGGCTGCAACTATAGCTTTAAGTTTGTGCAAGTGAAAACATTGAACAGTGAGTAACCTCAATACTAAGACCATCCTCCAGGTGGAACAGGGTGAAGAGAAGCTGTTCCTGGGGGCTTGCGCCTGCCCCGGCTTGTGCTCTCTCTCTGCCAGCCTTGAGAATCCCCGAGGCTAGGAAGGTAGGAAGCTCAGGGCAGGCAAAGCCAAGAGGAGGAAGCTTTTGTGGACAGTGAGAAGTTACTTTTCCTATCTTTCTACCAAAACCACGCGTCAGGAAAATAACCCTATGCTATCTGTTCTTAGTGACCCTCGGCTTCCATGAGGTCCTGTGAGTCGTATCTGTCCTCTCTCTGGCACTGCTAAGCTTTCCCGGGTGTCATTCCAGGCCTGCTGGTGTTTTGCAGTCTGTGGTCACCGGGCTGAGACACCGCGGTGACTGCTTCCGGCCCAGCTCTCCTTGGCCGGTCAGCACCCACGTCCTTCTCTATCAGGAAGGACAGCGGGCGCTGCAGCTTCACCACCATCGGCCGCGTGGTACAGCTGTTGGCTTTTTCGCATTTCCGTCTGTTTATTGAGGTGCTGGCGAGCCCTGGGGCTAATGTGGAACCTTCCCTAGAGGGATTACTGGAGTTAGCTGGGTGTGAATGTGGGTCAGAGGAAGTGTGAGTGGGTGGGCGGAGGAATGAACAAAATGGTGGCGTCTCTTTGGCTCAGACTCCTAGAATGCTTGACAAGACAGTTTATGGAAGAACCTCATCTCACTAGAGTTACTTTTACCTTTTTCACTTTTGTTATATATGTATTTATTAGATCATTTGAGTATTGGTACCTTTTATTAAAAGGGTCAATTTGGTGTTTTGCTGTTAAGCTGGTTTTTGGATTCTTACAAATAACTATGAGTCCTAGGTCTTGGCTTCCTTTGGGAAGTCAGTTGACTTCCATACACTATAATATACTGTGAACGTATTATTTTGTTACCTAATAAATCAGCGAATGAACATGCAGATGTTTGGCATAATGTGAACTAAAATTGAAATCGAAAATGTTAGCGGCCATTTTGTAAAATGAAGAGCGTAGCACTTTATCTAGATGAAAACTGGATTCTTGTTTTTGACATATCTTGAACTGTTTATTGCTCAGAACTTAAATAAGCATGCCGACACTTCATTTGTTCATGCTTGAAGTGAAATGTTTTACTTTTCACTGGAGAAGACAAAAACAGGGTGATCTTCACGTTATTGTTTTATACAAGTGATACCTTGCCTTGTTTAGAGGCAAATTCATATTTATAAATATTTTGTCTTTTTTTCCCTCCATGAAACATATGCAGTAATCAACTACCTAGAAGGTGAGTATTTATTCTGTTTTTAAGGAGAGACACTTTGCAATTGAAGGTGACTGATACAAGGAACTGTTTGTACTATATATAACCCATATATTTGACTGCAGGTTGCAAAGTTTTTTAAAAAAAATGGTTCATATCTAATATATTTGGAACTGGTTCATAAGAAAAACTATTAAAATTATCTTTGAAATGACTCTTGAAACTAATTTATTAGAAACAAAAAGTTTCAATTGGAGACCTACCGAAGTAATATCTAAATGCTAAGTCATAGGTTCAGTGCATTTTCTTTATTATTATTATTAATATTATTTTTTTGTATGTGTAAAGAGTTTTTCCCAGTGACTTAAGAGAAGAAACTAAAAGGGTCAGTTAGAATTCAGTATTCCTGGAGAGAGGTTAGGAGTAAAGAAGAAGTATGGAAGGTAATGCAAAGGCATTAAAATGGTTGTGTGATGCAGGGAAAGAAGATTGGAGGAAGACCAAAACACACTTATCCACCGACACTCCATCAGATTTTTAAACTTTAGAGCTATCTGATCATTTCTTTCCTCTTCAATAAATGAACAAACACTAGGCAGCTACATTTCCCCCTATCATTTCACTACACATAAAGACAGTAGCATGCAAACACTTTATTTTTCACCCGTCATTCATCGTATAAAGCAGAGAAAGATGTGAGATGTGTGAGACCATTCTGAGGTCAACGATAGCACAAAGGCTCAGCAATATTCCCTCAAATCGCCGGGGTTTTGTGTGTCATTTTCTGGCAGGAGTTAGAGTAGGCCTGCTGTATTTCTTTTAAATGCTGCAGGTTTTAGAATAAGTTACAGTGTTTTACACTTAAAACAGAGAAGAAATATTTGCTTTATTGGTTACTTACTAGCTGAGCATCTAGATGTATGGTACAGTTTGCTAAAAAGGCATTTGTTTAAAAGCCTCTTTTGGCAAAATGCTGACATCCAGTCCGGTTACACGGATGCATTTTCCATTCCAAGGCAGCATGAAGTGGGCTGGTTCGCCAAGGAACGATACAAGAGGGTGTCGGTTCAAATTGGAAGCCAGTCGTATTTGGTTTTACGGCCTGGCATATTTTGGATTTCAGATGAAATGGAAAAAAAAAAAAAAAAAAGACAGGAATGGTCCCTATGCATTTATTTTCATGGATATGCTTAATTTCATGGGCATGCCTAACAATGAACTATGTTCTAACTGGAGCTTAGGACTTATTTTAGATATTGGAGTGTAGCTTTATTACAGATGGATTTTATCTTTAAACATTGCATTTTGATCAACTTTGTATATTCACGTGTATTAAAATATCGTGCCCTTAATGTTTTGCCCTCATTTGCTATTATATGGTCAAGGCAGTTATCAGCACTATTGTGAATAACTCATGTAAATGGCATGGGTCAGGGAAAATTATTTCCTACTTCTCTGCCTAATTAAATTTGTTTTCCAGTATTACATTAATTTATTTTTGGCTTCCATTTCTTTGTAATCAAAATAGTTACTGTATTTGTATGGCATTCATTTGATTTTGTTGCTAAAAAAAGTTTAGTTTTTATTTAAATTAATCTGTACCTTAATTTTCTTTTAATGTAACCAATTCAAGCACTTTAAGCAATAACGTCAATCTTGTGAAAGTTCAATCAGTTTAACACCCTGCCTCTAAAATTGTTTGCAAAAAAATAAATAAAATAGGAATTCCCTTCCTAGAGAATTATATCTTAGTAATGTTACACACATGGACTTAAAATCCTTTTTATAAAATGTGAGTTATTGGCAAGTCTCATGTCTGGGTAATCATTCCAAACTTAATTTTGAAGCAGTGGAAATGTAAAGAACCTTCTGGTTATTGTGATTTATAAATGCAGTGCTACTGTCAAGGTTGATAAAGTCGGTATTCTGAAGGTAACTCAGTCCTGTTTTTGAGTAAAAAAAAAAGATCAACAGAAGTAATCCAGAAACCTATATTTGGGGAATAGCAAATTGAGGCTATCAGTGGGGGGAAAAAAATTAGGTTCAGGTATATTAAACATCACAGTGAATTCCTTAGCTGGGACTCTGCATATAAAAATCACCTTTTACCAGTTACGAAATAGAAGATCCATTCCGCAAATAAGAAAGTGCCTTCCGGAATCTGATTTCTAGGCCCGAGCGGGAGTATGACCCTGGCCCTCTTGTACTGACAGCCAGCCCCTAGGCTTCTGGATGGTTTCTGAGCTATTGGGGGGCCCCCAGCGGGGTGCACACCACTCCCTACAGGGGCCTGGCTGGGTGGAAGCAGCATGTTGTCTCCTTCCCGAGACTGAGACTCGAGCTTGCTGTTAAGATGCTCAGGGCTCGGCCCCTGCTCCCCAGGCCAGTCCCTTCAAGGGGTCCATGTGTGGGCAGGAGATTGTCATCTGAATGCATTTGCCTGGGCCCAATTATGGGAAATAAAAACAGACCAATTTCCATCTGTCTTCTCTCGGGGCAAGTCAGCCAAACCTGACTGAACTGGGAAGCCACCTGGAACCATCATGACTGTTGTAGGAAGGGAAGACCTTAGGAAAGTCTCTTTTCTAGGCCTGGTTCTGTCCATCTGTTAAATGGGGTTATGCAGGATAGGTGTGTCCCCACCAGCAGAACCCAGTTTCTGGGGAATGAGATGTGTTCTCCATTTATCCGCCATTTCTGTACATTGATACCTAAAACACCTTTAACAGAAGAAGTCTTCCTTTACCTCTATTTATATACATGCAGATAAAAATCCTTGCGAAGTCATTTTCCCCCCTGAGGGAAGATTTTGATTGTGGGGATGTACTAAACACAAACCACTTAGACTTGTCCTAGAGATGCCCCGAGTGGAGAGATTTCTAATGAAGTGATTATTTAGCACCTATTACACGCCAGATTTGTTAGGACTTGGGGGACAACAAAGGGGAGCAGAGAGGACCCCCTTTCTCATTGTTTACCTCAGGGAAAAAAAAAAAGTCTGTGGAAAAGAAATTTAAATTATGGAAATACTACGCCTGAGGGGAATTCACAGCTGAGCACTGATTGGCGTTTGGCCTGGGTTTGGCCTGGGTCTCACGGAGCAGATGGGCAGTTAGATAAAGCAGGCCCATCCCTTTTTCCCTCGGGCCCCCTCTTGGAGCCCCACTTGCCTCCCTGCCTGCTCCTCTGAGGGACAGCACATTTTTAAAAACCGTGTAAATCTATTACATTGTAGCAATGGCCCTGAGCATTTTGACTCTTAATTTCATGTCAGAGGAGCCAGAATTTTGAATGTCTTAACAGAGGGTCTTAAGAATAAAATAAACAGTCCTTTTACATTATTACCAAATAATTAACAGCCTGTCCAAACGTTAGCAAAACCGATCCGGGCATGAGCGTTTCTAAGCTATATGACTCAATGACTTTATTGACTTATCAACCTGTGTTCTCCTTTTTGAGCTCCCTTATGTTTTCAAAGTGCTTTGAGCAAAGCACGTGAGGAGCTTACAAATGAGAAGCTTCATTTTGGTTGTGAGACACCAGTCAGAAACATTAAATGTTGTAAAGAGAATTCCTAATTTTGTGCTCATTTCCCACATGATGATTCATAATAAAGTATTAATGACCCTAGGGTATCCTAGTCATGTTGTGAGATGCGTCTTCACTTTCTCCCCTACCTCGAGTGAGCACACGGGCTCCATTAAGGCAGTGTGAGGTTCCACCGAGGCTCGCCATGAGAAGGTCGGGCACTTGTGTGGGTTGAAACCCTATTTTGTTCTTACCTCCTCCTCGTACTACGGAGCTTGGAGACGAAAACATAGCTGTGGATTTGACTTGGCAGGAGGCAAAATAATTTGATAGTTGAAGCCACCATTTCTATGTATTTAACCAAGTTCTCCTGTGATTCAACTCAACTGCATTTTTATTAAAGAGTCTCTCAGTTGACCTTGCCTGAGAGAACATTCTGTGCTGAGATAACTGAAAATAAACACAGGAACAATTTAAGAGTGAGCCTTCATCCCTCCTGAAGCAAGCTAAATATCTTCACTAGAGAGCTCATCTCCAGGTTGAGAATTGCCTGTATCCCATGCTGAGGGGTAGAAAAATATTTTATGAAACCTGTGTGAAGACTAATTCTCTGTCCCGCTCCCCCAGAATAAATTGTTTGAAAAAGTGAAAAGTTGCTTCTGCATATTTTTCCATCCCTGCAACCCCCCCGCCCCCCGCCAAGGCCAGAGAACAAAAATAAGTATGAGTTGCCAGCCTATGTAGGTCGTCTGTGCCAATCTGAGGCGTCAGCAGAAGTAGGGGTGAAGGTTGTGGAGTGGAGAGGATCCCTCTTCCTGGATGTTCGTTGATGGCCCTGGCTCTCAATTATGTCCTCTGAGAAGGCAGTTTATGAGGGACAGACTTAACCTCAGAATCTGCCCTCAAGTGAGAATTTGGACAGAATGTGGAAGAATAAGGGGGTGGGGCTCTCCGAGGCATCAGAGGAGGGGAATCAGGTTAAGACCCTTCTAGCCTGGGTCTCGCTCCTGCACCTGGCCCAATCTACGTTTGCCCGCAGGGTCAGGTGAGCCCCAGTGAACCCCACAAGCACCTCTAGCTGATGTACAGCCTACAGAGGCCGTGCCATTTCTGTTACTGCCCTGATCTGGATCGCTGACAGAAGAATTTTAGTCTCATTCAGAAGTAGTGTGGAAGAGCCCTACCGGACTTGGACTCAGCTCCAGGTTCCAGTGGGCGGGCGGGGGGGTCACTAGCAGGTGCTCTCAACAGAGCACGTGGGGCAAGCAACAGCTCAAGAGCTGAGTCTGATCTGAGTTCAAGTCCTCACTGTGGCATCTGGTCGGAGGATGCTGGAGATCCTTCCCCTCAGTCAGATGTTGGACATGATGTTGGGCTCAGGGTGCTAATGAATGGTATTTGGCAAAGGGGCCCTTCTTGCACAGATGCTGGAGGGGGATAAAAACACAACTGCCGAGAACAATGGAAAGCCTAGAGGAACTAGTGTCAGTGATGAAGACGTTCTGGGGCACCGTGCTATCCTGCTTCCTTTGATCTAATCCTCCCCACATCTTCCAGGCCCCAAAGACCAGACCAAACCGAGCAGAGAACAAGAAAAACAGCCCCGACAGGCGGGAACTAGCTCACGACAGCCACGTTTTGGATGTTGTTAGGAGCTGACCCGGTGGCTCCGGCCCGGCCGCGGCGTTTTCCGGCTGGACACAAACAATGTCACGGAACGCCAGCCTCAGTCAAGGTCATGCTGTGACCGTGATGAAGTGACACAAGAGACAAGACCCCTTCATAGTTTTATCTACGCACAGGCAAAAACAAGGTCACTGCAAACCACAAACTGCCAAACATTCCTCCCTCCCACCAAACCTGAGTCACTGCCGCCCCTTTACTCACTGTCCCAGGTGAGATTCAGCGTCAGCCACGACCAAGGAATTATCCCCACTTCCAGACAGCTCCCAATCCAGAGTGAACCCCTGTTCCTTGGATCCTCCCCCAAATGACCCAACTGAAGCCCCAATCCCATAGGTTCTTTCTGCACGCTCTTACTGAGCTGCCCCATGCTTCCCCACCATGTGTGGTCTCACTGCCATGAGCATTAAACACGATTCGTTCAACCCCAGTTGTGTTCCTGTTTGGTCTGGCTGGAGAGCATCCACAGAGGAGTGTGCTAGACTGAGCGATAAGCCACTTCCCTGGGGTCAGCCTGGATCTGCTGTTCTCGTGGCTGGAAGAAAAATGATCCACACACATTCAAGATTGTCATTAGTGTCCCGGTACGTAGCTGGTCTACAGGAACTCCTGCCCAGAGGGGAAGGTGGTGGTGGTCTAGATGCCAAGAGAGGCTTCTTAAAGTAACTGGATAAATCTGGACTCAGGTTTTCCTAACTTGTAAAATGAAGTTAGAGCAGGATTGTGATGTGCAGAAACTGCTGGAAAGTATGGTAGGCCTTGTAACATTAACAAAGACCTCTTCTAGGCGTGAAGCTTCAGACGTGAAAGAGATGCTCTCTGTCTTCAAAGAGATCATTTTCTTCTCTCCTTTGTCCCTTTCACATCTGAAGCTTCACGCCTAGAAGAGGTCTTTGAGTAAAAACAAGTGCTTCATTATCAAGCAGAAGCTTGCGTGGAAGAACCTAAGAAGAGTAGAGGACAATTGATTACTGGTCCCATTTAGCTTGTTAATGTTACAGGCAGGAAGAGAAGAATAGAAGAAGAAGGGGGGAAAATGGCATCACCGAGGAACTGATAGAAAGTGAAGTTAAGTGAAACATCTGACAGCTACTTCGGTATTTTGGAAGGTAACAGGGAGAGTGCCCCACGGCAAGCCAGAGAAGATGACAAGGCATAATTTTAATCCTTACAGTTTTGCCCAAGCGCAAACATACCGTTCTCTTTTTTCCCCCTGCTATTCACAATTTGGTTAAAATTCTGAAAGATTTTATGTATTTGACAGAATGTGTGTGGATACACAGGAGCAGGGGAAGGGCAGAGGGAGAGGGAGAAGCAGACTCCTCACTGAACAGGGAGCCCAATGCGGGGCTCGATCCCAGGACCCCGAGATCATGACCTGAGCCGAAGGCAGATGCCTAACCGACTGAGCCACCCGGGGGCCCCCACAATTTGGTTAAAATTCTTTGCAAGCTATTGGTTTTTGTGCACACAGACTGTAAGACCTCTGCAAGAGTGATACGGGGGTAGAGATTCATTTATTGTTTTTGAATTTCTGGAAAAACATTTTGCCCATTTTGGAGCAGTCTTACATTATTCTTGCTGGAGGCATTTATTTATAATCATGTCTGCTGACTCCAAACTATAGGATATATCATAGAATTTTAATTACCTTAGGCTCAGGATTAGTCTCTTCTCCATTTAGGTATCTGAGGGAGTGATGTACGGACAGAAAGTCTATAGTGACATTCGAGAACAGGAACTGGGAATGATGGAATGAGGTACGTGTGAGAAGGAAATCCAAGGAGAAAAGTTGCAAAGCAGAGCTGAAGGGAGCAGGGAGAAATAGTTCTTTTTCTTAGGGATGGCTGGTTAGTGCGTGACTTCTGTCACACTAAGATTTAGATGAAGCTGACTGATGGGATCTATTCTAAAATAGATTTCAGGGAGAGCAGATTATATAAATAAATACACACATACATATTTAAACTTTATTATAAGAAAGTAGAATAGAATACTGAACCTCCATGAACCCACGACTCGTCTTCAACAGTTAATTACGGCTGGTCTTGTTTTAGACTGATAGAATCTTCAGATTGCACTGGAAAGTTACCAAAACTCGTAAGTCTCCAACTCTTCTGGGTATCTAAACACATAAAGGATAAATATATGAGGTGTTAGCACAGTTCAGATGAACAACCCGCTTTAAGTGATTACCCGTCTTCTTTGTCATTCCTCTAGCTTGAAATAATGTGTCATTCCTTGAACCTGAAATGTTTCTGCATAAATGTGGAAACATTTTTGCAATACAGAGGTTTTACGCTTGAAGTAGGCTTAACTTGCATAATGGCTAAATAACAAGATATAACGAAACTGAAGCTGCGGTGTTTGAGGGTGACCACATTTTTTTAAATTTTATTTTATTTATTTATTTGACAGAGACAGACACAGCGAGAGAGAGAACAAAAGCAGGGGGTGTGGGAGAGGGAGAAGCAGGCCTCCCGCTGAGCAGGGAGCCCGACGCGGGGCTCGATCCCAGGACCCTGGGATCACGACCCGAGCCGAAGGCAGACGCTTAACGACTGAGCCACCCAGGCACCCTGAGGGTGACCACATTTATTTGGAAAATTATAGTGAAAATAATGGCTCTTCTATTAGTTATGAGCTAATCTAGATTATAAAATATAGTCTTACAAATGTTTATGCAGAAGTGCAAAGTTTTGGGGCACCTGGGTGGCTCAGTCAGGTAAGCATCTGCCTCTTGAACTCAGATCAGGTCTTGATCTCAGGGTCGTGAGTTCAAACCCCACGTTGGACTCCATGCTGGGTGTAGGGCTTACTTAAAAAAAAAATATTTTTTAAATGCAAAGTTTTACAGCTCCTATCTGTCTCACATGCCTTCTCTACTAGGTCTTCACCTTTCCATCTACCCCTTATCTTTCTGGAATTTTCCCAGAGGGATGGGGCCAGGCTCAATATTTCTATTTGTCTTCACCCTTTCCTGTTGGTATTTTCCCTCCTGGCATGTCATGAACAGATTTCATTGATTAATAGATTAAATTGAAGAATGCCAAAGCAGAAAGGAAATTCCCAGTTAACAGTGCAGATTTTCCAAAGCTGAGACAAGGAACCGGAAGCCCTGAGATCTTAGCAAGACTTGCTTGTTTTGCTTTCCAAGCAGGTATGAACTAGAGTAAGGAAGGAGGGACTGGCGGAGGTCGCCTTCGGCATTGAAGCAGGGCCACCATTGTGTGTGGTGGACCCTCAAAGCAGGAAAGGGCCGCAAACTCCGTGTTAGTTCTTCGAATCTCATCTCCACCTCTGCCTGCTGACAGAGCCTCAGAGCTGCAGGGGTCTGGGCAGGGACAGAGAAACGGGGTAGAGCAGAAACCTGAGGGTCTTATGCATGGGACTTCACCCTCCCCACCCCATTGTCCAAATGAGCTAAGGCTGAGGTTTTCAAACTTTTCATTTAGTAGCAGTCTTTTTTGAAAAAATCTTACGTAGAACTTTACTGAGGGTATATGTAGTATTTTATATCGCATTTTATTAATATACATTCCTTTTATAAGCTAACTTTGTAAAATTAATGAGAACAATGAGGAGGCTACTTGATGACCATGATATTTTGAAAGTGGCAGTGTTTTATTGGTCTCAGCACCCAGTTACGAATTTTGTTTTGCTCACATAGGATTAAGAAAATCCAAGTTCACATAGACATATATATGATTATAAATAATATTTTGTTTTGTTGTTTTTCTGTTGTTTTTTTAAAAAGCTGTCTTGCAAATTCCAGGATTCTTTTCAGTAAAGAAAAAGAGTGGGGAACTTTTATTTTTGAAATCTTCATAAAAATAAGTTAACCTCCCAAGTTAGCTCAGTTGGAAGTCTCCAGCGAATTTAAATTTGATTTATAACTGGAGTATGTCTGTTGATTATTAAGCCAAGTTATATTTAAATAGTGAAATCCTAATGAAAACCTTCCTGGAACCCCTGAAGCAGGGTTCCATGGAACACAGTTTGAAAACTACCAATCTGTTATTCAAAAGGTAAGGCTTCCATGGAGCACCTGGGTAGCTCAGTCGGTTAAGCATCAGACTCTTGTTTTTGGCTCAGGGTCCCAGGGTCTTGGGATCGAGCCCCATGTGAGACTCCAAGCTCAACGGGGAGTCTGTTTGAGATTCTCTCTCTCCCTCTCTCTTTGCTCCCCCCCTCACGCCTGAGTGCTCTTTCTCTTTCTCTCTCTTTAAAATAATAAATCTCAAAAGGTAAGGCTTCCTTTATTTCTTTACCCAAACATCTTTCCACCTTTAATGCTGCCCTTTCGTGGCTTTCTCCCCCTTTAGAGAGCACGTTGAGCTGATTTTTTTTCCGTTATCTTTATGGAGGTATAACTGACATATAACATTGTATCCATTTAAAGTGTACAAGGTAATGATAAGATATACATATATGCGGCAAAATAATTACCACAATTACCTTAGTTAACATCCATCACCTCAAATAGTTCCAGTGTTCTGTTTTGGATTTTTGTTGTGAGAACTTTTAAGATCTGCTCTCTTAGCAACTTTCAAGTAGGGTTGAGCTCATTTTAACTCTGTTTCACTAAGATAGCATTGTTGGTCAGAGGATAGAAAGGAGGATAAAGTAGCCAGCCCATTCTGCCTGGGTGGATTCCAGTGCCAAGTAAAATCATCAAGTAGGTGGACTTAATTCTCATGGCTTCTTCAGTCCTTCCATCAAGAGTCTCCCTCTCTGCAGTATCCCATGACTCAGACCCTATTTTCTGCAAGGTGTTTGCTGTGAACTGGTAAACCAGTTCAGCTGCTATGTCTACTGATACTCTTTTGCAAGTACTAGTTATTTGTATTACATATTTATTGAGCAATTGCTATGTGTGAAATACTACGCTAAGTACATTACATGAGTTGCCTCCTTGGGTTCCCATAACAACACTGTGAAATGGGGTCGAGTAGTATCATTCCCATCTAGGGATGGGCAAACTAAGGCTGACACTTACGAAGCTTTGTTCTGGTACCACCAAAGCTACCTGGTTTGAATTCCAGACACAAATGCTGAGGTGGTTCAGAACCAAGCTTTTGTTCATCAGATGAATAGATTTTCCATAAGTAACACAGCAATTAAGAGCACAGGTTTTGAAATCAAATTAACATGAATTAGAATATAGGCTCTGCCATTTACCAGTGGTGTGTTCTTGGTCGGTCTCAGTTTCCTTATCTGTAAAATGGGGATGATGATAATAGTAGTACTTATGTCTAAGTGTTATGGGATTAAACAAAATGAAGTATATCAGACACATGGCACAACTCTTGCCTCTGTGTTCAGTGCATTCAATACATTCGATGCTGTAAGTGTTCAGAAACTATTAGTTGTTAGTGTGTCATTATTAATTCATTAATAGGTCTGGACTAGCTGAACACAATGGTACCACTCCAATCTTCCACTTATGCACATATTTAAAATAGGAACAAATGAAGTTGCTGGATTAATTTAAGATAAGCAGTAGGACTATGCTAACACCATTTAGATTAATTTTTTAAAAGATTTTATTTATGTATTTGAGATAGAGAGAGAGCACGCCCAAGAGAGAGCATGAGTGGGGGGTCAGGGGCAGAGGGAGAGGGAGAAGCAGGCTCCTGAGATCATGCCCTGAGCTGAAGGCAGACACTTAACCGACTGAGCCACCCAGGCACCCCAGCACCATTTAGATTAATTCTTTTATTCTTTTGAGGTCTGATCAATTCTCTGAGAGACACTAGCTCATGTTTGGTGTCTGCTGTGGCCTGGTTCTAAGGTTAGTTTGTGTGTGTGTGTGTGTTGTTTTTGTTTTCATGTAAACCTGTTGTTTTAATAAATAAAACATTCATGGCTTAGATTTTAAATTGCATTTATAGATGAGGAACACTTCTAGGCCCGAACAGGTTAACAGTGAAGCTACTGCAGTGGGCAGGCATGCTGGCCCCCCCCTCCCCCCTCCACCGCCCTATTGCCCCCTTTCCCCTGCCCCAAGTATTTTAAGCCTAAAGAGCAGAGACTTAACGTCAGAGAACATAAGACGAGTGTTTTATATCTTCTTTTCCTTTAGGGCAACAAAGTCAGCAGATCAGGGTCTGGGCATAGGTGCATGCTCTTCCAGCCAACCAGTGAGAGAGAGAGCAGAAGGAGCTGAGGACATCAAGTCATCATTCCTGCACTTTGAGTGAACTTCGTCCGTAAGCAGCTTTGGGACAAGTTTTACCCCCTGGGAGCTGTTTATGCTGCTGAGGTCTAAGTCAGTCAGCATTTTCTCCAAAAGTGCGGTTTCTGCACTTGGGAAAGGACGAAAGGACAGGGGGCTTGCCGGCTGCAGGCCTTCCGCGCGCACTGCAATCTCTCCTGGGCCCAAAGGGACAGTCACAGGGGGCCTGCGGTGACAGCTTCTCACTTCCTGCCCAGCAAACCAGCTGCTCCAGATCTGTAGCAATTTCGCAGCCCGTTTTCTGAGCCATTTAGGGATCGGCCCCTGGGGTTTTTTTAATTCAGAAACTCCATGCTTTCCCTAGCTCCAGTCCGACAACATGTTTATCTTTTCTTTGAAAAAATACTTTGCATTATTTTTGAAATAAAGAGCCTTTGCCATTTATTTTTTGTTCATTCAACTTACTAAGTGATAACACAGATCATGATTACAGTTAAAAATTCAAAACTACCCTGTAAAATAGGGTAAAAACTGAAAGTCCCCTTCTCCTTTCTCCCAACGCATTTCCTTCCCCAAAGGTAACTAGTAATGAAAAGTTGTAGAAGGCCCTTCCAGACCTTTTCTTACATTAACACACATATATATGCAAGTAGATGTGTAAACATGCACGTGTTTACTTTTGATTTTTAAAACTTAAATGTTACTAAACGTTATTCTGCAGCTTGCTTCCCTGCAACTCAATTGTCTTGAAGATCTTTCTATATCAGAGCTACTTCGTTAAAAAAAATCATTGCATATAATTCTATAACATGGATGTACCATAACTTACTTAAAGAACATTTAGGTGCTTTACTTGCTTTTATAAGCAATCTTGTAGTAGATGTCTTTGCAAGGGACTCATGAAACTCTTTTTTTTTTTTGAAGAAATTTCTATGCCCCACATGGGGCTCGAACTCACAACTCCCGAGATCAAGCATTGCATGCTTACTGACTAAGCCAGCCAGGCGCCCTTTGTTAAACCTTTTGGACAAAAGCTAACACTCAACTTCAGAACTCCTTGGGTTTATGAATGCCTAAAGAGATTTTTTAGTTTCGTGTGTGTAACACACACAGACCCTGGAGCCATCATCTAAGGAGGGTAATCAGAGACATAATTTTAAATTTGCTGGAAGACAGTAAAATGTGCTTGATGTCTATCCTCATCTGGGAGGATGGGATTCTTTCAAGTATCCTAGAGCCAAGACAGGCTTGAAAGTTGATAATGTGTATTTGTCCACTGTTACCCTTTCACCAGGGTCTAGAATTTCCAACTGGTTCAGGTGTGAAACTTGTCTTTTTACTGAAGTGCTTTTCCCTTGATTTGTGATTGTTTTTTAACAGTTGCCAAAGTCACATGATTTAAATTGCAAATGCCACAAAATGTATTCTCCCGCTGCTATTCCCGAGATAAAATGTAGAGATCTGAAATTTGAAGGGTAGGACTTGGAAAGGAGCAGGTAGGACTTTAGAAGGGACTGTTTTAAAATCTTCATGAAAGTGATGCCTTCACTCCGTACTTTGACTTTAAAGTCTCTTGAATAATCTTGTTTGTCTGTCAGACAGTCACTGGGACGGTGATTAATAAACCCCCTTTAGCCTGAGTGGAGGGTTGCTTCAAAATACTAAAGAGGCAGATGCACCAGGAGTCAGAGACAGGAATCCAAACCCAGACTACACCCGGAGCAGTGTCTCTCCAACCTGACCATGCCTCAGGGCCAGCCGGAAGCTTTCAGCAACATAGTCACCCCCATGTAGCCCACGTTTAACTGCTCACACCTTCTGCAGTGGTTACAGTTCATCCACGAGCATTTGTTATATCAGTGGAAACAAGTTATTAGTATGTAGTCTGTAATAATTACATTAATGATAACACTTACTACATTTATGCTTGTGGCTACTTGAATGATTATCGTAATATATTGGAAGATAATATTATGCTAGTAGACCAACCTGAAAGAAGGTGACATATAGACTTGTGACAATGACAAATGTAAATCGGATACCTCTGTCTCTTCATTCCCCAGGCCCATTCCTTCACCTCCAAGACACACGTCAACCACATAGGTGTCTCTTCATGTCCACTGTCAAATGCCTAGTCCAAGCCACTTTTCTGTCTTGCCTGGACCAACCTTCTTGATTGCTCTCTCCAACCTATTCATGGCACAGCAGCCTGAAGGATTTCTTTTACCTTTTTATTTTGAAAAATCACAAAACTACAGAAAAGCTGCAAGAATAGAATAATAAGCACCTGTATACCTTTACCAAGATTTACTGATTGTGATTTTTTTTGCCCTATTTGCTTTCTTTCTTTTTTTTTTTTTTAAAGATTTTATTTATTTATTTGAGACAGAGAGAATGAGAGAGAGAGAGCACATGAGAGGGGGGAGGGTCAGAGGGAGAAGCAGGCTCCTTGCCGAGCAGGGAGCCCGATGCGGGACTCGATCCAGGGACTCCAGGATCATGACCTGAGCCGAAGGCAGTCGCTTAACCAACTGAGCCACCCAGGCGCCCTGCTTTATTTCTTTATATATGTATGTCTTATTACTATCACTTTACCATTATTATTACTATTTCTGCTGATCCACTTGAAAGTATGCTGGAGACATTATGGCCCTTCACTTCAAAATACTTCCATCGATATCCTCTAAGGACAAGATCATCCTCTTACATACTAACTACAGTACAATGATCAAATTTCCCGAATTTGACGTTGATTCAACACTATTACTAATAGTCCATGTTTAAATTTCACCAGTTGTCCCCAAAATATCCTTTATAATTTTTTTCTTGGATTGGATTTGGATTGGATTCATTTACATACATTTAGTGGTCACATCTTTAGCCTTTTTAAATTAAGAACATTTAGGTTCTTTACTTGCTTTTATAAGCAACCTTATAGTAGGTGTCTTTGCAAGGGACTCATGAAACTTTTTTTTTTTTTTAAAGAAATTTCTATGCCCCATATGGGGCTCGAACTCACAAATCTTTTGTAAATTAAGATTTTTGAAGACTGCAGGCGAGTCTTTTATAGAACACCCCCTCCCTTTAGGTTTGTCTGAGGTTTCTTCACGAGTAAATGCAGGTGATTCATTTTTGGTCTGTTCCTCCTCAGAGCATCACATCAGGGGTCCGAGGGACCTTAAGTCATATGGTGCTTCTGTGGGCTTAGTACCCTCCAGTGGCATCTCACTGAATAAACCTTTCCACACTCCAACTGAAAAGCCCTGCACATCCAGGAAGCTGCTTCTCTCCACCTTACCTCCTCCCACCAACTCTTCCTCCCCTCCCTGTGCTCTGGCCACCCAGGGCTTCTTCCGGTTCCTCCAGCTGGTCAACCCTGGTCCCTGGGAAACTCTTCCCACCCGTTCCTCCAGCTGGTCAACCCGGTCCCTGAGAAGCTCTTCCCACGCGTTCCACTTGCAGTTGGTCAGTCTGGACGGTCCAGGAGTTCAGCTATAGAAGAGACATAGACTAAGGAATTGCCATTATTTTGAAATGGAAGTCACTGCAAGATGATTTTTGTTAAAAACATTTCACCTCCCTAAGGCTACATGTGTTTTGCTCTCTTTGCTTCATCTTTTAATGCCGGATTGCCCAAAGAGCAGGGTGAGCTAGAACTGGGACTTGGCATACTCTGATGTGCCACCCGAATTCCATGTGACAGGCTTCAGTTTGGGTGTTTTGTTTTGTTTTTTAAGATTTTTTTTTTTTTTTTTTTTACAACAAGAGAATCTAAAAGGCAGCATTTTAAAAATCAACTTTTAATTTTAGACTACTTTAGATTTACAGAAAATTTGGCAAGGATATTCCAGAGTTCCTGTAAAACCCCTCCCCCTTCCCTCTGATGTTAACATCTCACATTACCTTGGTACATTTATCAAAGCTAAGAAATCAAGACTGGCGTATTATTATTAACCAACTTCCTGACTTTATTTTGATTTTACCACTTTTCCCACTTCTGTTCTCTTTCTGTCCCTGGATCCCATCTAGGATACAGTATCACATTTAGACGTCATGTGTCCAGAGTCCACTCTGATCTGGAGCACTTTTGCCTCTCTTCCTTGTTTTTCATTATTTTTTTATTATTATTCAACAAACTTCTATTTTTATTTTTTAAGGTGTACAACATAGTGACTTAATATATATTTACATTGTGAAAAAATGACCACAATCAAGCTAGTCATCATGTTTTTCATGATCTAGACAGTTCTGAGGAGTTCTGGTCAGAGAACTTATAGAATGTCCTTCAATTTCAGTTTGTCTGATGCTTTTCTCATACTTGGATTGAGGATGTGAATTTTTGGAAAGAAATCCTCAGGGGTGAGGTGTCTCCTCATTGCATGCAGTCATGGACTTATCACTGTCGTGTTAATCTTGGTCCTTCGGTGAAGGTAGTATCTGCAGGCTTCGCCACGGTAACATTATTTGTCCCATGCCATATTCTATTCTTTGGAAACAAGTCACTAAATCCAGCTCACATTTGGGCGTGGGAGACAAAGTCAGCTTTAAAAACTTTAGTGCACATGCTAGTTTTGCAATTTAGAATTTAAATTTTTTTTCCTTTCAACTACTTCTGGGGGCAGACGGGCTATCTTCTTTTGAAGTGTTGTAATCAGACCCTGCTTCAATACCTCCCTAATGCTAATTGCAAATGCCTTAATATGATGTGGCATTTCCTAGCTGGTTCATGGCCAGAACTAGCAAGGTTTTGCCAGGAAGTTTATGTTGAAATTTTTTTTTTTTCGTTTCATAAGGATATATTTATTGAGTGCATACTGTGTGCCAGGCAGGGCTGGGGATTCATGGACACATTTCTTCAGCCTGCAGTTTGGCATGGGAGAGTAAATATAATCACAACTACCTATTGAGTGCCTGTTACAACCTAGACACTGGGTTCTGGGTGCTCTATATTCCTAATTAAATACTTGACAGTCTGGCGAGTAAGGTTTTACTACGCCTGGTTTATTTTCTTTTAAAAATTAATCTATTGTTTTAAGCAGAAGAACTCAGCATCAAAAGATTTACAATGAAATAAATATAGGAGTTCATCCCCCATAAGCCATGCGACCCCCCCCCCCGCCCAGAAGTAATCCACCCTCTCCTGTTCTAGCCATTTCTCCAGGTGTTTGCCTCTATATTTGGAAATAATATGCTTAAGTTATTATTAAAGTTTTTTTTAAATGTGTTTAAGGTAAAATAAAATACCAATACAGAGCACCACACAAAGTCAATGAATGGTGTAATAGGATATGGTGAGCCGGACACTTTGTAATTGTCCCCAAAACAAGCACTAGAACTTTGTGAGACACCCCAGACCCTCCTCCTCGTGCCCCATCCTTACCATTGTCCCTCCTTTCCCCGACGGAGCCCCTCTGCTGGCTTTTTCTGCTATCACTTTCTTGTGTTTTTACCATCATTTCATTACCCAGTGTGCCTCCTTGGACACTATGGTTTGTTTCATCTTCATCATTTAAAAAAACGGTTGTGTCTTTTCAGGCTCTTTTAATCTAAAGTTTCATCATATCCTTTTTTTTCCCCCCCAACAAAATCCACAATCTGGATTTTCTTGTTTTTGATCTTAGAGGCTGTCCTTCATGTGACCTTGCCCCTTGCTCCTTGCCTGGAGTCCCAGATATCCTGGCTAGCTATACAAATAGAGACAACCTGTCCTAAGAGACATTTTTGCATCATTTTTTTGGAGAAAGACATTAAATACACTCCAATGATCATTTTGGAAGGTAGGAAGATGAGGGTGGAATAGAAGTGTGGGTGCTTGGTAGACTGTCAGGGTTTTACCCAACATTTTTCCTTTAGCAGAAAAATAACCACTATGATTATGTATAGTTTTGAAATAAAAAAGACTTTAAAAATCACCTATTGATTAAAAGTAGGTGCTCTGATGCGTGCCTGGGTTCAAATCCTGGCCTCTCTACCGCTTATGGCTTTGTGACCTTGAGCAAGTTACTGAATTCCCTGCTCAATATCTCTTCTGTACTGCACTGTGGGGGTGAGAACTGTCATCGGACTGTTGTGGGGAATCACATGAGCTAATACACGCAGAGTGCTTTGAGCAGTGGCTGGCAAGCACAAAGTAAATGTTCAATGTTTTGAGCTGCTATTATTCTTTGCAGTGGGAAATAGATTGAAAACCTATTAGCTTAAGTCTGATGTACATGGCGAGGATTTTCAACTCATTTGTTTGCTTTTCCTCCTGGTACATTTCCAGATCTTGTTCATGTGATTGGGGATAAAATTAATTCATCCACAGCTGCTCTTTAATCTCTGGTTATTTTCCGACTCCTTGGCAAATAAATCATCAACCTTTAAACTAAACAATTAGTCCTAGCTTGAAAGAATTTGTATATATCTCCAAGGCCAGGCACAATGAAACAAATCCTTTGTTTCCTCTGTTTATACATTAAACCGCGGGTTGTAACTACTGAAGTCTCTGCTCTTCTGTATGGCATTTCGGGAAGGGAAAAAAAGAGTATAGTAATTAATTTTTAGCAGCAAAGAGAAAGCTGGTGTATTTCTATGTACATCCTTGAAACCCAGAAACTCTCTAAATCAATTTCCTGCAATCATATTTTCTAATATAAGTGGCTATTCCCTTGTAAAGGGTTGAATGTATCTCCCAAAAGAAGTGTCTGAGTCTTAACCCTCTGGTATCTGTGGATGTGAACTTCTTTGGAAATACGGTGTTAGCAGATATAATCAAGCTAAGGAGCTAGAGATGAGATCATCCAGGATGTAGGGTGAGCCCTAAATCCAAGGACTGGTCCTCATAAGAGACAGAAAAGGAGACGTAGACACAAGGGGAAAGCCAGTGAAGACTGAGGGATGTGTCAGCAAGTTAGAGAACAGCAGGGATTTCCAGAACCTAGCAGAGAGGCATGAAGAATGGATTCTCTCAGAACCTCCAGAAAGAACCAACCCTGCCAACACTTTGATTTCAGGCTTCTGGCTCCCGTAGCTGTGAGAGAATACATTTCTCTCGTTTTAAGCGGCCGCATTTGTGATAATTGGTAATGACAGTAGTCGGAACCCGCTGTAACCCTCGTGATCATAAAAAACATTCTGAAAAATTTGAAATCAGAAACTGAAAAAAAAATCACAGTCTAGACCTAGATCTCCTACTTCTGCCAGTACAAATAACTTCCTCACACGCTCGCCTTTTATTTATCTTAAATCACACACAGTCGGGAAAAGGGCAGGTTCTGGTTAACGACGGGGTCCCACGCCGTAACCATGTTTTTCAGGAATCCAAATGTTTAAACTGCGTTGCACATAAACTCTTCATTCTTAGATGATTCAGAAGGCCCTGCATACTTGCAGAGGCCTGGATGTTACCTGTGACGTCCCCAGCACGCACACCCTGACATCCGTAGTTAATGTCACGTGCGACAGGCGTTACCTGCGAGATACCTCTCGAACGGAGCCTCTTCTTTCCATTCCTCTGTCACGCTCTGGTCGCAGCCACCATCCGCTCCCGCCCTGACTGCTGCAGCCGCCTCCAAATGCCCTCTGCACCCCGGCTCACTGCACCTCATGCAACCCACCGGCCTAACTACGCAAGCCCGATTATGTCATCTCCATCTCCTGCTGAAAATTCTTCCACGGGTGCCCACGGCTCCACCATCACGAAGATCAAAGTCCTTGAGAGAAGCGACTTCGTTTTCTTCTCTTCTCTACTTAGATGCCTAAAACAGGGCATGGCCGCAGTAGGCGCTCAATAAATGTCCCTGGGATGAATGACTTAAACAATGCTCTGCTTCCTCTAGCTCAGGATCCAGTCCAGTCCCCACAGGGGCTGGCTGCATGACTTTGGGGAGAATCACTGAAGTCCTCAGGCTTCCTCCGGGGTCCTGCTCTCCCTTGCTCACCCTGCCTGAGCCACACTGGACCTCTCAGATTTTTGCATGTGGTGGGTTTCTTCCTTCCCGAAGGGTTTTTACCGGGCAGTCCTCGCCTCTTTCTCAGACCTCTTCTCTTACTCAGCATCTACACACCAAATGCCACTTCCTTGGTGACACTTCCCAGGTGAGGTGACATCTCATTATAGAATCTTACAGGACTTTATACATTTCCTTCACCTCGCATATGACTGTAATTCTAGTAAATCCAGTAAAAAAATCCTCATGATTTTCTTAATAACATTTTCTTTTCTCTAGCTTACCTTATCGTAAGAATACAGCTTATAATACATATAACAAACAAAATGCATGTTAATGGACTGTTTATGCTATTGATAAGTCTTCCAGTCAACAGTAGGCTCTTAATAGTTAAATTTGGGGGAAGTCAAGAGTTATATGTGGGTTTTTGACTACACAGCAGGTTGGTGCCCCTAATCCCTGCATTATTCAAAGGTCAACTGTATATATTTATTTGGTGATCACTTGTTTGGAATCTGCCTACCCATGACGCTTCAAGTCCCGTAAGAGGAAAGATAGGTTCTACCATATTTCCCATTGTATCCCCAGAGCTGGGCACAGTGCCTGGCACATAGCAGTTGCTCCAAAAAGGTTTGTGGAAAAAGGGATTTGCCTTGTGGTTTCTCAGCATTGTCCTTATGACTATCAATGTGCACAGCATGTTTCTGGCTTTGGGGTTCGTGATGCATGGGCATTCACAGTAACATCCACTGAAACACAGGATGGGTGGAAGATTCTATCTGATATGAGATCCTCTGTGGGCTCACTGCTGACGTATGAGGAGCAGTGGGGGGCGGGGGCGGGGAGGCAGAGGTGGGATGTGGCAGGCTGGGTGTAAGAGGAAAGGTACAAAAAGCAGCAAGAACATTAGGGCTTTGGACCCGCCCCTGCCTTTTGCACCTGGCAGTCCTGGGCCCATAAACTCCCAGTCCCAGTAGGAGAGGGAACAACAGGATGGAGTCAGAGGGAGGAGAGAGGACAAGTCCACACGATGCTTCACAGACAGCAAGCTAGAGAGACATTGAGCCTCTTTTTGGGAAATACTTTTCTAACTCTATACTTCATGGTTCCCCCGAAAAACCAAACAATATTTAGCAGTGCTTAAAAGTTTCATTGTCTCCCTGATTCGGCTATTATGATGTCATAGTGTATCACCAGGCCAAGGACCTGCAAGGCAGGATGGGAAGCAACACTTTTCGAGAGCGTTCAGTGGACCAGGTTCTGTGCTGCTGACATTTGTCAGTTCCTTCCTGCCTGCCTGCCTTCCATTCGCTACCCAGCACTGTGTTAAGCACTGGGAACGTACCGATGATTAAGACACACACGATCCCTGCTGTCATTGGGCTCACCCTTTAGTGTTTACATATTTAATCCTCCCACCAATCCACTGCAGTATATATTATTTTTCTGGTGGAGAAATAGGCTCTAGTAGGTGAAGGCTATTTCCCTCAGGAAATGGCAGAGCTGGATTCAGTCTTTACCCGGCATCCCTATCATAAGCTCTTTCCGATCCCCTCCCTCTCAGGCTACAGGGGCTGCCCTTGGGAAAGTCACAGCCTTCCCCCCCACCCCCCGCCTCAAGGGCCGGGCTCTGAGCAGTCCCTGGCAATGGGCTGGGTGAGGGAGGGGCAGGGCCCGGAGCCTTGGCTGGCACACAGGAGCCTGGCAGGTGCTGTTGGTGCCCCACCCCCATCCCCTCCCCCCTCCCCGTCCAGACACAGGGCGGAGGCTTCTCCACACAAAGCTTTGCTCTCCGTCTGCGCCTGAGGCAGGCTGAACAGGCCAGGGAGTTAATGCCCTTGGAGGATCCCTCAGCCAATGACAGCCGGAGATTAGAGGATAAGCATCCCTCAGTGGCAGGTGATACACGGTCTCCCAGAGCCTCCCAGTAGGGTGCACCTCGGGTGCCCACGGGGGACACTTCACGGGCCTCCTTCCCTTTTGTCTCTCATTTCTCCCCTTCCTGGGATCGCCCCTAAAATTAACTACTTGCCTTCAAACCCTTGTCTCAAGAGTCTGCTTCAGAGGATTCTATCTTGAGAAAGGCGGTAACACTTCATATTCTGGCACATTCTAGGACTGACCTTGCTCTTTGATAGCCACATCACCTTGGAAAAAGGGATTTAAGTGCAGGGCCGTTTCCTTCGTCTTGGAAATAGGGAGTAATAACATCCTCCCTCTTGCGGGGCGCGAGCGGCAAGCAAATGAGAAAGGCCTTTTTGTAAATGATAGAGTCCACAGAAACTGAGTGGGGCCTTGGGAGCATCAGAAATGGCCTGTGGTGTTGAAACAGCGAAGTGTTTGTACGCCCCAAGTTCAAAGGCCCCCTGGGGGCCCCGGAAAGTGTTCCTTGTCATTGGACCCTCAGAAGCAGTGTGCAGCTTTGCAGCCTCTCTCTGGGTGGAGCGCATCCTGGCACTTGAGGAGGGACGGATGTGACTGAGGCTCTGGGGAGCGGATCCTAGCCCCACGGGTCCCCCACCGAGTGACGGGGGCACCCCTTTGTGGTGATGAAAAAAGAAAATGCAGCCAGAAATGCTTTTTTTTTTTTTTTTTTTTAAAGATTTTATTTATTTGAGAGAGAGCACCAGCAGGGGGGAGTGGGAGAGGGAGAAGCAGGCTTCCCGTGAAGCAGGGAGCCCCATGCGGGGCTCGATCCCAGGACCCTGGGATCATGACCTGAGCCGAAGGCAGACGCTTAACCGACTGAGCCACCCAGGGGCCCCAGAAATGCTTTCCCTTCACATTAAAATGAACTGTGAGAAAGTGTTCTGCACTAGGAGACCCTGGGGGTCTCAGCAGGAGCCCTACGAGAGTCTGAATGCTTTTAGTCTTCTTCCCACGGCTGCTGTCGGCAAAGCACTGCGGATGTTCCTTAGAAGCCAGGTGCTCTGCTGGCCTCCTGGACGTCAGCAGCCATAACTCCCACGGGAGCCCTGTGAGGGAGACCCTGCTCTGTTGTCCCGTGTCGCAGCCTGGCCCTGGGGAGGTCCACACCGCGCCCCGGATCCCAGGGGCCGCTGGCGGCAGAGCGCGGGTTCCAGCCAGGCAGTCTGGCCCCGGAGCTGGCACCCTTAGCCTCACCCATACTCTGCCCCCCTGGGGGACTAGGGCAGCTGGAGCCCCAAGACCTGGGTTCAGATCCCAGTGGAGATTAATGATTGCTCCTCCTAGAGCGGTTGGGAGGATT
This sequence comes from Leptonychotes weddellii, assembly GCF_054177405.1. Classification (NCBI taxonomy): domain Eukaryota; kingdom Metazoa; phylum Chordata; class Mammalia; order Carnivora; family Phocidae; genus Leptonychotes; species Leptonychotes weddellii. The sequence goes on from NC_138370.1 coordinate 140,927,825, forward strand.
AGTTGAAAGAATGCACAGGCGAGGGCTTTATGCAGTGTAGAGTATTATGCAAATACTGGGATTTTGACAAAGATTACGGGGAAGACGGAGGGAGGGAGAAGGCAAGCCATCATACTGACTTAGCGGGATGGACATAACAGGAGGGACGGAAACTCGAGCTCACCAAACCCATGCCTCCTCTTCCTGGGGACAGAGTGGGACTGCATTTCTCGGCCTCCTTTGCAGCTAGAGAGACTTCCGTCCCTAAGTCCTCGTGCATGCTCCTCTTTGCTCTCCTTCCTTCCTTGTCTGCTGGCCAGCTGCAGAGGGTCTAGGGACAAACCTAAGGCTCACCTAGAAGACAGCGGCCCCCACTAGACCGCCTGTCCAACAGCCACTTGAACTTTGTGTGAGTAAGACATAAAATTATCTCATGTGATAGTCACTAAGATTGGGGTTCTTTGTTGCAATAGTGAGGTGCCCTCTATAATAGAGACGGTGAGAATGTTTGCCTAGTTTCCATCTCCTTTATTTATTTATTTATTTATTTGCCTTTTTGCTCAGAGCAGATAGAAATCACACTCTGGAATTTGAGGGGTACATCAGTTGGATAGAGACTGCTTTGTCCAAGCTGACCAAAGATGGAATTCTTGCTCCATATTGTTTTAATTAACACACCAGCCAACAAGTAATTTGCCATCCCTTTAATGTCATTTTCTAGCAAAATGAAAAATAGGATTTGAATAATAGTAATTTTGAGAAACTTCGGGGATACACACTCTGGGATTAATCCTCTTCCCAAATCTCGTTATCCATGGAGAATCCCTGACGAAATGTACAGGAGCTTGAGCTCTACTTAAAAGACAAAAGCGCAATCATCTGCTTAGAATGGCAGCTTCTCCTGGGGGTCTGTGATTTGTGGAATGTGGTTTAAGTTAGGCTTTCCCAGCACGGGGCTTACGTATGAGCGAGGATTACTCTGTTGGCTCTGCCCCTGTAGAAGGTCACCATAATCAGCAGCCAAGGTCACCATAATCAGCAGCCAAGGGCAGCGTCCCCATTTTAGAAACCAGGCCCAAACTGGGAACTGCAGAAAAACACAAGAGGAAGCCTGTGCAGCCCCACGGGAACTGGGGCGCGTTGGTTTTGGATGCTAGGCCAGGAATCTCAACAATTAAAATCACCACAGCAGCCTCTGAATAACCAGAAGCGGTCTGTCCTAGGGTGGAATAGCCACAACATGTCAGGAGCCCTCTGAACCTCAGCAGCACAGTGGGGCTGGTTATGGCCTGAATATTTGTCCCCGTCTGCCTTATGTGGAAGCCCGAAGCCCCCCAAGTGATGGTGGCAAGAGCTGGGGCCTGTGGGGGGTAATTAGGTTTAGATGAGGTCATGAGGGTGATGCACCCATAAGGTGTAAGTGTCCTTATAAGGAGAGGAAGAGACACTGACCATGCTGGCACCCTGATCTGGGGACCTCTCAGCTTCCAGAACTGTGAGAAATCTATGTCTGTTTAAGCTGCCCAGTCTGTGCTGTTTTGACGTAACAACCTCTGCTAAGACGATGGTTTACTTGGCATTTCCGTTTAAAAAGGGGTGTTTGGGGTTTAGAGTGCAGGAACTGGGTTCTTTCTCTTGACTCAACGATCTTTTGATGAATCCATATGTTAGAACCCTGTGAGAGTCATTTCCTTTCTGGAACCCGAGAGACCTAGGAAATCTACCCCACTGGGCGGTTTGCTCTTCCAATGGCAATCTCTGGAATCACGTCTTCGCCACACTTACAGACACGGAGGCGAGGTAGAGCTTGACACAGACAGTGGTGCCCTCTCTCCAAGCTCCCAGGGCTCCCGGCTCCCGGAGCACGACCAGGAGGGTCTGCTGCTTTGCCCGTCTCTCCCATCAGCTCTGCTGTCCAGGGCCTGTCTTCCTTCAAGTCACATCGGCAAGGTGTCCGTTGCCCCTACTCTGTGTGGTAGCCATGCCAGCTCATCAACTAGGCTTCCCACCTGGTTCAAAGAGGGCTGTGGCCCTAGATCGTCCCCTGTCTAAAGTTCAAGTTCATCAGGAAAGAGCCCTTGCTTCTTTTTAGCGTTTCTGCAAAAGGTCTCACTGGGTTTTCCTGGTTCTGATTAGAACGTGAGTTGATACCTCAGACCAATCACTGTGGGTGGGGAGTGGGAATGAGCTGCTTGGCTGATGTCACATCCTTCATCCTTGGTGCTTGGGGACAGGAGACGGGTGATGGGGTTGGGGGAAGTGAGGGGCAAGGTGCATCTGAGCTCCATGGCATAAGGACGGAGAATGGATTCCCAAAAGACAAGGAGAACAGAGCCTGTTCATGGCAGCAACTTGAATGGATACTGGATGATCCCAAATCAACAAATGTCCATTACCAGTCCTTTACATTAAGATAACAAAAGAAGTCCCTAATTCCCTAAATAGTACCAGGGGACCTCAAGTTTCCCGGTGTTTTTCCTCAGGGTTGTATGAGCAATTTTAGCTAGAGTGTAAGCCCAAGTGTTTGGGACAATCAAGTTTCAGACAAGAAGGATGACGCATACTGTCAGGCTTGAACAACAGAAGGTAAAAAAGGGGACAGTTAATTACAACAGCTACAATATCAGCACCTAAGCACTGTGTTCAGCACTTTACACACGTTTCTGTGTCTAATAGAGAAAATGCAGACATTAAAAATTAGGATGTTAGCTCACCAGCTCTGCAATGGATGGGGAGGTACATCTAGTCCAAACCTCATGGGGGGGTCAGGAGACATTGACTAATCTTGCTAGGCCACTAACCCGCCATTCTGCTCCCATGGGGCTATTACCTGTACTCTTTTTGAGTTTCTTTTTAAAAAATGTTTTATTTAAATTCAATTTAATTAACATATACTGTATTATTAGTTTCAGGGGTGGAATTAAGTGATTCATCAGTTGCATGTAACACCCAGTGCTCATTCCTTCAAGTACCCTCCTTAATGCCCATCACCCAGTTACCCCATCCCCTTGCCCACCTCCCCTCCAGCAAACCTCAGTTTGTTTCCTAGAGTTCAGCGTCTTTTATGGTTTGTCTCCCTCTCTGTTCCTTTTTGAGTTTCTTAAGATTTAAAAGCCTAAATGAATCACTTCTTATCAAATTAGAATGAGTGGGTATATTTTTCCTAAAATTGGTCTTGCTGCCTTTATAAATTTAAGCTCTACATCATTCCCACTAGAATGAAGGATCCACAAGGGCAGGGATTTTTCCTCTTTTCTTCCCTGTGGTTTTCCCAGTATGTAGAACGGTGCCTAGCACAGAATGGGCAGCCTGCCCAAATCCTCCAAGCTTCCCAAACTGTTAGCGGAAGTTAGTTAGGCTCTAACAGGATGCCTGGAGGCCAGCAAGGAGGAAGTCACGGACGGCTATCCAGAAAGTCAGGGGCCTGTCCTGGCAGCACTCTAAAATAGAGCCACAAGAAGCCAGATCAAACCAGACAGGCCCAAGATGGCTAACAAAGTAGGCTGGAAAACCCTGACCCAATAAGGAAGAAAAAGCTGGAAGCCCTGCTCCCAACACTTCTCCACCTTAAGTCATGAATATTCCTCCCTCTTGTTAACAACTGTCAATAAAAGAGACCCAAACCCCAGGCACAGCGCTCTCTCTCTCTCTCTCTCTCTTTCTCTCTCTCCCCCACTTGGTAAAACCAAGCAGCTCAAGAGAATAGAATTAATGATCTCTAGCCTGATCTCCTGCCAGAGAAACCCACCAGTCCACAAACCTTGTGTATACAGAGTTTCCATTATTTGTCATCACTTTGTTTCCGAACTAATTTTTGAGGACTTAAAAAGAATGAGGTAGAGATGTAAAATGGGGTCAGTGAAGAGGCTGTGCACAAAATGTAAATGCACGGTTGCTATGGGTGGGCCGAAGATCTGGCTCACTTAACAGCCCAAGGGGAAAAGGACAGTTACGTGCTTTGCAATAGCCACAAGCTAAAAACCAATCAGTTGCTCCTTGCTCCCTTCTCTCTCACTGTAGACTTATCTCCTAGCGATGGTTGCCATGGACTCTTTGTCTGGACTCCACTTTTGTAGATTGAGTGTCTGTCCTTGGGGGCATGTCTACAAAATTCCAGTAGCTCTGGCCCTGTTTGAACTAAAGTCACCCTGACCGTGTCTGTCACTCCCACGCCCAGCACACATACTTCCGACTTCATAACAGCTGATGAAGATACCTCCTGGGAAAATTCTGTCATGGCTATTGACTTCTAACCCACCAATCCATTAGGTCCCCAAAGAGGATTAAAGGGATGATGGAGATTAATTTTTGAAAAAGAAAGAAAAAATTTCATTTTAAGGGTTGACTTCTAAAGCTTTCACTCCCCAGGAGCAGGGTTGGGGAGCTCAGATGCCTGTTTCTCCATGGAAATTGTTCTGAAGGGGCACAGGTTATTTTCATTGTCTAGGTCTGGCCCTTGGAACCTCAGAGCGCCCTCAAGGAAGCACTCATGCAATTAAACTCAACTCAGGGTATGCCCTGTGCTCTGCAAATTTACTACATAGAAGCATAAAACATTTATCTTTTGTCCTGAAAGCCTGCATTCACTCCCTTCTGATATCCCCAACATATCTGAACAGTATAATATGGGTACAGTCATCCTTTCTTGCTGCAAAATGGCCCAAGGAAGCAGAATTTTGTCCCTTTATTAAAAATGGATAGGACAAGGAATCCTGTGTACAAATCAGGTAATTTTGTTTTAGATATTTTATTGCACTTTCAACATATGCTGACTATCTATTATGTGCCAGGCACTGTGCTAGATTATGTGATACAATAATAACAAATGAGACCCTGCTTTCCTCAAGGGGTTGGTGGTCTAGTGGGGAAATAGACACAGAAACTTCACTGCAATATACATCTTGATCAGTACTTTTAGATAGGTTTGTAGGAAGTGTTGTGGAACTACAGGAAGGGTCAGTGAATTCTTTCCCATAGGGCTGGGGGTGGGGATGAGGAAGGGTGATGTTAGGGAAGACGTTGTGAAGCCATGCTTTTCACTTTTATACAATGAAAGGACAAGACTAGCCAAAATAGTTTAATTGGAGCATCTACTGAGTGCTGGCAGTGGATATAAAGATATATAGTACCTGGCCTTGAGAAATGTCTTACTTCTTCTGGGTCTCAAATCTATTTGGTTTCCTATAAGCAGCATTCACTAGGAAAATACGTATTTCGTCCGTGTTGATAAGTATCCAGATGCTTGATCTAAAGACTAAAGAAGAGATGTTTTGCCTAGTCTGGAAAGGGAGAGTATGACTCCTAACATCCACGGAGTAATTGATGGAACAGGTTTTGGGCTTATTCTGTGTAGCTTTGCAAGGCAGAAGAAGGACCAATGTGTAGAAATTACATGAAGGCAGTTTTAAGTCTATTGTAAGGAAGACTTACTTATCTGATGTTTAGAACTCTCTAAATCTGAAATAAGATGTCTTGTGAAGTGGTGAGTGCCTCGTAAAACAAACGTAAAATAATATTCAGGCATTATAAAAGATTGAGCCAGATTCATTCATTTAATAATTATCTACCATATGCTCGGCATTCTGCCAGGATCTCAACATTCAATAATGAGTAAGTGATAAATCTTGCCCTCAAGGCGACAGAGAGGTATATAGGCAAGTGCATATAGTACAATGCGTGACAGTAAATTTAAACGTATTGGAGAGCATTATGGAAGGCTTCAGAGAGGAGGTTCTTTCTTTCTTTTTTTTAAAAGATTTATTTATTTATTAGAGAGCATGAGTTGGGGGGGAGGGGCAGAAGGAAAGGAAGAAAGAGAGAATCTCAAGCAGACTCCCCACTGAGTGCGGAGCCAGATGTGGGGCTCTATCCCATGACCCTGGGATCATGACCTGAGCTAAGATCATGACCTGAGCTGAAATCAAGGCACAGACACTTAACCGACTGAGACACGCAGGCGCCCCGAGGAGGTTATTTCTAAGCTGAGATCCAAAGGACAAGAATATAGCCAGGTCAAGATAGTTGAAGAACAAAGCTGGAGGCATCACACTTCTGATTTCAAAACAATATAGTACTAGAATAAAAATAGATGCGTAGACCAATGGAACAGAACCAAGACTCTAGAAAAAACCCTTGCATATATGTGAACTAATATTTGACAAGGGAGCCAAGAATACTCAAAGGGGAAAGTATAGTTTTTCAATAAATGGTGTTGGGAAAACTGGATATTCACTTGCAGAAGAATGAAATTGGACCCTTATTTTACATGCCTCACAAAAATTAACTCATCATGGATTACAGACTTAAACACAAGATCTGAAATGGTAAAATTCCTGGAAGAGAACATAGAGGAAAATGTCCCTGACATTGGTCATCACGATCTTTTTTTTTTTTTGCATATGACACCAAAAGCACAAGCAACAAAAGCAAAAGTAAATAAATGGGACTATATCAGACTAAAAAGTTTCTGCACTGTGAATCAACAGACACATGAAAAAGTGCTCAACATTACTCTGCATCAGGGAAATACAAATCAAAACCACAATGAGATACCACCTCACACCAGTCAGAATGGCTAAAATTAACAAGTCAGGAAACGACAGATGTTGGCGGGGATGCAGAGAAAGGGGAACCCTCCTACACTGTTGGTGGGAATGCAAGCTGGTGCAACCACTCTGGAAAATAGTATGGAGGCTCCTCAAAAAGTTGAAAATAGAGCTACCCTACAACCCAGCAATTGCATTACTGGGTATTTACCTCAAAGATACAAATGTAGTGATCCAAAGGGGCATGTGCACCCCAATGTTTATAGCAGCAATGTCCACAATAGCCAAACTGTGGAAAGAGCCAAGATGGCCATCAACAGATGAATGGATAAAGAAGATGTGGTATATATATACAATGGAATATTATGCAGCCATCAAAAAAATGAAATCTTGCCATTTGCAACTACATGGATGGGAACTAGAGGGTATTATGCTAAGCGAAGTAAGTCAATCCAGAGAAAGACATGTATCATATGAGCTCACTGATATGAGGAATTCCTAATCTCAGGAAACAAACAGGTTGCTGGAGTGGCGGTGGTGGGAAGAATGGGGTGGCTGGGTGATAGACATTGGGGAGGGTATGTGCTATGGTGAGCGCTGTGAATTGTGTAAGACTGATGAATCACAGACCTGTACCTCTGAAACAAATAATACATTATACGTTAAAAAAAAAAAAGAAGAAGAAGAAGAAGATAGCAGGAAGGGAAAAATGTAGGGGGGGAAATAGGAGGGGGAGATGAACCATGAGAGACTATGGACTCTGAGAAACAAACTGAGGGTTCCAGAGGGGAGGGGTGTGGGGGGATGGGTTAGCCTGGTGATGGGTATTAAAGAGGGCACATATTGAATGAAGCACTGGGTGTTATACGCAAACAATGAATCATGGAACACTACATCAAAAACTAATGATGTAATGTATGGTGATTAACATAACATAATAAAATAAAATTAAAAAAAAAATCAACAAAATGAAAAGGCAACCTACCAAATGGGACAAAATAATTGCAAACCATATATCTGATAAGGGGTTAATAATGCAAAATATAAAAGGAACTTATACAACTCAATTGCAGGAAAACCAAACAATCTAATTTAAAAACAAGCAGAGGATTTGAATAGACATTTGTCCAAAGAAGACATACAAATAGCCACCAGGTGTATGAAAAGATGCTCAACATCACTCATCATCAGGGAAATGCAAATGAAATCTATAAAGAGATATCAACTCACACCTGTTACAATGGTCCTAATTTCTAAAAAGGCAAAGAAAAGAACAGATATTGGTGAGGGTGTGGAGAAAAGAGAATCCTCGTGCAGTGTGAGAATGCAAACTGATGCAGCCACTATAGAAAACAATATGGAGTTTCCTCAGAAGTTAAAAATAGAACTAACTTTATGATCCATCAGTCCCACTCCTGGTTATAAATCCAAAGGAAATGAAATCAGGATTTTGAGACATCTGTACTCCTGTGTTCGCTGCAGCCTTATTCACAGTAACCAAGATAGGGAGACAACCTAAGTGTCTGTCTATGGATGAGTGGATAAAGAAGATGTGAGATATATATATATATATATAGATAGATAGATATTATATGTAATATATTATATACCACATATACTATATATTAGATATCACATGCATGTAATATGATCTATCATATTGCAATATATATTATATATCATATATATGACTATTATTCAGTCCTTTGCAACAGTATGGATGGATCTTGAGGGCATTATGCTATGTGAAGTAAGTTAGACAAAAAAAGACAAATACTGTATGATACCCCTGTATATGAACTCTAAAAAAATCACAGAAATCTAAAAATCACAGAAACAGGAGTAGAACGTTGCTAGAACAGAGGAGGAGAGTGGATGGAGACACATTATCAAAGGGTAAAAGCTTCCAGTTATAAGATGAATAGACTCTGGGGATCTAATGTACAGCATGGTGACTATGCCTAATGGTACCGTATAATTGAAAATTGCTAAGAGGATATATCTTAAATGTTTTCACCAGAAAAATGGTAATTATGTGAGGTGATGGAGGTGTTACCAAGCCTACTGTAGTAATCATTTTGCAATATATGTGTATCATGATCTCAGGGTTGTGGGTTCGAGCCCCACCTTGGGTGTAGAAATTACTTAAAAATAAAATCTTTAAAAATAAATAATGCAATATATGTGTATCAAATCATTACGTTGTACATCTTAACTTACTTAATGTCATCCCAACTATATCTCTATAAAGTTGGAAAAAAAAGAAATAAAGCACCACATAGATGCATACCTCCTAGATACACGGGTTTGGTTCTAGACCATAGCGATAAGGAAAATAAGCTAGTCAAATGAATGTTTTGGTTTCCCAGTGCATATAAACTTCATGTTTACACTGTGCTGCAGTCTATTACATGTGCAATAGCATTATGGCTAAAGAAACAAAGTACTTGCCTTAATTAAAAAATGCTTTATTTTTGGGGGGCACCTAGGTGGCTCAGTCGGTTAAGTGTCTGCCTTCAGCTCAAGTCATGATCCCGGGGTCCTGGGATCGAACCCCGCATTGGGCTCCTTGCTCAGCAGGGAGTCTGATTCTCCTTCTCCTTCTGCCATTCTCCCTGCTTGTGCACGCTCTCTCTGTCTCTGTCAAATACATAAATAAAATCTTTTTAAAAAATGCTTTATTTTTATACTGAAAATGCCAACCATCATCTGAGCTTTCAGCGAGTCATAATCTCTGATCACAGATCACCATAACAAATATAATAATAATGAAAAAGTTTGAAATATTGCAGGAATGACCAAAATGTGACACAGAGACACTAAGTGAGCAAATTCTACTGGGAAAATAGCACCAATAACCGCGCTCCACAGAGGGCTGCCACAAACCTTTAATTTATTAAAAACAAAACAAAACAAAATACGGTATCTGCAAAGCCCAATAAAGTGAAGCCCAATAAAACAAGGTTTGTCTATAAAACAGATTGAGGTTCCTCTGAGACACTTTCCTAATCCTATTCCCTCTGCTCCCTCCCCAGCGATAGCCATTTGCCTGGACTTGGTATTTATCTTTAGTGTGTATATGTTAAGACCATTGTTGCTATCTAGGTATCCATAAACAAAAACAGTCTTGCATTGCATGTTTGAAACTTTTTAAAATGGTACAAGAGGACTTGCTATTTTTTTATTCACCATTCTATTTTCAGACTTCTCTATGTTCATACATATACATTTCATTCATTCTAACCTATGTATAGAATTCCATTTTGTAAATATAACAGTTTATTTTTCCATTCTCTGCTTGCAGTGAACATTTTAGTGTATGTCTCATTGTTCACAAACGTGCAAAACTTTACTTAGTGTTATGGACCGAATGTTTGTGTCCCCCCCAGAATTCATATGCTAAAGTCCTAGTCCCCAGGGTGATGTTATTTGGAGGTGGGGCCTTTGGGCGGTAATTAGGTTTAGATGAGGTTGAGTCCTGGACTTCCCAACCTTCAGAATTGTGAGAAATAAATGTTTGTGGTTTAGCCTCCGGTCTATGATATTTTGTGACAGTGACCCAATGGGCCAAGACACCCAGAGAAGCCTCCGATCATCAGAGAGTGAAGACCTGGACCCAACACTTCCATGAACTTTCTTGATGTTTTTAGTTGCAAAACTATGGACTCTGCCCGAGCTGGTTTAGACACGCATAACAGGGATCTATTGGAGGATTCTGAATGGAATAGAATCTCAAGACGGGGCAAAGAAGCAGATTTGGAAACCCATAGTAAGGAAACAGATCCACTGACATGTCAGATTGCCCTGGGGGGTGGGTACCTGCTGTGGCCGCCTTTAGCAGGGGGTGCTGCTCTTCTCTTTGGGATGCAGGTGGGGATGTCATCATTAGGAATTCTGTGTCCACTGCCTCCAAAAGGCCAACGTCACATATTGCCCACGCCAGAATCCATGCCACCCTACTCTCTTCTAAAGGACAGGTTCATCTGAGTGCATCTGAATTGTGAAGCCTGGGTCATATCCCTTCGCTTTAGCCACAAGGGAGGCTGGGAAAGAGGAGGTTGGCCTTTGCCCAAGGGAGGTGGAGCTGAGGGTAGGGTAGCAAAATAACCGTTCACTGTAATACTCCAGATTAGAATTTCGGGTTGGAAGGCGTGCCTATCTTCTGCCTACTAGATTTGCTGAATTGCTTTCCAAGTGGCTGGGCTTTCATTAAAAATGTATTAGGCATCTATTGCTGTGTAACAGATTGCCCCAAAATTTGGCAACTTAGAACAACAAATGTCCATTAGTTCACAGTTTGTACAGGTCAGGAATCTGGGTGTTTCTCAGCCGAGGGCCTCTTGCTCAAGATCTCTCAGGAGATTGCTGTCAAGAGGTTGGCTGGGGCTGCTGAAGCTTTGACTAGCTCACTGGGGTCATTGTTGGCAGGCCGCAGAATATTCCTTTCTAAGCCAGCTCACATGACTGTTGTCAGGTCTCAGAACTTCTCTGGAGGCTGGCTGGAGATATCAGTTTCTTGCCCTGATGGGCCTCTCCATAGGGCTGCTCCTAACATGGCTGCTGGCTTCCCCCAGAATGACAGATGAGAACAACAGGAGAGAATGGGAAAGAGAGAGAGACTGAGACTGATTTTAAGGAATTGGTTCACACAATAGTGGAGGCTGCCCAGGAAAGTGTTGCAGCTTGAGTCCAAAGGCAGGCTGCTGTCAGAATTCCCCCTTCTTCAGGGGAGGTCTGTCTTTGTTCTATTAAGGTCTTCCGCTGACTGGATGAGGCCCACCTGCATTATGGAGTATCATCCACTTTACTCAAAGTCTACCGATTTAAATGTTAATCTCTTCTAAAAAAAAAAAAAAAAAGCCTTCACAGAAATACCTGGAACAATGTTTGGCCAAATATCTGGATAGTGTGGCCCAGCTAAGTTGATGCATAAAATTAGTCATCACATGGGGGTGCGGGGGGCAGACTGTCACTCTCTCACCTGGACCACACTCCTGCCAGGACTGGGCAACCACTTAGAAGGCCTGACTGACTCCAGGGAACTGCTGGGGAGTTGGTGGGGGGCAGGGGGCAGAGCGTGGCTCCATCGGGTCTCTGCAGGGCACCAAGGAACTTGGGCAAGTGGGGAAATGCTTATTTGCCAGGCTTCCTCAACACACCCCTACTGCACCCCCCCCGCCCCCGCCCCGCCAACCTCCCCGCACCTGGGGGCTTTCTCATTTTATCCAGGGTCACGCCTGGCTGGGGCAACTCAGGGATGGGAGAATTCCAAAGGGGGATTTAAGTATCTTAGATGGAATCCTCCATCCCCCTTTCCACCCTCAACAGATAAGCTATATATCCAAACCCCTTCCAAAATCCATACAATAGCATTTACATATTTTATTTTTTCATCCCTACAGATTCTTCAAATCTCCTGGTTGAACACTCATTTGGGAGAAAAGCAAGACCTAATAGTTGGATTCATTGTTTTTCTCAAAAAGGTTAATTTTCCTAGTAGAATTATCCCGTTTACTTTTATGTTCAGTTTATCCTTCCTGTTCAATCTTGCTCTCAGTATGCCTTCTGAATGTTAACACGCAGAGCCTTCGGGTAATCATGTATATTTCTTATCCTTTGAAAAATGCTTGGAGACCCTTTCAGCTAGAGCAATTGTGTGTGAGGCTTTATTATTTTAGAATATCTTAGAGCCACTTCTTGTTTGAACACTTTTCTATCTATCAAGCTCAGGACTGAGTTGGAGAAGAGAAAATGAGGTTTGACAGTTCAGTGAAAAATTAGTAGCGTTTTCCCCTCCTGCAGGGCAGAGAGGTGTGCTGTTTTTGGGAGGGGCTGGGCATTCTCTCTGGTGCACATACTTCTTTGTATTATAAAGTTCCTTTGTTCCTTTTTAATGCACTGGAAAGTCCTTTGAATCTAAAGAAATCTATTTCTGCCCGTCTCCCTTTAGCCGATTTCTCTGGTTATTTAAAACACTTAAATTTAAAAGAATCCTGGAGAAGGTAATTTTTATATTTCTGCAGATCATACAATAGTAAAGTAGGCTCTTCAAACTTAGCTTCCAATTTCTGTTTTGAAACTAAGATGGATTTTTGGGAAAGTCTAGTTTTCCTGCCTCTGACTTAGTCCCACCCAATCCATTTCCCACAAGCACCAGAGTTTTCTAATAGGTCCTAGTATTTTTATTGAATTTAATAGTAATTAAGTGATGGTGTATGTGTGTGTGTGTGTGTGTGTGTGTGAGAGAGAGAGAGAGATGGCGACAGTTGTGAAGACGCGGCGTAGGAATTACTATGATCTTATTCCCCTTCTTTCTCTGTCCTCTGCTTCCCACTGTGTTACTGATTAAATCAGTGTATTGGCTGTAATGTTTCCATGCCTTTCCATGGCTCTGCATTGCATAACCGGGCGCTGCCTGCGTTGGAAACCTCATCTGGCATCCTGAAGGGGGATGATGCCTAAACTGCTTTGCTGTACCTCGCTGTGGTAGGCACTGCTGGTTGCCTTCCCCCAACTTTTTCCAATCCCCCTTTCCCTTGCCTGCATCTCAGATACTGACTTTGCTCCCTTCCTTCCCCTTCGCAGTTAGGGTGGCCGCATGACTCACTTTTGGTAGCTTCCTGCCTTTGGGTGTGGTATGAGAGAATGTGGTGTGATGCCTGGAGCCAGCACAGCCATTTTGCAACCATGAGGCAGCAGGATGAAAAATTACCATTTGGGGTCAGTGTATTAGAAAGAGGGCAAGAGACTGGCTGGAGAAGCAAAGTATTTCTGAGACTGCCCGCCTCTGATGTTCTCATTAAGGAAGCAACAAGTCCTTATTGTTTAAGCCACATTTTTTGGAGGTGGGATTTGCTGCCAAAAGTAATTCTAACTGATACATGAGCCAGGCACAATAGGGCTCAATATATACTTATTGGATGAATGAACAAGAACAAATGAATGAAACTTCTACCTCTACCACACCTACCTGCTCTCCAGCTGTACCTGACTGCTAACGGTTCCCAGACTAGGCTTTGCTCTCTGGCTTCTGCATTTTGCACATTCTATTCTGTGCTGGAAGACTGTTCCCCTCATTTTTCCTATGTATCATCCTTCAGGACTGAGCTCAAATATCAGTAGCTCTTGACAATCTTATTTGGCTTCCCTAAGTAGACTGAAAGTTTCCCTCTATGATCCCAGAGCGACTATTCCAGTTGTAAAAATTTCCTCAAAACCCAGTGGTGCAAATAACCACTTATTATGCTCCTGGATTCTATGGGTCTGGAATTTGAACTCGGTGTAGCAGGGATAGCTCGTCTCTCCTCAGCTGGACACTTGAAAGCTGCGCTGGGCTCATCTGGTGATTTATTTGTTCACTTGGCTGGTAGTTGTTGCTAGGAAGGGCCGAACATCTGGGGGTTGGAAGAGCAGGGCCCCCTTGGGCATCTCTCTCTGTACCTCTGTTGCTTCCCTACGTGGTGTATCAGCATTGCAACTTCAAGGTAGCTAGAATTTTGTATAAGGTGGCTCAGGGTTCCAAAGGTGCACACTGAGAGAGAGAGACAGAGAGAGGAATTGAGGAAGTTTGTATCCTTTATATGATCTGGTCTCAGAAGTCACTTAACATCATTTCTGCCATATTGTATTGGTCAGAACAGTCATGAGTCCACCTAGGTTAAAGAAGAGGGGAACTAGATTTCACCTCTTGATGGGGAGTGGAAGGTTCTGGAAGGTTCTAGAAAAGCATGTGGAACTGAAAACATTGCCAGGCCATTTTTGGAAAATCCAATCTGCTGGAGTGTCTTATACACACCTCTATTGTAATATTTACCATCTTAATATAATTAGTTTCTTGCACGCTACCCTTGTGACTAAAATGTGAACACCTTGAAGCTTTGACTGTGTTTTATTCACTTTAGTGTCCCTGGCACCTTTATAAATATATGATCAATAAATGGCTTAAACTAACCTCTCTGGGCCTCACTTGATTAAGAAAAAAGCATCAGGAGGGGTGAGAATTCTGACGTGGGTTGCCAAGGTCCTTGCCAACTATGACATTGAGAGGATAAGAGGATAACGGGTCTAGCTGGTATAGATAGTGGTGGGTGTTTGCTTTTTCACCTGTCAAGCTCTAGAGCTGTGCTGCCCTACAGAACTTTCTGGGATGACGGAAACTCATCTGCACTGAGCTCTATGTCACACGTGGCTGTTGAGCCCTTGAAATGTGGCTAGTGTGACTGGGGAACTGAGTTTTAAAATCTATTTAATTTCAATTCATTTTAGTTAATTCTAAATAGCACACGTGGCCAGTGGCTGCCTTATCGGACCCCTTAGGGGTAGAGGATCAGGGTTTGGCCATTTGGTCTTGACCGCAGGACCAATACCACTGGCCTTTCTTTCTTCATCAAAGAAACAAAAGCCACAAAGTTTTTTGTGTGTGTGTGTCCGTCTTTACCTCCTCCCTCCCACCAAAACGCCCCTTTAAGCTCCCAAGATAGCTCTTAGTTGCCGATTTCAGCAATTTTCCCCTACTCACATTCTTTGTGTCTACCGTCTTTCAACCAGCTGGTCATGACGTATAATGTCTTTTGTTCCCACTTTCTTTTTTCTACCTGGAAAAATACTTGCTCGTGTCTCGTCGTATCTGTGTCGCACACACTAATGTGATTATCTGTGGAGCAAGGTTGTCGATGCTACCACTTTCCTGCACTTGAACGCAACCCGCTTTAAACGTTCCCGATTGGTGGTTGTTGATTGTGCTCACGGAATCTGGCCTCTCCAGCCACCTCGTTTGATGCCAGTGGTCATTCTCTGTGTGCTTTCTTTTGGCCTGTCCTGTGTTTTTATTAATCTTGAGTCACTGGAATGTTCTGGCTTGTAATGTGGCTTTTGGGGAGTAGCGAGCATTGTCTCTTTCAGAGTAAAGAAAGGGAGGGGTGGTAATCTTCACTGACAAAAAAGTGTGTAGCTTTGCGACCCGTTTTTGAACATTTTGAGAGGAAAAACGAATAGGTTTTCTGCCCTAAGCCCAGAGGTATGGCCACACAGAGAGTTCGGGAAGCATGACTGGGGCTCTAGAATGTTTACATTTGCAAAACTTTATTTTCCCAAGAACAAGTGTGACATTGGAATCTGGAGTGACGGGGGGATTTAGGTTTTGCAGCAAAGGCACTTTAGGCTGCTCTGGAACGGAGAAGCAAGCCACAGACGGCCTGGAGACATCTGCAGGAAACATCGGGAAGGTCAAGACAGTGTACCTGCAACATTGTTGGACTTAACCCAGTCAATGGCAACTGTATGCATGGATGGAGGGGGAGGAGGGGGAGAGAAAGGTACATGTGCAGAAGACAGAATTTTATCTGTTTTTTTTTTTTTAAGATTTTATTTATTTATTTGACAGAGAGAGACACAGCGAGAGAGGGAACACAAGCAAGGGGAGTGGGAGAGGGGGAGTGGGAGAGGGAGAAGCAGACTTCCCGCCGAGCAGGGAGCCTGTTATGGGGCTCGATGTGGGGCTCGATCCCAGGACCCTGGGATCATGACCTGAGCGGGAGGCAGATGCTTAACAACTGAGCCACCCAGGCGCCCCAGAATTTTGTCTGTTTTATTCCCTCTTGTACCCAGCACTCACTCACTCACCAAATATTCAGTACATACTATAGGCCAGGAGCCACGTCAGTGAACAAAACACGTGGACTCCCGCCCTTGCAGAGCTGAAATTCTGGCATGGAGTGTGGGTGGGGGGAGAAAGACACAAATAAAAGGCAACAAAATACATACTTGTTACTTGTTAGTAGACTTGCTAGTGCTATGAAACAAGAAAGCATGGAGCAGAGTAAGGGCTATGGGAAGGCTGGGATTTAAATTGCAATTTTAAGTATAATGGTCAGATGAGGCTTCCCTGACGTACTATTTGAGCAAGGACCTGAATTGAGAGATTGGCCCCTAGAATGATGCCTGGCTCAGAAAATATCTGTTAGAGGAACAAACAAGTAAACTCTGTCGATGTTTCCACGCACTTGGTGTGTTCTTCAAGTGAGCTGGAGATGGAGTGTGGGAATCTGCTTCCCCTCAGGGAGATCTGGATACTTGATCATCTCTCCACGAAGAACATTCCATTCTCACTGCTAAGGATCTTCACACACCTCAACTCCTGGTTGTAAGCTGACAGTTTCATCCGATGTTCAACTGAGGTTGGGTGATGTGTTTCAAAGCCGGAGGAAAAACTGGCCTTATCGGATGTACTTAAATGTGCATTTAGACAGCACTATGATCTCCGACTGGGACTCTCTCAAGGTGTGTAAGGGCAAGTTCTGCAAAATGTGCACCTGTCCGTTCAACTGGACATTGCAGAGCGGGAGGTGACGGTCGGTGGGGGGGCGGTAGGGAAGGCTGTGGAGATTTGCCAAAGTGGGTTAGAAAAGCTGAGCTTCCCTGGCTTCACAGTTCTGCCTGGGGCCAGGCCTGTGGGAGAGTTTTAATAATGAACATTCTTCATGGTTCTAAAGTTATTTAATTTCATGGTGATTTTACAACTCCCATTTTCAGACTTGAGTCACAATGAAAGTAGATCATTTGTCTGAGGTTCTCCAGAGTGAAAACACTAAGGCCCATAAAACGTTTTGTGTTGCCAGAAGCCTAAGCTCTTGTGCTAAATACTAGATCCAAATGGACTGAGTTTAGAGGACTTCAAGTTGATCAAATAATTCATTCATTTATTTGAAAAGTATATTTGAGCCCTGTGTTGGAGCCTCTGAGACGGCTGCCAAAGATCCTTGCCTCCTGCTATTCATGTTTTGTGTGGTTCCCCGCTCCAAACACTGGGGCTGACCTGGGAAGCCAACAGAACATTGTGGAAATGACACGGTGTGACTTAGGAGGCCAGGACACAAAACACATGATAGCTTTCATCTCGCTTTCCCAGGGCAGTAGCCGTGAGGGAAGCCATCATGTCCCGAGCGGCCCCCTGGAGGGGTTCAAGTGGCAAGGAGCTAAGGCCTCTTGCCAACAACGGGTACCAACTTGGCCGCGGTGAGCGTGAGCCATTTTGGAAGTGGACCTCCACGCCCAGTCACGCCCTCAGAGGGCCACAGTCCGGGCTGACGTCTTTGCTGCAACTGCACAGAAAGGCTCCCCCATCCAGAACCACTCAGGTAAGCTGCTCCCAAAGTCCTTCCTCACAGAATCTCTGCAGTCGTAAATGTTGACTGTTGACCTGTTTTTACTCACAAGGCTTCTGATGCCAAATGTGTGTGGATTGTCCATCTCACGTTTTCTGCACACCAGGTGGGTGTTTGACAATTGGCTTCAGGTCTGACACTGATCCCTGGAGTTAGCATCAGGCCCCACAGCTGAGGGGCTCAGTCCCACAAGACTGTCCCCACTTCAGATGCCAGCCACAAGTCCGGGGCTCTCGTACTTCTGACCAATCAGCTTATAAATAGGGGTTCCCACCACCTCCTCCTCAGATTTAATAATATGCTAGAGTTGCTCACAAAACTCAGGAACACACTCTACTTACTACTGGTTTATAATAAAGAATACAACTCTGGAACAGCCAAATGGAAGGGATGCATAGACCAAGGTGTGGGGTGGCGGGTGCTATGTGGAGCTTCCTTCCTCTCTCTGGAGACATTACCCTCCTAGCACCTCCATGTGTGTAACAACCCGGAAGCTCTGAATCCCATTGTTTGGGGGATTTTATGGAGGTTTCATTATATAGGCGTGATTGATTAGATCATTGGCCATTGGTGATTGAACTCACCCTCCAGCCACTCTCCCCCTCCCCTCCCCACTGGTTGTCCTTGGGGTGTGGGTGGGAGGGGATGGGCCAACCTGCTAGTTATGCCTTGGTTTTTTTTGACCAGCCCCCATCCTGAAGCTATCTAGGGGTCCCCAGCCACCACTCATCTCATTATCATGTAAAAGACACTTACCACTCAGTAGATTCCAAGGGTTTTAAGAGTGATGTGTCAGAAACTGGGGTAAAGAACAAATATATGTTTCTCATTATACCACAATTGTTTTTTTGTTTTTTTGAGAGAGAGAGAGAGCTCGAAAGAGCAGGTGGGGAAGTGGAGAGAAAGAATCTTTTTTTTTTTTTTAAGATTGTATTTGTTTATTAGAGAGAGTGTGTACAAGCAGGGTAAACAGCAGAGGGAGAGTGAGAAGCAGACTCCCCGCTGAGCAGGGAGCCCAAAGCAGGGCTCGATCCCAGGACTCTGGGATCATGACCTGAGCCGAAGGCAGATGCCTAACCGACTGAGTCACCCTGGCACCCCAGGGAGAGAGAATCTTAAGCAGGCTCCTGCCCAGCACAGAGCCCGATGTGGGGCTCGATCCCACAATCCTGAGGTCATGACCTGAGCTGAAATCAACAGTCAGATGCTTAACCGACTGAGCCGCCCAGGTACCCTGATAACACAATTCTTTTTAAGCTACAACTCTGAGATAAGGTTTTTACTCAGTAATTGATAACTAATCTAGATATTGGTACTTGTAAGAATGATGCCATCATAACAAAATCCTGAGAATACCAGTGTGATTTTTGAATGGGATGGTGGGTGGAAGGACTTTGAGAAGAGTGTTAGTGAAAGCTCGAAGAATAACCAGGACCCCTGAAGTCACACTCCATTGACATGAGGTTGTTGTTTTACATTTTAAGAGAATTTTTTCCACCAAAACCCAGACAGCTGCTCCCTTCTCAATGACCTCCTTATTTGTATGGGAAAAGCTTTCTTAGGTAATTTCCAGAAGGGTTTCCAAAATGAAGGACTCCTAAGCACCAGGACTGGTACAAATACAAAAGTCACCTTCATCCTTCTCTTTAGTTTATTCATGTATTCCACAAATAACTATTGAGCATCTATTACATGCCAGGAGTGATTTTAGGCACTGGAGACATAATTGTGAACAAGACAGATAGAGGCTCTGCTCTCATGGAGCCTACATCCCATTGGGAGGAGATGGAGAATAAATAAGCTATTGGTCACAATGATTTCAGGGTCTGATGTAAATGCTCTGAAGAAACACAGTCTATAACAAGAGTAACTTTGATAAATGGTCCCCTTTGCTCTCTGATGACCTGTATATCTAGAAACTAAGACTTCTGCCCATATCCCACATTTTATCCGACAATGTCATAATTGCCCAAATCTGGAAGCAACCTAGATGTCCTTGGCTATAAATGAGAATTTTGACACAGCTCTCTGGGAATGGAACTCTTGAATTAGCTGCCTCTTTTTGAAGTGGCAACACACCCAAATGCAGATAGAAAAATTTGGCTCTAGGTCTTGAAAAGGGTGGATGGGCAGGCACCAGGGACAAGCTACCTAAATTTTACAAGTAGCCTATTGTGTTAAACCCCAAGGTTATTCCAAGGGTTATCTTATTTAAAAACATTAAAATGTATTGATTTTTTTTTAAAAGAAATTTATATTCTAGAGCAGCTTCAGGTTCACAGCAAAACTGAACAGAAGATAAAGCGATTTCCCATCTATTCCCTGCTCCCCCACCCCAACACACACACAGCCTCTCCCATTATCAGCATCCCCCACCAGAGGGGGACCTTTGTTACAATTGACCATAATCAACCAAAGCCTATCGTTGGGACAAGTTGACCATAACATGTATCTACCGTTATAGTTTCATACAGGGTATTACTGCCCTAAATCCTCTGTGTTCTGCCTATTCATCCTCCCACCCACCTCACCCTCACAACCCCTGGCAACCACTGATCTTTTTACTGTCTCCATAGTTTTGCCTTTTCCAGAATGTCAGATAGTTGGAATCATACAGTAATATGCAGCCTTTTCAGACTGGCTTCTTTCACTTAGGAATATTGAGGTTCCTCCCTACCTTTTCATGGCTTTACAGCTCTCTTCTTTTTAACACTGGATAACATTTATTGCCTAGATGTGCCACAGCTTATTTATTTATCATCTACTGAAGGACATCTTGGTTGCTTCCAAGTTTTAGCAATTATGAATAATGTTACTATCAACATCTGTGTGCAGGTTTTTGTATGGATACACGTTTTCAATTCTTTTGAGTAAATACCAAGGAGCACAATTGCTGGATTGTATGGTAAGAGCATGTTTAGCTTTGTAAGAAACTGCCAAACTGCTTTCCAAAGTGGTTGTACCATTGTGCATTCCCACTAGCAAAGCATGAGAGTTCCTGTTGCTCCGTGTCCTCTCCAACATTTGGTGTTGTCACTGTCCTGGATTTTGGCCAGAAACTGTAGTTATATCTCATTATTATTTTAATCACCTTAATTTAAAAAAGTTAATATAATTTATTTTTTAGTACACTTTAATTTTTAACCCACCCCCTACAGGTTTGAGTAACTATAATGGGGAAGTCACTCATATATAGCTTGATAGGAAGATAAAAGAAGTCCACAGAGCAAAATAGACATTTAAAAATTTAGCTGGATCCTGAATGCTGTGCATTAAGAAATAGTGGCTATTGTGTGGGTCATCCCACTTAAAAACAACAAAGAGAAACCTCTGTCACATACCAGGCAAGCCCTACACAGCGCATTCAGTTCATGCTGAGTGATGGCTGTGTCCTGGGATTAGTGCATGAAGCGGGCATGGAGCATTGCTTTTTTTGCTTGGAACTCTACATAAAAGAGAGTCCTGCTTCCCGCCTCCTGTCTCTCTAACTGCTGACAATCTCCAATGCATATGAATAAGTTAAAAAAAAAAAAAAAGGCAACATGCAGACAGTATGTATTGCAAGTTACCACCTGTGTGAAATGGGAGAAACCTTATGCAAAACTTTGTATTCATCACTAATATTACTGAATCCTACTTTGTAATAGGCATTTTGCTAAGTGCTCAGGATACAGAAGTAAACAAAACAGATGAAATTGCTACCCTCAGGGAGCTTTTACATTAGGGGTGTAAATAAAATTGGTTTATTTTAGACACAGCTATTTGAAGTATGGTGCCTAGTTTGTATGAACCAGGTAAAGGAAACTTCTTTAAATTGGGCATGCTGGGGGAAGAAGATTTTTTAGAATGAGGAGACAAAAGGTAGTGATACTACTTTTTTGAGTGTACAGGACTCAAGCTAAATGTATTAAGAAAGCAACTCAAGCTCTCTCTCTGTCTCTCTGGAGACCAACACAGGGCTTGATCTCAAGACTCTAAGATCAAGACCTGAGCTGAGATCAAAAGTTGGACACTTAACTGACTGAGCCACCCAGGAAACCCCACAACTCAAGCTCTCTTAACCAACAGCAAGGAGCAGGGTTGGGAGAGGGGAATTCCATGGATTTCTCCCAGATTTCAAGAAGTCGAACAGCTAATCTCAGGGACTGTGTGGTCCCCAGCCCTTGCATTAATGAAACTCACTCTCGACTCCCAGTTTCTGTGTCCCTTCATTTAAATCTTTCACAGAGAAATACCATTATTTGATCTTGCTTAGGAGCCAGGCTCCCCCATTCCTCATGAGACAGTGGGATGAGCCTCACTTATTTCCAGTCATGAAGAAGGGATAAGGTGGGGGTCTGTTGGATTCTACTTTTAAAGGCTTGAATCCTTTCACTCCCCATCCCCCTTTTATTTCACCAAAGCAGTCCAGAATGGCCTTTGTACCTGTCCACCTTCTTCCTGTTGTCATGGCAGAGCCTGAGGTGGTCCAGGGCAGTGCTGAGGCAGGGGCCTCCAGCACCTGCAAAGTTCTTAAGCTCTTTATCCCACTCCTGATATCTGCCTGTTTCACTGGCTACAAAGGACCAAGGGCTAATATGACATAGAACCAACAATACCAAAAAATGGTGCAGCCTTGGAAAGTGTGGAATAGTAAACTAACTTTTCCTGAATTTGGGGAACATTTTAAAGACATTGTAGAGCTTAGCAGTCAACAGCTAGGACACTGGAGCCAAATAGCAGTGGGTTCAAATTTCAGCTCTGCCAATGACCAGCGATACACACCTGGGTGGGTTTTATGATCACTATGTACTTCAGTTTCCTCAAGTGTAAGTTTGAGGGGGTAATAGCAGTGCTTGTCTTGTAGGGTCGTACAGCACACACTCACCCCTCAGACGCTGGAGCTGGGCTGGGGTGGCTTCACTCCTGGCCAGCCACGTGACCTTGGCAAGTCATTTCCTTGGTCTGTGCCTCAGGTGCCCTCCTATGCAATGGGGATAACTTATGTAAGAACCTATTTCAGAGGGCTTTGGGGAAGACGAAATGTTTCTGTTGCCCCACAGAAACTAGGGGAGAGACAAGGAGCTCATTTGTCTTATTATTGTATTATTTGTACATAATACAAAGAGCATTATGTATACATAATGGGTTGGATCTTGTCCCCTGAACAAGAGATGTTGAAGTCCTAACCCCCAATACCTCAGAATGTGACCTTATTTGGAAATAGGGTCACTGCAGATGTAATTAATGAAGATGAGGTCATGAGGGTGGGCCTTAATCCAGGATGACGGGTGTCCTTATAAAAAGGGCAAGTTTGGACATAGATATACAGGGGAAGAATGCATGTGAAGATGAAAGTGGAGACTGGGCTGATGCTCCTACAAGCTAAGGAGCACCAAGGATGGCCAGCAAACCCCAGAAACTAGGGGAGAGACAAGGAGCTGATTCTCTCTCAAAACATTTCGAAGAAACCAATGTTGCCACCACCTTGATCTTGGACTTCCAGCTTCCAGAAGTGTGAGAAAATAAAACCGTGTTGTGTAAGCCACCCAGCTTGTGGGACTTTGTTACAGCAACCCCAGCAAACTGATACAGTAAGTAAAGAAGCACTTGGAACAGAAAAAAGGGCATTATGGAGTTACTATGGGAACCAGAGGGGACTATCCTTCAGTGGTCAGTGAATGTCAATCATTATTTTTAGGACAAAAGACTCAGAGGCTCTAAGTGACAGATATCCCCATTGCAGATTCTCCCATAGAAAGAAGACTCCAGAAATAAAGAGATGACTCGGCCTCCTTTGAGGGTGGATGCTTGTTGTACTTTGAGGCGGTTCAGATGAGGCTGGGTCAAGGTCTGCCTGCAGCTCGGCTCACTGTTGAGTGAGAAACCCTCATTTCAGAGGTCACTGCCAAGGGCTGCAAGGAAGACAGAAGGAGCGGTAGCCCCTGGGCCTGGGGGAGGTGGTTGGAGGTGTGCACAAACCTAATGAGCATAGGGCAGGGACCGCTGCTGAGGAGACCAGAGTGTGAAACATCCAGTCCCCGAAAGGGTCACTGGCGTGCACCTTCACTTTTCCTGGGAAGGAGCTGGCTCGGGGAGCTCTTAATGCACTCCTGGCTGTGTCCAGGTTGGCCTAGACAGTGCCCCATTTTGATGACAAGTTTCAACTGCCGCTCTTTCCCCAGCACTGAAAAGTGACTCAAAATCCTGAAAGCTCTTTTGCCTTTACGAAAGAGCAATCTGCCTGACGTGTTCTATTTGTCCCCAGACAACACGCTGTGATTACGACCTGCTTCTCCCATCATCTCCTCTGAAAAAGAAGGACGGCTATACGAAAATTGTCGCTGGTGTTTTCAGCGCTGGGAAAAAAAAATATCCATTGGTTCTCAGCAGGCTTGATGATATCTTATGAAAAACCCAGTGGGTCATGTGCGGCCCCTCTGGGAGTAAAACGGGACAGCCTCCTCCATCAAATTCCCATTCGCACTGACCTGACTGTGTCCACTTCAGTTCACTGTTTAAGAATAATAATGATGCAATTATCATGTGTCCTTTTGGAGTTCCTCTGAGGAGGACAGAGGAAATTAAAAGTAGGTTGTTTTGAAAGAGGAAGCTCCTTTTGGTCAAATGTTATCAGCCCACTATATTCTATGTGCATAAAACACTTCTCCCGGGGGCTCTGGGTGAGCGTACATATCTGCCCTGAAGACTGCAAGGTCTAGAAAGGATGTGGGTTCGGGTCTGCTCTGTCCAATATGGTAGTCATTAGTTGCACGTGGCTATGGAGCACTTAAAATGTGGCTGGTCAGAACCAACATGTGCTCTAAGTCTAGGATACACACCAGATTTCAAAAGTTTAGTACAGAAAAAGAAGGTGAAAGATCGCGTTCGTAATTTTTTATTGATTACATGGGGAAATAATATTTTTAATATATGGGTTAAAAATTAAAGTATCATTAAAATTAATTTCACCTGTTTCTTTTTAACCTTTAAATTTTTTTTTAAGATTTTATTTATTATTTGACAGAGAGAGCACAAGCAGGGGGAGTGGCAGGCCGATGGAGAAGCAGACTCCCTGCTGAGCAGGGATCCCGATGGAGGACTCGATCCCAGAACCCTGGGATCATGACCTGAGCAGAAGGCAGACGCTTAACCAACTGAGCCACCCAGGTGCTCCACCTTTTAAAAATATTCAAATAACCACTTTAAAGTTACATCTCTGACTTAACAGCTGTGCACCGTTTTGGTCCAAATCATTTGTACAAGTGTTTCCTCTTAAAGGCTATTTGGGTATTTTTTATAATGTTTTCCTATTGAAAGTTTAGTGTGCCTTCTAAAAATTGATAACCAATACTTCATTCAGATATTTTTTCTCCTTGATTGCCTTTTATGGTTGATTCAGCTGACTTAGTGATTTGCCACCAAATGTTGAAATACATATTTGAGTCTCTTTGCTTCCGTAAGGCCTATTTCTTCATCCTTAAACCAGAGTGCTGGACATGATATAATCCCAAAGGCTCCTTCCGGGTTTAGGATATTAAGGTCTTATAAGGAGGAGGAAAATCTAGATTAACCTTGGAGGGTCTTGGCATTGGAAGCATGATAGTTTTCCTGAGTTAAAATCTGTTTCCTGATTCTATTCCTGAGACAGAGCCTCGAATCCCAGCCAGTGGAGAGACCAAGGCCTGGCAGGCAAAGAGAGGCAATGCTGCCTCCTTCTGGGCTGGAAGGGAGCTGCAGGTCGACCACGTGTGTCCCCATGCAGGCCACCCCCCACCCCCTGCAGTGCTGGTCACAGCCCAGAGTGAGGCCAATAGTCAGGGCGACAGACACAGTGTGTGTGGGGGGTCCCAACAACCCGTCCAGCGGCTTGCCGGTCTGCCCACACCCCTTGCCAAAGGTCTAACACTTGATGCAAATAGGAACTGACGGCTCGCTTCTGGTTACAGTGCTCGCTCCAGGGGTGTCTGTGGTCTGGCTGGTGAAGCTGCAAGGATGTGAACACAGGAGCTGCCCCCCCTCATGGCCACAGCCTCAGGGAGACAGCAGGCCTGGGAGGAGGTACCTGACAAGCCAGGAGAAACCAACGCTAGACGTTAGCCCAAACTAGGCTCCTGCCCTTTTCCACCCAGAGTCCTGACCCATACAGCTCATAAAGTGTTTCTTTAGGAGAAGATGAACTGACTTGTTGAGCAAATATAACAGATCCGTAATGTAAATGGAAGGGACACGTGCCTTTCTCTCTGTATGCAGTATATTTAAGAGAAAGGGAATCTGAGGGACACAGGGAGCCAGACTGGCACCAGACCGAAGTGTGAAAAGGCTCACAGGAGTTTGTCCATTTCTGTTACTCCCCATTACTAGACTCTCCCACCCTATGGCCCCACTGTCCTCCCAAATTTATCATTGCTGTGCTGCCTGTGACATCTTTTGACTTCTCACCTCATCTTCCCAACACACAACACACTGATGCACATTGTACACACACACACACACACACACACACCACTCTTTTGGTAGTAAGGAATACAAAGGAATATACTCACCTGTCTCACCTCAAGTAAGGCAGGTATTACTACATGGAAATAAGAAAAACCAGAATCTCGTGCTTGCTGTCAGGCCATTTGGGAATCGAAGGAAAGTCACATAACCTCTCGAGAGGAATAAGAACCATGGGGCAGCAGAGCACCACAGAACCCAGAATGGATTCTGGCACGAGGAAGGTCATTCAGCATTCACACTGTCCTTGAGACCAGTCACCCTGTTGCTGGCCCCACCTCCTGTCTTCTCCCTCCCAGAAGCTGGAATAACACATTCCAAGTGGTCAACTATTAGGGGGCGAATCTCTGGTTTATATCTCTCACACACTGTGAATAACTACTTCCCTCTCTCTTTGGCCTGTATTTTGACTTCTGTGTCCTCATAGCTTCTGCTATCTCAGGTTTCATAATTACTGCTTTCTCTTGACCTTCCGATATGTTTTTCCAATCCTGTTTGTCCTTTCTCTGTGTTGTTTCCTATCCTTCCCTCTTGCTACCAATCTCTTCCTGTGTGCATTTCATATTGCCGAGAAAGAGAATTTGATGCCTTAATCACCATCATCTCTGCGGGGAGACATTTCTCACCAGGCTTTCACAAAAGACTGCTGGTCAACCCTAAATTGACTACCTTTAGATTGGTTGTCCATCTCTGGTTCAATCAGTTGTGACTCCACGGGCAGGGTCATACAGCACAGAACATGGCCATTTATGCTAATGGACCAGTAGCTTAGTGAAATGAGGAACCTTGAGTATAACCCTTTATGAGGGATCAATGGGAGTGGTGAGTTCTAAGACTTCTCCTATCCCATATACACCTGTGGCCTGCCTCTCAGTCCTACCTACAGTGACATTTTCCTGTCTATTGCTCATCTTCTTGGTCCAAGATCACATTTTATAGGTTGCCACCTGCCTTCCTTGGACAGAGGACTAGTATGACTTTTCTCTATAACGGGGAGTCAAAGATGGGGCAGTGGGGAGCTGGTATGATTTTGCTTCTTCAGTCAAAAAGAACGTTGAGAAGAAGGAAGTGTTTCATGGGTCTGTGAAATGACACACCCATCTTGTGGATCATCAGTGGCAAGTGCAGTATGCTGGGACTCTTCCCAGAGGAAGAACTTTCTGGGGAATGAGGAGAAGAGGGGTGGGGTGAAGGTGTTTGGAAAGAAACCTCAGGCATCTTTCCAAACACTGTTCTTTCCCCTCAGGCATCTCTCCAAACACTGCTGGGATCCCGGGACAGTGCCAGTTAGGGGGCCACATGACCCAGTCAATCTTTTTATGTAGTGCAAACTGAGAGTTCCCCCCCATCTATTCAGCATCAATCTTCTATTCTCTTGAAATAGCCATCAGTGACTGTGTAAAGAAGACTCTTCTCAGAGCGTGGCTACTCTCTTCACACTTAAATGCCCTGGTTTCTATTGTTTCTAAGTGAAATTGCCCACTGGGAGGGGCAAGCTTTCCTGTTTTTTCCGGTAATTCTGGATCTGGAGGATCTGATTTGTGAAATCTGAGGAGAACTGAAATTGGGGAAAAATACTTTACATTTTCTTCCTGGAGATAGCATTCTCATGTTTCAGAAGTCTCAATCACTACACTCCTCTGCAGAGTTCCAGAGTCTGTCTCCTGCATGTTAATGATGACCCCTACTCTGCTGTTTAAACACCAGGCTCTGTTTTGTAGTCAAATCTGGGGTTCTGAGGGCATAACTTCTGTCTATGCACTAGCCACTGCTGTAGGAATGATAAGTTCACAACGATGGGGACAGATGTATTTGTTGAGGTAATCATGGAATGTATAGCCAATAAACTCAAGAATGTGTAATGGCTCAAACATGATAGATGTTTGTTTCTTCCTCACATAAAGTTCACAATGGGCATGCATGGCTCATGAGTAGATGCCTCGTCCAAGTAGAAATTTGAAGACCTAGATTTCTTCCTCTTGTGCCTGTGACATTTTCAATAGGCAGCTTGCAAGGTCTCGGGGAGCGTGGAGGATTGCTCGTGGGGGTTTCTATGGACCAGGCCAGGAAGGGTACTCACCACTTCCGCTCCCACCGCATTGGTTAATGCCCAGTCCCACAACCTCGCCTGACTGCAAGGGATGCTGGGACATGGGAGCTGAGGTTAGGGATGTGCCCAGTAAGAAGAGTCAGTGGACTTCGATGCACACACAGCAGTTTCTGCTACAATAAACAAATTCCTTGTTTTCAAGAAGCATTCATCTGGGATTTCAAGGAGGGAAAGATGCTTTGGAGTAAGACAACTTGAACCAATGGTCCAACTGACTTCCTTGGCTTTGAATACTGTTGACCAAGGGCATAACAATGGCTAATTTGGCTTCCACAGATTGTCTGTAGGGGAAGAACGTGTTGACGAGGAACCCCAGAACTCTAGTCCAGCATTCAGGGAGCACCATGAGGACAGGGACCAGGTAGCCACAACTTTAGCTCCTTGCCTGGCCCAAAGGATAAAAATAGCTAATATTTCCAGACCTCTTCCTAGATGCTACTGTAAGGATGTTACATGCATGGACAGAATAGAAGATTGAGACTCTACAGGAGAGGGAAAACAATCTTAGGTTTGTGCTAAAGAACTAAATAAAAAGGCTGACTGAGTCTGTCCCCAGTCACACAGCTAGTGAATGGTTCATGCCCAGGTGGTGGGACTCTGGAGCTGGTGTTAATCTTTTGCTGTATTTCCTTGTTAAATGAATGGATCAGTGGTTGGGTTTTTTTGTTTTTTGTTTTTTTGAATGAATCAGTTATTAAAAAAACACTGACATTGTGCTTTATGCATTTATCTTACGAATTTAGTTAGGGTGAAGCCTGGTCTCCCAAACGGATTTGTCCTGTACACACTGATAACACTGAGTTGCTGGATGTGCAAAGTGGATACACTGACTGTCTCCTGGCAACAGGAAAGCTTTCCCCTCCCAGTGGGCAAGAGCTTCCCTCAAGTATCTCCTTCTCTGGTCTACTCCACCATCCAAGCTTTGGTTCCTTTAAGACTTTCTCCCTAAAATACAAAACCACAATGAGATACCACCTCACATGTGTCAGAATGGCTAAAATTAACAAGTCAGGAAATGACAGATGTTGGTGAGGATGCGGAGAAAGGGGAACCCTCCTACACTGTTGGTGGGAATACAAGCTGGTGCAGCCACTCTGGAAAACAGTATGGAGGTTCCTCAAGAAGTTGAAAATAGAGCTACCCTACAACACAGCAATTGCCCTTCTAGGGATTTACCCCAAAAATACAAAGGTAGTGATCTGAAGGGGCAACTTTTATAGCAGCAATGCCCACAATAGCCAAACTATGGAAAGAGCCCAGATGTCCGTTGACAGATGAATGGATAAAGTGGAGGTGGTATATATATACAATGGAATATTACTCAGCCATCAGAAAATGAAATCTTGCCATTTGCAACAATGTGGATAGAACTTAAGTGTATTATGCTAAGCAAAATAAGTCAATCAGGGAAAGACAATTATCATATGATTTCACTCATATGTGGAATTTAAGAAACAAAACAGGAGCATAGGGGAAGGGAGAGGAAAAATAAAACAAGACAAAATCAGAGAGGGAGACAAACCATAAGAGACTCTTAATCATAGGAAGCAAACTGAGGGTTGCTGGAGGGGAGGTGGGTAGGGGGATGGGATAACTGGGTGATGGACATTAAGGAGGGCATGTGATATAATGAGCACTGAGTATTATATGAGACTGAGGAATCACTGACCTCTACCTCTGAAACTAATAATACATTATATGTTAATTAATTGAATTTAAATAAAATAAGAAAAAAAAAGACCTTCTCCCTACTTCCTTAATAAAAAGCCTGTTTTGAAACTCAAAGCTCAGCAATGAGTTATTTATTATAGGTCAAATCTGCCTTCCCATTCCTTGGCCCTAGCCAAAGAATTAAAAAAAAAAACCACCTCTGGATTATTAAGAATAATTGATACTTCAAAAAATTATACTGTCATTCTGTGACTTGAAGAAAAAATTCAATTGTCTTTGCTTTTAAAGGGAAGCATGAAAAGCCAACTATAAGATTATTTTCTATTTGTTAGCAAGCTCTGACTGTGTTCGGCATGAAGGCAGATTTTGGAAATATAAATATGGCACTGATGTAGGCTCGGCAGAGAGGGGCAGATGAGTCACCATACACGTTAAGTGCTGAAGCAGATGTAGGAGGGGCCTAGGGGACAGAGCGACTAATTCTATCTGAAAGAATGGTAATTTGCCCAAGGCAAATGATAAAAACCAGAACCATGTTAAATAATACTGTTATTAGGTATCTTTTTTGCTTCTTGAACTTAATGTGTATGCCCCCAATATTTCACTGTTAAATATTTGTTAAGATGTTTCCTTTCTGGGGCGCCTGGGTGGCTTAGTCCCTTAAGTGACTGCCTTCGGCTCAGGTCATGATCCCAGGGTCCTGGGATCAAGCCCTGCATCGGGCTCCCTGCTCAGGGGGGAACCTGCTTCTCTCTCTCCCTCTCAAATAAATAAATAAAATCTTAAAAAAAAAAAAAAAAGATGTTTCCTTTCTCCCGCATTCTGAGAGTATTGTTGCAGTCTGTCCTTGGCTTGTTTTTGAAGGAGAGAAATTGAATGGAGACTAGAGAATGCAGATGAGAGGTTTAGTGTCTGATGGCAAGAGGCAGCAAAAAGGAGGCTGTTTCCTTCAACCAGCCTATGCAGTGTGGAGGACCAGAACCACAGTTGAGGCAGGCGGGGGCTGGGCAGGGCTGGGGCTGGGAGACATTTCTGAACCGCAGGGCTTGATGAGGGAGTTTGAGGTATGGCGGATGTCTTCACAGCTTCTACCTTGAGAGACTGACTTCATTAAGTGTGCTTGAGAAGACAGGAGGTGACATGAATTGGAGGAGGAAGATGGTAGGTTCTAAGGTGACATGGTAAATAGATAGTTGGAAATACAAATCTAGACTCAAGATTGGTCAGAGAGCTGTGAGCAGCATCAGTGTGTGTGTTGTGTGTGGTAGGCAGTGAAAGTCATGGGACTGGGTGAAGTTCCCTGGGTAAGTGGGCAAAGCAGGAGGGAAAAATGAGCCCCAACTAACAGTGGAGGTAGAGAAGGGGAAGCCAGGCAATGAAAGCAGCAGGGTGCTTGTCAAGTCTGATAAAGTCTAGGAGCTTGCAAGAATAGCTCGCATTTTTTGAATGCCTACTATATGCCTGGTATTATGCCAAATACTTTTTCATGCATTATATGATTTGATTCTCACAACAATGAAATTGTTATAAAGTTGGTATTATGCCCATTTTACAGGTAAGGCATAGAGAGGCTTAGAGAGAGTAATAACTCACCAAAGGTCACACCATTAGCCTGTGGCAGACCTAGGATTTCACCCAGAATGGTTATACTTCAGAATCTTTGTTCTCACTCAACACCAGCTTGCTGTCCTACCATCTTGGAAACCAAGTGAGGACAGAGTTCAAGAAATAAGGGGGTGGGTGCTGAAGGCATTGGCGGGAGAATGTATTTGCCTGTCCAATTCTGTCTTGTCTGGGTTAATATCAACAAGAGTGTGCAGACCCCTGGCTTAGGCCAGTTGAGTAAAAAGATAACGACCCCTAATGTGAAGAAGATCCCACGAGATCCCATGAGACCCTGTAGTTTAGGAAGGAACCTGAGAGCAATTCAATCCCTGAAAAATCCAGGCACAAAAGAGACTGGAGGCAGGTGGGAGGTGACATAAAGTAGAGCCTCTGACAGGTGAACACCTGTGACCTGATGATTTCTAGATTCCACTCTTTAGATGTGTCACAAGGGCAGCCAAGTCTTCCAATGGCTCCGAATCCAGATTCCTTGTGTCATTCATTTCCCAGTTCAGAAAAACCATGGAGCATATCCCACTCTCAACACAAAAATACTAAAATGTGTGAAACATCTACTCTGTTAGTGCTCTGAAAGCTCAATTTTCTGAAACGATTCTTCATCTCTAGGCCAATAATAACTCTTAATGGTTATCAAGTCTTTACTAGGGACTGATTAAAGTGCTTTATATACACTATCATTTTTAGGACACATCAATCCTGACAGATAGGCGTGACTTTAAAGCCCATTTTACGAATGAAGTCAGTCTCTAGGACCTGCACTCTTAATCCCTGCATCCCTAGGACGAAGGATATTGATAGGCAGCTGGGCATTCTGCAAAGCCAAGGAATCTTCCTGTGTTTCTCACAGAATGAGTTAATGTTGATTTGGTGCAACGATTTGCCATAACGATTGTAATCTACATGCATCAGAAGACTGAGTTTTGTTTTCAGCTCTTTCATGAACTTTCTACGTGGGCACTTTGGGGACTTCTTTGAGTCTTAATGTTCTTAATGTTTTGATTTAAAAACCATTATTGGAAAACATACCTCATATACAAGAGTGTATAAAACATATCTGTACAATGTGAAGAATAATAATACAACATCTGGATGTCTACCACCTGGGCCAGGAAATAATATGTTCTTAAACCCCAGAAGCTTCCGGTGTGGTTTTCCCGACTGAATTTCCCTCGCTTCCTCCGGAGGTGACCATTGTCTGAATTCTCTGTTAATTAAGCCTTTTCTTTTCTTTTCTTTTTCTTTCTTTCTTTCTTTTCTTTCTTTCTTTCTTTCTTTCTTTCTTTCTTTCTTTCTTTCTTTCTTTCTTTCTCTCTCTCTCTTTCTTTCTTTCTTTCTTTCTCTCTCTCTCTCTCTCCCTCCCTCCCTCTCTTCTTCTTTCTTCTTTTGCCTTTGTTTCTCCTTGTAGCTTTATCACCTATGATTGTGTCTCTAAACAAGGTATAATTTAGTTTTAAATGTTTTTAAGCTTAGGTTAAATGGAACCATACTCTTGTTCTTGCTTGCTTCTCTCCCACCATTATGTTCTTGAGATTCATTCATTTTTGCTTGTGCTGCGACTCATTGCCTTTCACTGCCCTACCCTGTGCCGCATTTGAGAGGTACTATCATTCATTTATCCATTCTTCCAACAACACACATTTGGGTTGTTTCTGGGTCTTGCTTTCACTGACAACGGTGCTTTCAACATTCTGGTACAGAGTTCCTGTGCCTAGGTACGTGAGTTTCTCTCAGAGTAGAATGGCTGGATGTAACTGCTTTCAGCCTGTAACCTTTGTGGTTTTCCTTCTCCAGGGACGTTAGGAAAACTGATGGATTGAGGCAGGAACATTAAGTAGTCTAAACTTGCCTGCTCTGGCATCAGACTGTCCGGGTTCAAATTCTGCTGCTGTCCCTGTTTGGCCGTGTGATCTCGGGCACCTCTCTGAGCCAAAGTTTCCACGTTTGCAAAATCTGGTTAAATGACAGAGCTGAATTCACAAGGTTGTTTTGGGGATTATATGAGTTAGTTCTTGTTAAGGAAATGATTAACCCAGTGCTCCAAGACAAGAAAAGTTGGGGAAACATCACTCTTTGTATCTCCAGGCGAAGAGACCTTCGGGCAACCCTGCTGGAGTCTTTCCTCAATCTCTTCTTCCTTCTCCCCAGGGGGAAGAGGAGTGACTTCTCCAATATGGAGTCTGGGAGAAGAAATGAGCCCAGTGCCTCAGTCACTCTCATCTGAAACAAGCCAGGCCACAGAGGGATATGTTGTGGTCTATCTCTGCGTATGGTAGGTTAAGGGGAACTAGCTCTGTGCTCAGGGGAGGGGTCTGTGGTTTTAGGAGTGCTGTCTGTAATTGGTGATCCAGTCCAATTCAGGGATCAACATCTATGCTTGCTGACTTGTATATGATCTAAAGCCTTGTCCTATGGTCACTTCATCAGTGCTAGGCCTGCATTCTGGTCTCTAGCTCTCATCCCCTGTGTCCCACTGCTCAGATAGTCCCAAGCTCTGGAGCAGGAAGGGGGAAGCTTTCATAGACTCCCAAGATTTCAATGCTGAGTGCTCCTTACACATGAACTATGACAATGCAAAATGCTGTGTGAGCCTCTAAGTTTAAGATGCAGGGCATGCTCCCTTGTGTGCAGGACTGGAGCTGAGCTCTTCGGGTGGGTTCTAAGACCCAAGTTCCATTTGGAAATGATCGAAAATACCAAATAATCTTCTTAGTTCATTTCATAATGTGAATGAAATAGTGTTGCCCACTGACAGGCAGCTGATGTGAGGATTAAGGCTTCCCCAGCTATCAGTACATCTAGCTTTCGGAAAGGGATACATCCTGGCAGGCTGATGCCTTCCTGATTTGGCAGTCAGCTGTAGCTCTCCAGTCCCCAACTCACAGAAGGCAGTGTGGCACTGAGGATCACACAGGGATCAAGCTGATATGTGTGTGGGTATATATATGTATATTACATATACGAAGGGAAACAAATTGAAGATGAATGTTGACATTTTGAATGTTGGTCGCTATTGAAAAGTATTATTGTTTTGAATCTTTTACAAATAGTAGAGCTCCCTAGAGTTGCATGATTCAACAGAGAAAGGGTGGGGTGCGGAAAGAGATGGATGAAGCACAGAGCAAGATAGAAAGAGATGGGGAGAGCAGGGTAGTGAGTCCTCAAGCCTCCAAATGCTCTGGTCCTGCCTTTACCTCCTGTTACATACAATTTCCCTACTGCATCTATCAGATGAATGAGTTATTTTCAAAGAGACCAAAAACATTTTTGGGTGGAAACACAGATGGAGGTCTGGGTTCTTAAGCGCTGCATAAGCTACAAGCACTCCTGCTCCCACCGCCTTCCCCGGGCCTCTCTCCAGCATGTTCCTCCAGCATCTGGCGGTGGAAGGTCATGCCGGTTCCACCAGGAAGAGCAGCTGCAGACTAACAACTGCAAACAGCCGGTGTGCGGGCAGAGGCTATCGTCCTTCTTGCTTGCCTCGGGGCCAGGGACTGCGGGTCTCGTGCTGGTGTTTTCCATCACTGTTATTTCAAAGAGCAACACAGTATCAGGAGAGCAGGATCGCGCCCCAGGAAAAGCTGTGTTTCAGATCTGCTACCAACTGGTTGGTGATGGTGAGGTTCTTTCCAGTTCTTTCCATCACTGGGGCCTCTCTGGCTCGCCTGCCCGAGTTCTGGCTCCAATAACTGGTTCCTTGCCATGTCCTCCTCCCTTGGGGACTGGAGTGTGATTGGGACCCATGGCCGGGCTGTGATGTGCTGCCAGGCTTGGCTGTGCAGCCGGTGTGAGTATCCGTGGGCTGCACACCCCATCCATCTTGGCCCCATCGCCTGCCTGCTGGGCCTCCGCCTCTGGGAGATACCAAGGACAGAACCCCACAGGGAGTGTGGCTGGGTTGGATCATAAGCAGGTCATATAAGTAAGGCTGCCAAAGAGGCTAAAATACTAAAATATTTCCAGAGCTACTATCCCAGGTCCCTCAATGTCCCTTCACTGTCCCCTGCTGCCCCCCAGCTGCCTGGACCCCTCCCTTAGGACTCCCGTGATCCAGGAACAAAGGGCTAGAGCCTGTATAGTCCAGGCCTCTAAGACCTCGCTCCGCTTCCTGGCACGGACGGTTCTGACTGCTCATGCCCGTGTGCAGGGCAGGAAAGCCTGGGGCGCTGAGACTGGCTACAGGTCAGGGAGGTGCCCAGATAGAGACGGGGGGCTGGCACTGCCCAGCTCCGCAGTGGACAGCTGGGAGCAAGCAGACATGGTCACCGATACTCCGCCAGGCAGCATGCCTCCCTCAGGTCCTCATGAATCTCTTTCTTAGCCCTGGACGACACTCACTGTCACTCACTGGGGAGACGGCCTGCTCCTTGGGAACCAGTCACCTCTGCAACCTGGAGTGAGAACTCCCTTTTTAAAAAATTTTTTAAATTTTAATTTTTAAGATTTTATTTATTTATTTGTCAGAGAGAGAGCCCAAGAGGGGGAGCGGCAGGCAGAGGGAGAGGGAAAAGCAGGCTTCCCGCTGAGCAGGGAGCCCGATGCGGGGCTCAATCCCAGGACCCTGGGATCATGACCTGAGCCGAAGGTAGCCGCCCAACCAACTGAGCCAGCCAGGTGCCCCTTGGAGTGACAACTCCTTTTGTTCATTTCCCATTGTTGCTGTCACAAATGATCACAGATTTAAGCTTAAAAATAACACATACGTGTTCCCTCACAGTGCTGGAGGTCAGGAATCTAAAATCAAGGTGTCAGTGGTGTCATGTTGCTCTGGAAGCTTCAGGGAAGAACGCTGCCCTGCCCTTTTCTGCATTCCTTGGCTCATGACCCCTTTTCCACATCTTGCTAACCTCTGGCTTCCACCATCACATCCTTACTCCTCACTCTCACCCTCCTGCTTCCTTATCATAAGGATCCCTGCCATGACATGAGGTCCACCTGAATAATCCAGGGTCATCTCAAGAGCCTTAGTTTAACCACACCTGCAAGCTCTCTTTTCCCAGGTTCTCAGGTTCCAGGGATTAGGACATGGACACCTTTGAGGGGTCATCAGTCTGCCCAGAACACTCACCGAGCTGCATACAGGGTTCCCCAGGAGAGCCAGATGACAGTGACCCCCGTGTGCGGTGGATTCGTGTGAGCCTCATGTGCACCTGCCAGCTATAGGAGGGGAGACCAGAGTATGAATCAAAATTCATAGAGCGGTCTGACAAATAGATTCAGAAAGTGGCTCACAGGCAAAGTTACTCATGTGAAAGTATGAGAATAACACATTTTTGTTTTGTTTTTTAAGTAGGCTCCCGGCCCAGCGTGGAGCCCAACACGGGGCCTGAACTCATGCCCCTGGGATCAAGACTGAGCTGAGACCAAGAGTCAGATGCTCAACCGACTGAGCCACCCAGGTGCCCCAAGACTGACGCATTGTAACTGTGCATTAAATATTTTTGTCAAATGTAATAATAATTATGTGGAATTGGTGCACTCCTGGGAAATAGCAGCGTATTTGTGGAGTATGGTTTGCGCATGACAAAAGCTCCTTTTGCCTGAGAGTTTCCTTCCATCAGTGTGCTGGGGCTGCCATAATGAAATACCACAGGCTGGGGGCTTAACACTATTTATTCTCTTATACTTCTGGAGGCTGGATGTCCAAGATCAACTTGTCAACAAGGTTGGTTTCTTCTCGTAACGCCCTCCCTCTTTGGCTTGCAGATGGCTGTCTTCTCTCTGTCTTCACATGGCATGGTAGTCCCCCTGTCCCTACACCTCTGGAGTCTCTTCCTCTTCTTATAAGGACACCGGTCATGTTGGATTAGGGCCCCACACTAATGGCATCATTTTAACTTAATCATCCTCTTTTAAGTGCTGATTTCTAAACTTGTTACATTCTGGAGTACTAAGTGTGTTGGGACTTCAACATGTGAATTTAGGGGGGTGCACAATTTAGCCCACAAAACCCCCTCTGCCCAGATTCCTACCATTGATCCCTCTTAATGGTCTTTTTCAGGAGATTCATGTTTTAACTGGGTTCAGACATTAGGTAAACCTAGGGAAGGTTGTCATATGAGGAACAAGGATTTATTAATCTGATTCATGAATACAGTACATATTTCCACTAAAGAAACCAGAATGCACTGAAACACTTGTCGTAGTGAAATTAAAAGTATCTTTAAAAAATCTTAACTGATTTTCAAAAAATATCAGTTATGGGCCTTGCTTTGCACGTGGTCTGATTTAATTCTCATAACTCCTTGAGACGGGTCTCTTGTACAAACAAAGGAACTGAAGCTCAAGAGATTATGGGACCCATCGAAAGCCCAACTACTGGGAAACCATGTCTCTGTCAAATTTTGGAGCCTGCATTCTCGATCATTCATGAAGTGGTGCTGTACTTGTAATTTGGAGTGTTTTTACTTTCCATCTCCTCACCCGATTCTGCCAACAACTCGGAGGCCTAAGTATTAATATACCCTCGTTACAGATGAAGAAACTGAGGTACAGCTACAGCTTATTAAGCATTCTGTCCACGGTCGTTCACAGGAAACAGGCCGTGAAAATTGGACACGAAGCCAAACTTATAACTCCCAAACTCTAATCACTGCTTCCAGAATTCTGCTAGCTCCTGAAGGGGTTGTTGCCAGGTCAATCACCATAATATTCCAGATACAGGCATGTCAATAAGAGGATACACTGGTTAACAGAAGTCGGAGACCAGATCCCTCAGTCAAGAGACAGATGGAGAACTCCAGAATGGATCTAAAGCTCTATGCCCTTCCTGTTCAAAGTGTGGGTCACAGATCAGCAGCACCAGTAACACCTAGGAGCTCGTGGGAATTGCCCAAGGTCATGACCCACCCTAGACCCATTGAATCAGAATCTGCTTTTTAACAAGATCCCCAGGTAAGCCGTGTGTACATGAAAAGTACACACACACACACACACACACACACACACACATTTCTACCCCATATCATAGAACAAGCCATGGTCATTTAAACTTCTCTTCTAAAGGCAGGTACCCGGCATCAGGGTGCTGGTGTCCGAGGTTGTGGGTTGTTTTTTTGTTTTGTTTTGTTGTGAATAAACTTTATTTTTCAGAGCAGTTTCAGGTTCACAGCAAAATTGAGAGAAAGGTGAAGACACTTCACATATACTCCCTGCCCCCACACATGCACGGCCTGCCATCTTCCACATCCACACCAGACGGTACCTCTGCTCCCACTGATGAGCCCATGTTGACTCATCAGAATCCAGAGTCCAGAGTCTACATTAGCGTTCGTTCGCTCTCGGTGTTGGACGTTCTGTGGGTCTGGACAAGTGAATGATTCCTTGTATTCACCGGTCTCCTGAACTCCAAAATCCTACTCAACAGTTTAGTTGATTCCTACATTTTTGTGTCTGGTGAGCATCTCAAACGTCACATGGCCGACATGGCATGCCACCACCCAAGGACGATCCCCCAGAGGCTTCCCGTCTCCTCAGTGCGACTCCACTGGGTCGTGCCAGTTGTGGAGAGGTTGCATGCCCCTCCCCCTCAGAGCCCACATTGGTCCACCAGAAAATCTCCTCTGCTTTGCCCTCAACTATATCAGAAATTGGAAGACTTCTTCCTGTTGTCTTCCTTTAGCTGTTGTTAAGATTGAACCGTGAAACCTCAGCTTTGTTTAGGCCAGGGAAGCTGGATAAATGGTTCTCAAATTCCTTATGGTTTAGCATCACTCAGGACATTTGTTAAAAGCACATATCACCAAAGTCCCATTTCTAGAGATTCTGACTTGATTGCTCTGAGGTTGGGCCCAGGAACCCACATTTTAGGGAGGACCACACGCCCGTTCTTCCGCCCCCACCTCCAGTGGATTTTTTTTTTTTTTTTGATGTAGTGTTCCATAATGTGCATAACACCCAGTGCTCCATGCAGAACGTGCCCTCTTTAATACCCATCACCGGGCTAACCCATCCTCCCACCCTTCTCCCCTCTAGAACCCTGTTTGTTTTTCAGAGTCCATCGTCTCTCATGGTTCGTCTTCCAGTGGATTTTTTGATGATGGTTGTTCATGGGTCATGTTTTGAGAATTGCATTTTTAAAAATGCTATTTTGTGACTGTGGCTGGGGATTATGAGTACAAACTTCAGAAGCGGAAAGAGGTTAAAAAGACAAGAGCAGGGTGTCTGAAAAGAAAAGAGGGTGGTGTTCAATGCTGCCATTTTCCTCCATATTTATGAGCTCCATTAAAGATTGTGGTCAGTGACCACTGAGACCAAATCACTGTTTTCAAGGTCAACTGTGGCCAAAGCATTTTGCCTTATGTCTTCCTGCTGGTTTCCAACTAAAAGAAAGAACGTTCTAGGATGAAGAGAGGATTTTTAACTCTCTCAGCCTAGCAGACTGATGTCACATGTCTTCCTGACCAACTTGAATGATCAAGTACAGCTAGTGATCCCATCTTCAGCCAGGCTGCCCAGGAGAAAAGGCGATTTCATTAAAGACAAAAACAAAAACAACCTACATCTTGAGTCAGAAACTTGTTGGACTGATCCAAAGTTAAACACCCTTTGTACTGAATTCATGAACTGTGAACTGTTTCTGTTTGAGACATTTTACAGATTTGATCTCAGCTTAAGGACAGCAAAACTTCAAGATCCAGCATAACGTAAATGCAGAAAAAAAATCCACCTTGTCTTTTGTGTGTGATGTGATGCTCGTCGGTTTTCCGATTTCACAAGGTCGGCCTTGGAGACCCAGTGGAGAAATCCTGGTAGGGGTTCTGAGTGGCGAGCCCCTGCCTTGTTGCTGGTATATTTCCGTGTTCCAGGGCTCAAAGGGAGGGAGCTCTGGCCAGGATTATGATCTCTTCTCTACATGGACAGGTAAAAGCTATGTGAATAGATAATAATTTCTCTTCTAGTGGCCTTCTATTTGGGGCTCCTGAGACCGTGCAGGAAAAGAAATAGAACAAGGGTGGTTGATGTTCTGTGTTGAGGCTGATGATAATCAAGGAACCAGCATTTGGAACAGTCCCTATGTCAAGAGGAAGAGTACCCAAATGAAACCAGCTCAGAGGAGTTGCTCAAATGAGTAAAATGTCACATTACCAGAAGCTCGCCCCTTTAAGCACCAACCTTTGTTTTTTTTTTTTTTAAGATTTTTTTTTTAATTTTATTTATTTGAGAGAGAGAGAATGAGAGAGAGCACATGAGAGGGGGGAGGGTCAGAGGGAGAAGCAGACTCCCCGCCGAGCAGGGAGCCCGATGCGGGACTCGATCCAGGGACTCCAGGATCATGACCTGAGCCGAAGGCAGTTGCTTAACCAACTGAGCCACCCAGGCGCCCCACCAACCTTTGTTTTGAAAGCACATTTGATGAACATCTTTCTAAAACTTTATCATACATTTTTTAAAAGTTCTTTAAATAGAGGAGATGGAATGCAATTTAATGTTAGGGCAGAGAGGGCTGATAGAAACTGTCTAAGTCTAACTGTGTTCCTTTGTTTTGCAAGTGAGGAACACAAGGCCCAGAAACATAGGGGCACACACCCCAGGCCATATCACCCATTCACGGTAGAACCAGGCTTTGAGAAATATTTGGAAATTTCTTTCTACTCCCTAATCCCACTTTTTTTTCTCCCCTCTTTAAAGTGTTATCATTTTCTTTTGTAATATTATTTTTTTAAAATAAATAATGGCTAAGAAAACTTATGCAGACTTTCCCCTCAGGTGCAAATCTAGTTTTCTGCAAGGTCGGCACGAGGGCACTAAGGATAAAGGCAAGCTGTCATTCAGACCCAAGTGCTTCTGTCTGCTCAAGGCTATTTCTGCTTCTCTGCACATTGCTTCCAGATAAGACCTGTGCTTCCTAGACTTTATCTCAATGTATACCCCACCCTCCCTTCTCCCTTTTGGTCTGGAACTGGAGGCTGTTTCTATTACTTTTGTTAGGAGCTGAGTTCTGCTCAAGATTTATCATCCCAGTGTTCACATCTTGTTTCTTGTTTTCCTAACAAACAGGAGACCCAGTGTGGGAAGCACTTGCTTTGTGACTGCATTGCCTACCAGAGAAACCATTGCACACATGGTTAAATAGCATGAACAATCCATTCTATTCTTTACAGAAATCCTCTCGGGGTTTTGTGTTTGTGTTTTGTTGTTGCTGTTGTTTTGTTTTTTGTTTTTTGTTTTTTTTTCAGAATGGAGAAGATAAAAACTATTTGCGTGCTTCATTTTTCCTAACCCAACAGATTTCCAGAGTGATTTAAGGGTAGCTTGTGAGAAAAATTAAGACCATCCAGAACGTTTAAAATGGAACAGTATTTTCCACTGCCATATGAGAATATATGGATTTCCTTTTTTTTTTTTTAAGTAAGCTCCAGGCCCCAGAATGGAGCCCAACATGGGACTTGAACTCACAACCTTGAGATCAAGACCTGAGCTGAGATCAAGAGTCAGATGGTTCACTGACTGAGCCACCCAGGTGCCCCGAGAATATGTGGATTTCTTGACAACTGATTTAAAGGTGTCCCAGTATTGTGAGGCCATGAGTCTTTTAAAGACTATCCATGATTCATTACTGTATCAATAAGCTTATAGGCCAATTGGATATATATATATTTTTTAATGAGAAGAGCCTTTTTTTGGCTCATTTTTATTTTCGGTTGATTGTCTTTTACTTATTGATTTGTAGTAGTTCTTTATATATTTTGATATGAGCCCTTCACTGTATTATATATTACAAATATTTTTTTCCCATTCTATGGCTTGTCTGTTTTCTTTCCTGATACTGAAGAACAGAAGCTCTTAATTTTATTGAGACCCAATTTATCAAAAACATTTATTTTTTTTACTTTCACAGTTACTTTCTGGTGTACTGCTGAAGAAATCTTTGCCTATGCATAGGTCAAGAAAATATTCTCCTATGTATCTTCTAGAGGCTTTATCATTTATCTGATGCATTTACATGATGTATCTCAAATTAACTTTTGCGTGTGACCTGAGGTAGGGGTCAGGTTTATTCCTTACCCTCCCCAACCATGTGAATATCCAATTATTCCAGCACTATTCACTGCAAAGGCCATCCTTTCTCACTGATGTATGGTGGCACTTTTGTCATAAAGCAAGCGACAGCATATATGCCAGTCTATTTCTGGATGGGGGAACTCTACTGTTAATATATTCACTGCAAATGTTGTAGTGGATGCAGCACTGAATGGGCATCAGAAGCCCTGGCTTCCAGGGCCAGTGTCTCCAGGGAGAGCTGGGAGACTTGGAATTAGAGAACACGTTGGTCTGTTTGCTGCCACCCAACACTCCCTCCTGGCATCCTGTGCCCCATCCTATATGGCTAGCAAGTGGCCACCTTCTTTCTTCAGTGCTGGTTACGCCACGGGGGATGCCGGATCCAGACCTATTCAGCTACCTGCTGGCCATCATAGTCTCCCTCTTGGTAATTTGGCTTGAGAGCAACAGAGATGACTAATTTGCACTGAAAGACCCTACAGAATAAGTTTTGTGGCTCCATGAAGGGATGCCAAGGCCATGTGCCAAGCTTCCATTAAGGGAGAAGGTGCAGACATTGTCCAATGGAAAAGCCAGCTGGCCGAGCAGAGGTGTGAGGGGAAGAATGGAAGCGAGGTACAAAGAGGAATGGCGGAGACACCAGATGAGGGGGTGACACAGGAAGATTACTTGAAAGCTCTGTGAGAGACTCTTATTAATCAGTCTTCCAACAGTTGCTGGAGAATAAACAGGAAAGATGAACAGAGGGGGGTCTATGCAATCAAAACACTGTCTCATCCTGAGGCACTGCAGAGGGCTTTTTATAATCAAACAGGAATCACATACAGATATATTTTAACGATTTTCTTTTCTTCTTAGACCCCCACGTAACTTTGAAGTGTGTTTTACACAAGATCTCACAGAGGCTGGGTTCATCGCTGCAGTGCTGGGAAAACCCTATTCCTACAATTGTCCCTTCCTCCCACCCCCACACTGGTGCCAAATTGGAGCTGCTCGGCCTGGGGGAGGTGTGGACTTAATAGTTTCAATTTCCCATAGGCTGTGTATCTTTGTTAGGAAGTCTTATTTTTACTCACGCTAGTTTGGGTATTTCTTACAACCAAACAAATTCTGACTAACTCCCTTGAAGTTTTTGTTACTTCTTTTGTTCTACGTACTCAAGAAGGCTATTGGCCGCCATAAGTGGATCTTGGCCACAGAAGCTGAACACACACACGACTGGGCATAAAGCAGGGGAAGAGCATCAAGAGGTGGCTTCAGTTTGGGCTGTGGCATCCCCAGGAATTGCAAAAGGGGAATAAAATAAGCAATAGTGCCTAGAACATATTTTTTCCCTACTG
This sequence comes from Leptonychotes weddellii, assembly GCF_054177405.1. NCBI lineage: Eukaryota > Metazoa > Chordata > Mammalia > Carnivora > Phocidae > Leptonychotes > Leptonychotes weddellii. Next base: position 140,971,737 of record NC_138370.1, read on the forward strand.
AAAACCAGGTATTATTGTCCATTCATGAGATTGTCGTAACAACGTGCTCCCTAAAACCTGGAGAAATGGCTGCCCTCAGTGTTTAGCTAATAAAATCCACATACATGAGGATGATTGTTGTCTCTGAGAGTAAAGCAAGAAACTGTAAATGAGGGCTCCAAGACTTTGAGAACAGCGAAAACTCCAACTCAAATGTGATTTGTCATTAGAAGAAAGAAGTCTAATCAATCTCATTGTGTCCTGTTTGGATAAAGAGTAGGTGAACAGGAAGGGGCAAGATCAGCTTGGAGTGTGCAAAGTTTGCAGTGTGTCCCTGGCACTGTCCAGGTGAGAGAGAGATGCTTTCTGGGAGCACCAGCTTTCCAGTGCCTGTAAAGGAGCTCTCTGCTGGCACGGGGACCACGACCTGGAAAAACACCTCTATGACTATCTGACACCTTCCTTTGATCTGATGCCACACTCCCAGCTCACTTCTGATCCCCAGTTGCCAATATGTCTTCCACAGTATTTTGTGAGTGGGAACACCATGCCTCAGAAAGAAGTAGCGGTATTTTAGTCACTAGCGAGGGAAAGCTCTGTCAAGTAATACACTTGTAGTTTGGTTTATATATTTCAATGAGCTTGAATGGTAAAAGTCAGCATTCATGTTTTCAACCAACTCTGGTACACTAACCAAATTAAGAGTGAGATTCTGGTCAGCTTTTTTCCCTACAAGTCAACTACATGGTTGTCCTTAAGTTACTCTATATCACCATGGAAGTTTATTTTAAAAAGTGTCTCACCATTGCCATAGGAATCATTTTGTGGGCTGTCCTTTTTAAAGTCATGGACAAGAACCTTGCAGCAGGTACTTAAATGCGTTTGCATTGGAAGGTGCTCACATCTTCAGAATTTTCAGCATTTCAGGATTTTGATAGTTCAGATAGGAACAGAAATAGGGCATGAGAAATAAGGTCATGTGTTAGTTTGCTAAGGTTGCCATAATAGAATACCACAAACCGGGGGGCTTAAACAACAAAAATTTTGTCACAGTTCTGGAGGCTGGAAGTCTAAGAGCAAGGTGCCAGAAGGGCTAGTCTCCTCTGAGGCCTCTCTCTTTGGCTTGTAGACGGCCACCTACTCCCTATGTCCTCACGTGATTGCCCCTGTGTGCACGCACCCCTTCCTCTTCTTAAGGTCACCAGGCATTTTGGATTAGGGCCTCACCAAAGAGCCTCATTTTAACTGAATCACCTCTTTAAGACTTTATCTCCACATACAGTTACATCCTGAGGTGTTGGGGTTGGGACTCCCCAACATATGAATTTGGGACGATACAATTCAGCCTGTAAGATGTGACGAAATCTATCTAGTCAAGGCAGCAAGGCTTCTTGACTAATCTTTCTATTGTTTTGGTGAGTTAGAATAAGGAAGAATTGCTGGGGATTGGTAGACACACCCCATGTCAGCACCCAGACTGGGGCAGGCAAGATTAGCTCACCTGTTGCAGAATGTCCCCCAACAGAGACTATCCTTACCAAAAGCATTATCAAAAGGCAACTTGTAATTATTGTGCTTCATGGACAGATGGCTAATCTAAGATCTCATTGTTTTCATCTCAATACCAGTGGGTAGGTGATGAACACAAATATCCTAAGCAGTGCAGGGGCACTGGTCTGGTTTGGGTGCCATGGTTGTTGCTTATGGAGAGGGACTTCTCTGTGGCGAATGGCCAGTCAGCAGGCCCAGAAAGGGAGATTAGTGCTTCCTGTGCTGAGGCATAGCTCCCCAGAACTCTGGGGATTTTGCCAGAGTCCAGCTGGTTCTCGGACAGGGTTGTTAGAATTCTCAGGGGGCCTGTTAAAGGTCCCTCCTCTAACTGCTGGGTGGCCTGAGTCAACTTGTTTTCTGCCAATAATCTCAGCTCCAGATTTATGAATGATGAGAGGAAGCAGTTGAGTCCAAACTAGCTAAAACATAATCTCTGTTGCCCTAGCAATGCCTCCAGGGGTTCTGTTGATAGACTGTGTTTTTCCAATTTACTTTACGTGCTGCTCTCAGCTGCCAGGACAAAGTGGGTATGAAGAGCGTTGTAAATAAACTGAGGTTTGCGAGGAGAAGTGGCCTCATATAAGAGCTAGAATGACCAATGCATTTACTCATTTGTTTATTGAGCACCTACTAGGGTCAGGGACTGTGAGTGGAGCTAGGGATACACTTCTGCTAAAATAGACAAAAATCCCTGCTCCCATGGGGTTTTCTCTCTATTGGGCAGAGACAGGTAATAAATAAAACCATGAAGTGAAATACTTCTTATGTCAGATGCTGTTGTAAAGTTAGAGAAAAATGAGGCAGGAAAGGGGAATAGGAAGTGTCCCAGGTGGTTGGCAGCTTCCCAGTTGTAAAGGGTGCACAGAGAAGGCTTCACAGAGAGAGCGACATTTGCGCAAAGTCTTGAAGAAAGCAAGGACAGAAGTTATACAGCTATTTGGGGGAAGAATGTTCCAGGCAGAGGAGATGCCTCGTGCCATGACCTGAGACACATACAGGAAAAGCAAGGAAGCCAGTGTGGCTAGACAGAGAGAGGGGTGGGACAACCATAGATGAGGTGGAGGGGCGGGGCTAGGACAGGCACATCACACGGGGCTCTGTGGGCCATTGTGAGGACTGGAACTTTCCCTTTGAGCCAGATGAGAAGCTGATGAAAGTTTTCTTCCTCCCTTAGCTTTATTGAGGTGTAATTTACAAATAAAATTGTGAGATATTTAAAGCATACAACATGTCTGATACATGAATACATCGTGAAAGGGGTCCCCCTTCATGTTAATACATCCATCGGGGTCAACTGGTGCAGGGACTATTGAAAACAGTATGGATGTTTCTCAAGAGATGTAAAATAGGAATACTATATGATCCAGAAATCCCACTTCTGGGTTTTTATCCAAAGGAAATGAAAGAATTATCTGGAAGAGACATCTGTTCTCCCATATTCATAGTGGCATTATCCAGAGTAACCAAGGTATGGAAACAACTGAAGAAGGTTTTGAGCAGGAATGGCACGACCTGAACACTTTTAAAAGGGCTGAGAACAATTCCAAGGGAGGCATGCATGGAAGCAGGGAGATCAGTAAAGAAGCTACTGCAATAATCCAGGCAAGAGATTGTGGTGGCTTGGACTGAGGGGGTAACAGTGGACTGGTGAGAAGTGGTTGGGTCCTGAATATGTTTTGGAGGTAGACTCATGAGGATTTACTGACAGCTTGGATGTGGGGTATGAGAGGAAGAGAGGAAACAAGGTTGACCTCAAGGTTTTAGACTAGAAAAACAAGAAATCTAGTGCTAAGGGGACTAGAAGTATCATCAGGAGGTATTTCTAATCAAATGGATACATTTTGGAGTGTCTGATACTCAGGCATCATCCTAGGCTCCTCTATGATTACTGAAGTCTATAAAATGCTAAAATCCTCCATTCTCACTTCAAAGTAACTGACACCTCCAACTCTTTCATTCATTCATTCATTCCATTCATTCAACCTTATCTCAGATGTCGACCAGGAACTCCCTATTCCTTGAGATCGATGAGATTTGTTTGAACACCGCCATTCTATGGTATTTGCAAGTCCAACGGTCTTCCAGGGACTTCCATCAAATGACAGGGGAATTCTGGCTCTTCCAGCCTCCTCTGAATCCTGGCTACCAGCTGCTACCTGTGCTGCCTTGGTCCTGCCCTCACACAAAGCATCCATGGTTGTTGGACACTCTACTGATGATTTGGGATGGGACACCCTTTTCTTCATCTTTTCTGGGAGTAAGAATAATTTCCCTCATTTTCTTCTGCATAGGAGTTCAGTGGACATGTCTGTGACTTAAGCTTGGCTTTCATCTCAAGATCGTATCCTAGAACAACCATGTCTTAGATGAATCTGAAAAGTTCTAGGCAGAATTTATTTGTTTTCTAGAGATTTCTCTGGCTGCTGGTTGGAGAACGGACTGCAGGTGGATGAAAGTGCATGGAGGCCCATGCCCCTCACTGTCTCCCACCGTGCAGTTGTCCGTACTTGCCTCGTGCCACACTCTGTTAAAAGTGCCCTATTCTAGTGCTGCTTGGGCTCCAGTTACACATTTCAGCCAGGTAGCTACTATTATGGCTTTTACTTTGCTCTCTTTAACCCTGGGACCCAGCTACGGGGTTGGCCCAGAGAGGGAGCTGAGTTACCACCACCATGCTCTAAACAGCTACCCTTCCTTCTAGTCCCCACAGGTGTTTTATTGAGCCCCGTGGTTTTATCCAGTATCTTCTTCTGCCCGTCAATATCTGGAAGGCCCACCCCACCGATTTGCCAAATGTGCCCAGACATATCCAGCTGTCATTCGGACTCCAGCTGGAACCCATAAGTCTTACGAATATGTTTCTTCATTACACTTGGACCTGAGTCAATGACATTTATATGGGTCTTGAGGAAAACTGCTTTTGCATAGAAAGAATATCCATACTCTGAGATGAAGGTGGTCATAGTTAAATACACTATGTGTGACAACTGGTTGTGTCTTTTAGCCTCCGTACTCAATCAATCCCCTTAAAAAGTCATTTCTAAGTGTCCTGGCATTGCCAGGGAAAGAAGCTGGAATAACCCTGAGATCGTGCACCACCCAGTCCATGCTCATTTAGGCGCGCACCTGAAGACAAAGGCCTGCTCCAGGCCCTGCCCTGTTGGTTTGTGGACAATGCGGAGAGTCTGAAGTATGCTTCCGGTCAGAGTACACAGAGACCCAGCAAAAGCTTGGTCAGGCTCTGTCAGACAGGAGTCTTTTGTGTAAAAACCAAGGGAAAAAGTATTATTATAGTTACTAGAATAGAAAGTATTTTCCAGTAGAACAATTTATTACCTATAAAATGTAATAGGGGTAAGAGTAATAAAGGAGTAACCACATAAGCTTGTGAGCAGCAAAAATTTTGTTTCGGTGTTATATTTTTATATAATACATAATAACACTTTAGTAATGTGAGATCTTGATTGATCGGAAGATTTCTTCTGGCTCACTTTTCTGCAAATTTATTAGTTTCTCAAAATTTGTACTTTTAGTAACTTTATTTGCAAATGATATAAAAGGACATCAGTTGCTCTTGACAAATGCAAGACAGCAAACAATTTTTGATCATTTTCAATTTTGAGAAGGTGTTTTTCTATTGACATTACTGTTATTGGAGTTATTAAGATTATTTTATAGTTCAAACAACGCTGATCTACATTTTGAGAATTCTTCCAAAATATAATTTTTGGTACATCTAGAGCTAATGATTCTCACAGAAGAGTTTTTCTAAAAGGATTTAACCGTTCATGTACATCTGCCTTGTGTAAGTCTGAGTATAAAGTGTAAATGTATACAATAACGTTTTAATGCTTATGATGGTTCCTGCAGCGCGAGGGGCTAGTGCAAGAAACGAAGAGTGGCTTCCTGATGTAGGCCAATTCAAAATGCCTGTTTGGCTTCAACACAGCAACAGTTAATTTTAAAATTGTCTTCCTCATTAATAATTGGTTCGTCTGAAGCTTTATCTGAAAATGGTGCTCTTTTCTATCAGATGTGATGATCTTCTTTACCCTTTAATTTCTAAGCCTGTGGATATTTGCTTTGTGATGTTGCATCCGTTTTCAAAACTGGAGTTTCTCTGAAGAATTATAATAACCTGGTTGTCTTCATTGCAATATCCATGCGTGTACTTCTGTTTTGTGATAGTTTCTGGGCAGAGGTCCCGGCTCGAGCGCCGCTGTTCCGGTCCGGGTGCTCAGGCCCCGGAAGTTGGAATATTCGCTGCTGCTCCTGCTGCCGCTGCCGCCGCTCCTGCTGCCGCTGCCGCCGCTCCTGCTGCCGCTGCCGCCGCTCCTGCTGCCGCTGCTCCTGCTGCTGCCGCTGCTCCTGCTGTTCCTGCTGCAGCTGCTGCTGCCACTGCTCCTGCTCCTGCCGCTGCTCCTGCTGCTGCCGCTACTGCTACTGCTCCTGCCGCTGCTGCTGCTGCTCCTGCCGCTGCTGCTGCTGCTCCTGCTGCTGCTGCTCCTGCTGCTGCTCCTGCTGCTACTCCTGCTGCTACTCCTACTGCTCCTGCTGCAGGGGTGGGCTCTGGAGAGGGACGGGCAAGCCGGCCTCCCAGCAAGAGTCTCACCCTCAGCTCCAGGGAGAGTCCTGCTTCCTCCCGTGGCCTACTCTGCTCTGCGCTTCTGCTGCTCAGCCTCAGTGCCGGCGGACCCCTGTGGCCAGGGCCCAGCCCGGCGCGTGCCGGGGGCATCTCTGCTGCTCACATGCAGGTGTCATGTCCCCATTGGATCTCACCTGCACAGCACAGGGTCAAGGATAAAATTACTAGGAATTTCAAGACAGTGACAGCCGACCATTAAAGTAAGAATGGGATCGTTTGGAGAGTGGGGGTCCTGGCGGATGGCAAGCTGGCCCAGGTGTCAGACTCTGTAAAGCCCTTCTGTGCCGCAGGTGACTGCAGGAAGGCAAGAGTAAGGGAGACGTGGATGGCCAAAGGTATCCCGTGCTTAAGAGGTCCGCAATAGAGCTCTCGGCCTCCTCCAGCCTCTCACCCCGCCCTTCCACCCCCTCCCCGTCTCAGTACATGGCTATCCCATTTTTCTAGCTGCCCAGGCCCACATCCTGGAGTTAAATGCCTCTCCTGTGTCTTACACTATCTGACTGGCTCTTCCTTGAAAGCCCATCCCGAATCTGACCGCTTCTCACCTCTTCTGCGGCTCCTGCTCTGCTCTGTGCTTGGGGTTCTGAAGAGCCTCTGCATTGGTTCCCATGCTTCTGTCCTTACCTCCTAATGTCCATTCCTAACAGGTCAGCTAGAAGGATCCTTAGAAAACATTCAGTGGATCATGTTATTTACCAGGTCAAGGTCGTTTGATGGCTTCCCATCCTATTCACGTTAAAACCCACTGGCCCACAAAGCTCTTCGTGATGCATTCCCTGCTCACCTCTGATATTACAGCCTCGGCTCCTGGCTTACTGTCCTCCGGCTACATCGCCTCCGTGCAGTCCCTCCAAGGAGCCACACATCTACTGCCCTTGCACCTGCTCCTCTCCATGGGCAATGCTCCTCCCCCGGGATACTGCCCACTTCCTCTAGGGTTTTACTCGAGCATCCTCTCCGTGGGCTTTCCCTGACACTCTGTTGAAGGAGGCTCCCCCGTAGCATCCCTACCTCCCTTACTGTGTTTTTCCCATAACACTTAACCATCATCAGGCATCCTAAATATTTACTTTTTGTTTGTTTGTGGTCTGTCTCCCCCTTCTAGGAGATACGATTGAAGGGGGCAAGGCTTATGTTTCCTTCACTCTCTTCTCGGCACCTAGAATTGGACTTGGCCCAGAGTAATCACTCAGTAAACACTTAGGAGATCCAACGAGTAGGACCTTTGAAGCTTGGCTGGCTTTGTGAAGGGCACACTGATTTCTAGGCAGGATGATGAGGGTCGAGCCCAACGTGTTGTAATTGCAGCCTAGGGAGGCAGTTCTTAAAATGTGGCCTGTGGACCCATGGGGGTCTCGGAGGCCCTTTCCCACTGTGTTAAACATTTGGACTGATAGTTCAAAAACGATGGTGAGTTAACCTTCAATGATGCAGTGCAGGTGAAAGCAGCAGCAGCACACTGTGCCACCACGCACTCGCCAAAGCGGATTGACCGATTTCACTGCAGAATGTTCTCGATGTGGAAACTAACCATCTTAAATCTCAGTCCTTGAGTAAATAATGGTTTAATATTCAGTGTGAGGAATGGGGAGTATTCACGAAGCACCTTTGCTGTACACCGAGGGATGACGGTGGTCTCAATGACAAGCTCTTGAGATGGTTGAGTTGCATGATGCACTCCCCACTCTCCTCAGGGAAAACCATTTTTTAAAGAGAATAACTGACATAGAAACTACGGTTATTTAGATTTGGATGTTTGGCAGACTTTTTTTTTTTTTTCAGGAAATGATTGAAAAGTGGCTGTTGTTTGGAGAAAAACAACGAATAGCATCTGCTAGCGATTATAAAACTTGAGTTTTCAAGGGAAAATGAGAGACTTTGGGAAACTTATATTCACCACAGTGAGTTTGACAGTGTTCCAATACTTGAAGACTTTTTGATAAGATCAGTGATATATTATTGAAATATATGTACATGTAAAATGTGTCACCATTCAAAAGATCTGCATAACTCAAGGAACCAATATTTTCCAAATGACCAGTGCATGCTGTTATAAAACGATACATGGAAAAAGATCCATTCAAACTATAAAAGGAACCAAAGGATTTTAATATAACAGAGTATGAAAAATTCATTAATCTGTTTTCAGATTCCACACTACAACTAACTTTTAAGAAACTACCACTTGTCGGGGCGCCTGGGTGGCTCAGTCGTTAAACGTCTGCCTTTGGCTCAGGTTATGATCTCAGGGTCCTGGGATCGAGCCCCGCATCGGGCTCCCTGCTCGGCAGGAGGCCTGCTTCTCCCTCTCCACTCCCCCTGCTTGTGTTCCCTCTCTCGCTGTATCTCTCTCTGTCAAATAAATAAAAATCTTTAAAAAAAGAAAAAAAAAAAAAGAAACTACCACTTGTCAAGTTTTGATGTGGTATCAAGGAAGAGTATCCACAATTACCCGAAAAGGCTATTAAACTATTTCTCCCCTCTCCAACTATGTATTTGTGTGAGGACAGATTTTCTTTATATACTGAAGCTAAAAACACATAATTCAACATATTAAATGTAGCGAGCAGATATGAGACTCCAGCTGTCTTTTATTAAGTGTGACATAAAACGGATGTGTGGAAATATCAAGCAATGACACCTTTCTCCCTAATTTGTTTTAGAAAACATTGTTATTCCTTTAAATGGCTTTATTAAGGTATAATTGAGATACAATAAAACACCCATGTTTAAATTCTTCTACTCAATAAATTTAACATATGAATACATCTATGAAACCATCACCCCAAATCAAGATAATGAATATAACCGCACTCCCCAAAGTGTTTCTTTTTAATCCCTTCCTCCCTCCCTCTCCTGCCTCCTTCATTTCTAGGCAACCACTGATCTTTCTGTCTCTCTATTTTAGCTTGCATTTTCTAGACTTTTATAAAAATGGAATCAAAGTGTTGGTGCACTTTTTTTTATCTGGCTGTTTTCACAGGACAATTATTTTGAGATTCACCTGTGTTTTTGTATGTATCAAAACCTCATTCATTTTTATGGTTGAGTCTTCTTCCATTGTGTGGATATGACCTAATATGTTTCCCCTTTCAGCCATTGCTATGGCCTGAATGTTCTTGTCCCCCACCACCCCACCAAATTCATATGTTGAAAACTGAATCCCCAAGGTGATGGGACCAAGGAATTGGAGCCTTAAGAGGTAATTAGATCAGGAGGACAGAGCCCTTAGAAAGGGGCTTGGTGCCTTTACAGAAGAGGCCCCAGAGAGTGTCCTTGCCCTTTCCACCACATGAAGATAGAATGAGAAGTCTGCATCCGGGAAGAAAGCTCTCACTTGACCCTGCAGGCACTCTGCTCCCAGACTTTCAGTCTCCGGAAGTGTAAAAAAATAAATACATTTCCATTGTTTATAAACTAGTCACTCTATGTTTTTTGCTTATAGCAGCCCAAATGGACTAAGAGACTTGCTGATGGGCATTGGGATTGTTTTCAGATTTGGGCTGTTGCAAACCAAGCTGCTATGAACATTTGTATATAAGTCTTTGGAAGGACATGCACATTCATATCTCTTCGGCGAATACCGAGGAGAGAAATGGTTGGATCATATACTAGATGGGTCTGTTTAACATTTTAAGAAATTGCCAAAGAGTTTCCCGAAGTGCAAAAGGTCCCCAACTCACAAAAGTTTAACTTAACATTTTTCAACTTTACAATGGTGCAAAAGGGGTATGAGTTCAGTAGAAACTGACCTTTGAGTTTTGAATTTTGATCTTTTCCCTGGGTGGGGAGGAGGTGATATTTGGTACATACTCTCCCAATGTTGGGCAGTGGCAGGCCCCAGCTTCCTGTCAGCCATGTGCTCCTGAGGGTAAATGACCAATGCACTGACAACCATTCTGTTTTTCACTTTCAGTATAGTAGTCAATACATTACGTGAGATACTCAACACTCTCTTTTAAATAGGCTTTGTGTTACATGATTTTGCCCCACTGTAGGCAAATGTAAGTGTTCTGAGCACATTTAAGGTGGCCTGGGCCAAGCTGTGATGTTTGGTACGTGAGGTGTGTTAAAATGCATTCACGACTTCTAACATTTTCAGCTGATGATGGGCTTATTGGGGCTCATAAGTCGAGGAAGATCTGTAATTGTACCATTTTATATTTGAACTTTTTAAAATTTATTTTTTAAAATTAGTTATTTTTTAACTTCCAGTATAACTAATGTACAGTGTTATATTAGTTTCAAGTGTACCATATAGCAATTCAAGAATTCTACCCATTACTCAGTGCTCATCACAATAAACGTCCTCTTAATCCCCTTCACCTGTTTCACTCATTTCCCCACCCACCTCCCTTCTGGTGACCACCAGTTTGCTCTCTATAGTTAAGTCCATTTTTTATTTGTCTCTTTTTTCCTTTGTTTTTTTCTTAAATTCTGCATATGAGCAAAATCACACGGTATTTGTCTTTCTCTGACTTATTTCATTGAGCATTATACCCTCTAGATCTACCTGTGTTGTTGCATATGGCAAGATTTCCTTATCTTTATATGGCTGAGTAATATTCCATTGTATACATATATCACATATTCTTTATTCATTCATCTATGGATGGACACTTGGGCTGCTTCTGTATTTTGGCTATTGTAAATAATGCTGCAATAAACATAAGGATGCATATAGCTTCTTGAAATAGTGCTTTAGTGTAGTTGTACCATTTTAAATAGCCACCAGCGGTATATGAGAGTTCAACTTCCTCACATCCTCACCAACACTTGGAATGGCTGTTCAGTTTTGGCCATTCTAGCAAGTGTGTATTGACATCTTCTTGTTATTTAATTGAATGACTAACAATGTTGAGCACATTTTCATGCATTTATTTGCCATCTATATATATATTCTTTGTTGAAGTGTCTATTCAAATATTTTGCATATTTTCCATTGGGATGTTTTCATCATTTTCTTTTGAGTTTTAAAAATATGTATTTTAGGTAAAAGTCCTTAATCAGATAAGTGATTTGCAAATATTTCCTCCCAGTCTGTGACTTGTCCTTTATCTTAACAGTGTCTTTCAGAGAACAGAAGTCCTTAATTTTGAAGAATACTGATTTTACCAATTTTTTACATGATAGGTCATGCTTGGAGTCTTATCTGAGAAATCTTTGCCTAATTCAAGGTCACAAAGATTTCCTCATATTTTTTCCTAGAAGTTTTATAGTTCTAGGTTTTACAATTAGGGATATGATCCCTTTGTAGGTAATTTTGTATATGGTTTCTATTGGAATTCACTGTTTTCCATAAGAATATACCATCATTCCAGCCCATTTGTTGAAAAAAAGCCTCCTTTCTCCACTGACTTGCCTTTATACCTTTGTTGGAAATTGACCCAGATAGGTAGGTCTGTTTCTGGACTCTATTCTGTTCTAGTGACCTATTTGCTTATCTCGATGCCAATATCACACTATGTTGGTCACTTAGCTTTATAATAAGTCTTGAAGGCCGGTAGTGTAAGTCCTCAGATTTCTTTCCTTTTTCAAAAATGTTTTGGCTAATCTAGGTCTTTTGCATTTCCATGTGAATTTTACAATTAGCTTATTAAAAAATCTTCCTGAGATTTTGATTGTAGTCATACTGACTACATAGATTGGTTTGCAGAGAATTGGTATCTTAACAATACTGAGTCTTCTAAGAATTTTTTATACTTTAAAAAGATATTGGTCTATAGGGTTTTTTTTTTTTTTTCTTGTAATGTCTTCATCTAGTTTGGTAACAGGTTAATACTGACCTCATAGAATGAGTTAGGAAGTGACCCCTCTTCCTCCTCTATTTTTATGAAGATTTTTAGAAAGATCAGTGTTAATTCTTTTTAATTCTAAACACTTGATAAAATTCACCAGTGAAACCATCTGGCCCTGAATTTTCCTTGACGGAAGTTTTTTTACTGACTGATTCAATCTTCTTACTAAATTCAGATTTTCTATTTCTACTTGAGTCAATTTTGATATCTTGTGTGTTTCCAGGAATTTGTCCATTTCATCTAGGACACCTAATCTGTTGGCATATAATTATTTAGAATATTGTCTTATAATCCTTTTTACGTCTGTAAGGTCATTAGTGATGTCCCCACTTTTGTTGCTGATTTTGGTAACTTGAGTGTTCTCTCTTTTTTTTCTTGGTCAGTCTAGATAAAAGTTTATCTATTTTGTTGATCTTTTTTTTTTAAATGCAGCTTTTGTTTTGTTGATTTTTCTCTGTTGCTTTTCAAGTCTTTGTTTTATTTATCTCCACTCTAATCCTTATTACTTTCTTCCTTCTGTTTTCTCTGGGTTTAGTTTGCTCTTTTTTTCTTTTTGCTAATTCTTTAAGGTGGATGGTAATGTTAGAGATTTCAGATATTTCTTCTTTTTTTTTCCAAAGATTTATTTACTTATTTTAGAGAGAGAGAGCATGAGCGGGAGGGCAGAGGGAGAGAATCTCAAGCCAACTCCATGCTGAGCATGGAGCCCAATGTGGGGCTTGATCCCACCACCGGGAGATCGGGATCCCAGCCGAAACCAAGAGTGGGACACTTAACTAACTGCGTCACCCAGGCACACCCCCCTTCTTTTTTAAACGTAGGTATTTAGAGCTCTAAATTTTCCTCTGAGCATTGTTTTTGTGGCATGTTTGGTAAGTTGTCTTTTAGTTTTCATTCATTCCAAAGTATTTTCTAATTTCCCTTGTCTTTTTTTTCTTTGTTTAAGAGTGTGTTGTTTAAGCACACTGTCAAAGAATAAAAAATAGAACTATCATGTGATCCAGCAATTCCACTTCTGGGTGCTTATCCAAAACAAATGAAAACACTAACTTGAAAAGATATATGTACCCTCATGTTTACTGCAGCCTTATTCACAATAACCAAGATATGGAAACAACCTAACAACCTAAATGTCCACTGATGGATGAATAGACAAATAAATTGTGGGGGAGATAAATATATATATAATGGAATAGTATTCAGCCATCAAAAAGAATGAAATCTTGCCGTGCGGGACAACATGATGGAGAGACCTCAAGGGCACTATGCTAAGTGAAGTAAGTCAGACAGGAAAGGCAAATGATCTCTTTTGATCATATGTGGAATCTAAAACAAAACTAAAAACCCAAGCTCATAGATACAGACTGGATTGGTGGTTGGCAGATTGTCAGAGGCAGGTGGGTAGAGGGGAGGGAAATGAGCGAAGAGGGTCAAAGACAAAAAGGAGAAAAAGAGCAATGCCAGGACAGTGTGACTTAGCATGGTATTGTCAGAACTAAACTGTGCTTTTCATAACAGGTGAGCAAACGACATTTGCTAAATGAATTAGCTAGCCAACTCTTGGTTTAAAAAATAACAACAAAACATGGCAAGTGGGAATTGAATGCTGCAGAAATAACCCAAGGAAAAAAAAAAAACAAAAACAAACAAAACAAAACCAAGATACTATCTAGAAATAGTCATTATTATGCTTTTTATATCTGATCACTCGAAAGTTAGTTACCCCCTTGTCAGTCAGAGACAACATATTGCCTATAGAAGAGATTAGTATAGAGGGAATAAAAAGAGCTATCCAATGTCAAAGTTCGAACTTAGAAAGTAAACTGAATGTACAAAATAGGCTTTTTGAGACATAAAGGCAAATCTTGAGGAAAAGCAGGCATGGAGTATACAACATAACAACAGAACTAGAAAGAATGTAGGAATATAGAGGAAGAAGGAGATCAAGATCCACCTTCTACCTGGGCTTGGGTTTGGCAAGGAGCAGGTGTATCTTAGAGGAGTTAGTTGGCAGGCAGGGAAGGAGGAGATCTGACCTGGCGGGGGGAAGGGGGCAGAATATGGCTCCCTATCAGACATAGGCCAGCACTTCTTGGCCCACACCAGGGAACCACCAAAGGAGAGCTAAACCAACATCTGCAGACCGTTTTCTTATCTTTGGAGGAAACAGCGCACACTGTTCTAGAAGAAAAGTTACGTAGCTCTTTGCCTGCTCCTGTGGGTTGTGGGCCTTCCAATGATGGCTACCACAAAGCTTCCCATGCATTCCCCAGCAGGTGTTGGCCTCACTGTGACCTGACATTTTGCTGATCCTCATGTGACCTGCTGTATGGGGACAACTTACTCACTTAAAAAAAAGTGTGCTGTTTAATTTCCATACATTAGTGGAAAGTCCAGATTTTCTTCATTATTGATTTCTGATTTTACTCCATCATGGGTGGGGAAGATATTTTGTATGATATCAGTCGTTCTAAATTGGCTGAGACTTGTTTTGTCACCTAACATATAGTCTGTCCTAGAGAGTAGGAAAGAGGGGTGTATAGTGTCAAGGGACCCTGTAATGGAGGTGTGACCTGGGCTGGGAGGTCAGGGAAGGCTTCCCTGTGAAAGTGACAGTTATACCAAGAGCTGAGAAATGGAGGTGTGTTAACTCTGTGAAGGTGGGAAGAAACAGGAATTATTTTCATTACTCTATTTGGCTTCTTAGAGACTGACTTGCTAGTCTTTTTGTCTTCTTCCTCCTTCCCCTCCTCTTTTAGAGCTTTTGTGTGTAGGGTGTTTATAAGCAACTGTAAAATCCGCAAGGAGAAGTTCTGTGCTTGTTGTGTGAACTGATGAAGTGTAGGGAGCGGTCAGATTGTCAGGGTTTTGATGATGCAAGCTTTATTGTTGGGGGTAGAGGGTGACAGCAGGGTGAGAAAAAAGAAGGAGCTGGAACCAATCAGATCGTAAGCTGAGCCACTTCCAGCAAGGAAATTTAATTTCAGCGATCGAATCACTGACCCACCAAAATAACTAAGTACACTATGTATTTAGGTTTCAAACATGCTTGGACTATCTACCTTAATGGAGAATATGAAGATGGATGGTGTTAATGTCCCAACAGGAGACACCATATTTCTATGTTAGACTTTCATCTTTTACCATGAAGGGCCTCTCAGGATTCTGCAGCACAAAGGAATTTCTCTCTCTAGGAACCACATTTCTAGAGTTAGACCCACTTTGGCAGGGTACCAACATTAGCTGTAAAATGCAGCAATGCAAACTAGAATGGCAAGCCCTTTGGCTTCTTGACTCTGCAATTAAACATCAGGTCCTTAGTTTGACTAGGATATGTGACCTTTCCAAATGAAGCAGAGCTCTGGCATAACTGTAAACCTAATTTGTCTTTCTTATCAGTGAAGAAACAGGCAGAAACAAGGTCAAAGCAAGAGACCTCCTCCCCTGGGATTGTTAAAAGCTGTTGTTCCATAATTACTGTGACTAAGGCAACAAATTCTATTGAAGTTGACAGCCACATCAGGTCAGTGCAGCTGAATTTCTGTAGGTTTTTCCTGCATATTCCCAATAAAAGTACAGCATGTTTTCACAGAGAAAGCAAAAGAGGACAGTAGACTATTCTAACTCCAGAAAAGCTATAGGAACATATTCTGCCAATATGAAAGGGGGTGCATTTCATTTAGGCTTGTTTTAAAATGTAGCAAAATATCACCATATTGGAGAAAGAGTTTATCCCCCAACCAAAATAAGGAGAAGTGCAGGAGAGTTAAAAAGTAGTACACTTTGCACTTAAATTAAGCTAGCTTAGACTAGTCTAGACTCCTGTAACCCTAACCCAGTTGAAGACCATGACGTAGGTATTCATGGCTTTCCCCCTCTTCCATGGCACACGTTCCATAGTGCCTGCTCAAGAAATGTTTCTTAAGTCACATTGAGTTGAGCTAGTTCAGTTATCCAAAAGTTCTCTTTTTATCACCAGAGAACAGAATTGGGGAAATTGTGGCAGTCTTTTTCACCCAGTGACATATTCATTCTTGAAATCCATTTTGTCATGGCTGTCTCTCTGCACCAGAGGTGTAGTCTTATGCCATATCTGGACTCGGATACAGGTGCTCCTGGAAAGATTTTCTCTCTCTCTATTTGATTGGCTGCAGATTCACAGTCTCGTGAGTGTATTAGTGCAGGCAGGTATGAGCATATTGTCCACCAAAATTTTTTGAGGCAATGTCCCTCACTTTCCTATCATTGGCAAATTTTCTTTTATGAGATCAAAGACATTAGTCAAAGCAGCCCTCATTCTCTACAAAGATAGTTCCATCTCTCACCATGAAGGGCCTCTCAGAATTCTGCAGCACAAAGGAATTTATCTTCCCAGGAGCCTAATTTAGGAGGAAACCATTTTATACTAGATCACTGACAGTATTTTGCTTTTGAGCTACTCAACAGATAACAGATATTTATTGAATACTTACAGCTTGCCAGGCATTGTTATAGATGACACAATGATGAATAAGATAAAGTCATTTGCCTTATGGAGTCTGGTGAGGAAGACAGTGGAAAACAAACAAGTATATATATATACTATAATACTAACTGGTGAGAAAACTTATGAAAAAACAATGTAGGATAAGACGTTAAAGAGTGACAGAGTTGCCAAGGAAGACCTCCTTGAAGAGGTGACATTTGTACTGAAGAGTACATGCAAAGCCAATGAAAGAGCTTGGCTTACTTGAGGAATAGTCATGAGGCTAGTGCAGCTATAACATTAGCCCCACCCCAAAAGAAGACACAAATTTGGTGAAAAACATCAACACATATAACCAAGAAGCTCAATAATCCTGAAGAAGACAAACATGAAGAAAAACATACCTAGACACATTGTAATCAAACTGCTGATAACCAAAGACAGAAAGAAAAATCTTAAAAGCCGCCAGAGGAAAAAGTGTTATCACGTACAGGAGAGCAGTGACAATAATGACAGCTAACTTCTCATCAGAAACCACGGAGACAGAAGACAAGGAACAACCTCTTTGAAATCCTGAAAGGAAAATAGTCTGTCAATTGCAAATTCTATATTTACCAAAAGTCTCCTTCAACAAGGAAGATGAAGTAAATATGTTTTCATAAAAATGAAGGCTGAGAGAATTCTTTGCCAATAGACTCATCCATACTATAAGCATTGCTGAAAGAAGCTCTTCAGGTAGAAGGAAAATAAGACCAGTTGGATATTCAAAAGCAATAAAGAAAACGAAATGGATAACATGTGGGTAGATAAGAATTTTTTTTGCTTAATTGATTATCTCCTTAATTATTTTAAATTACAGTTGATTATTTAAAGCAAAAACATGTATTTTGAGTTTAATAACAAATGCAGAAGTAAAGTATAAGGGATAATAGGGATTATAAATGGAGTTTTACTCTGGTAAGATTCTTACATTACACACTAAATCATAGTAGTCCAAGGTATATTGTGAAAGTTAAGGACACATGTTAAAATCCCTAGGGCAACCAATGGGATCAGTAGAAAAAATACTAACATGGTAGACATCAGCACAACCGTATAAATAATTGGAGTAAATGTCAATGGTCTACACACCCTAATTTAAGGCAGAGATTGTCACACTCATTTTTTTAAAAAAGAAAAATTATAGGGCGCCTGGGTGGCTCAGTTGGTTAAGCGACTGCCTTCGGCTCAGGTCATGATCCTGGAGTCCCGGGATCGAGTCCCGCATCGGGCTCCCTGCTCAGCGGGGAGTCTGCTTCTCCCTCTGGCCCTCTTCCCTCTCGTGC
This sequence comes from Leptonychotes weddellii, assembly GCF_054177405.1. Classification (NCBI taxonomy): domain Eukaryota; kingdom Metazoa; phylum Chordata; class Mammalia; order Carnivora; family Phocidae; genus Leptonychotes; species Leptonychotes weddellii. The sequence continues at coordinate 140,989,500 of NC_138370.1, forward strand.
TGTCTCTCATTCTCCCTGTCTCAAATAAATAAATAAAATCTTAAAAAAAAAAAAAAGAAAAAGAAAAATTATAAAGGATTTACTTTGAATATAAAGACTAAGATAGTTTGAAAGTAAAAGGATAGAAAAATATATTAACACTAATATTAAGAAAGCAGATTTGGCTACATTAGTACTGGACTAAGTAGACTTCAAAATGAGGACGATTACCAGAGGTAAAGAAAGACTTTTCATTATGATAAAAAGGCCAATCCATGAAGAAGACAAGTAAATCATAGATATGTATGCACTTAAGAACAACATGAAGCAAAACATGAGGTAAAGGAAGAAATAAGCACACCACAACTGGATGTATTAACATCTGTTTCTCAATAATTGCCAGGAGAGGCAACATCAGTCCTTGCTAACAGTCATCTGAGCAGTGGTTTCTTCTTTGGGGGCAGAGGGGAGGGAGGTTAACCAGAAAAGAATATGAGGGAATTGTCTGGAGTGACAAAAAAATGTTCTGTATCTTGATACCTTTTATAGACAGGTACATACCTCTATCAAAACTTCTCACAGTTTGTACTTAAAATCTATGTATTTTACTATAGGTAAAATATGCTTAGTATTTAAATTGAGCATAAATTTATAAAACCTAGTTCTAGATATGTTATGGCTCCGATTTCTTGTTAGATACCAAAGTGGAGATATTAAAGTGTTATGTAAATTGGGTATGTGAGTCTAAAGTGCAGGTTGGTGCTGGAGTTATAAATTTGAGAGTCATTATATAGAAATGGGGTTTATCCACAGGATCAAATCAGATCACTCAGATACTAAAAGTGTAGAAAACATCAGAGGACCAAGGCTTGAAGGGGCATGCTAACACGTCGAATTTGGGGCAATAAAGGAAAACCATCAAAGAACACTGGGAATTATCAACTGGTGAGAGACAAGAAAACCAGCAGGATGAAGAAGTCAAATGAAGGAAGTATTTCAAAGAGGACAGAATGATCATGTCATATTCTCTTTAGAGATACAGTAAGATAAGTGCTCACAAGTGCCCACCCATTTCTCCAAGATGGAAGTCATCAATAGCTTTAAAAGAAAAGATACATGAGAATGTGAGAATACAAAGAATGAAATCTTACCATCTGCGACAACATGGATGGACCCAGAGGGTGTTATGCTAAGTGAAGTAAGTCAGGCAGGGAATAACAAATGCCATATGATTTCACTGATATGTGGAATCTGAAAAACAAAACAAAATGAACAAACAAACAAAAACAATGCAAAGAGAAACAGATTCATAAATAGAACAAACTAGTGGTTGCCAGAGGGGAGGGGGGTTGGGAGATGGGTGAAATAGGTGATGGGGATTATGGGATACAAGCTTCCAGTTATGAAATAAAGAAGTCACAGGGACGGAAAGAACAGCATAGGAAATATAGTCAGTAATATTGTAATAACTTTGTGTGCTGATGGAGGGTAACTATACTATCGTGGTGAGCATATCCTAGTGTCCATCATTGACCAATCACCGTGTTGTACACATGAAACCAATACGGTATTATACGTCAACTATACTTCAATTAAAAATTAAAATAAAAAAAAAAAACTTTAAAAGGAGTGGTAGAAAGCAAGTCTGATTGAAGTGGGCTAAGGAGAATTTATGAAGGGACAGTAAAGTATAGACAACTTTCCAGGAGCTGTTTTTCCATGTTGCTCCGATGAGATGATAAAGCTGCTTCTTACATTTGAACGACGCTTGTGCATCTGGGACACTGGAATCTGGAAAGAATATACAGAAAATGATGATGGATGAGGACTTAGGAGCCTTATCCTCCCATGATTTTTAAGAGGAGTTCTAACCAAATCCATAGAGCTGCCCCTCAAGATCGGATGGGGACCCATCACGACTTGCACATGCTAGTACTTTAGTTCTTCTTCATATTTATATTTTAAAAACATTTGTTTAAGTTTATTTGGAGTCTTCTCCAAATAATGAGCTTTGTCCTGTTTGTGAGAGGGTAGATGACTAATGGTCACTATCAATCTCAATCTCAGTACTCCTACCCCACAGATGTAAAATGTCTCCATTCAGCCTGTTCTTTGTTAAGGATGTCCCTTCTCCCAAGTATTCCTTCTAAACATACATGTTATTCTCCCTTAGAGAAATTCTGATAGATTCCTTTTTCTGTTAGGATATAATTTCAACTCCACGAAACAGAAATACAAAATAACAATGGCATAAATGAAATAGAACTTTTATTTCTCTCACACAGAAACATCTGTGCTGGTATAGAAGCTTTGCTTTGCAAGATCACTGGGAGCCTAGACTCCTCTCTTCTTGACCCTCCAACTGTGTGGTGGTGTTCTCATCTGTGTGGTACAAGATGACTCACCGCCATGTTTGTATTCCAGCCAGCTGGAATGGGGAAAGAGGAAGGAGGATGTGCAAACTTTCCTCTTAAGGGCAGGACCTAGAGTGGCCCACATCACTTTATTCTCATCCGTTTGGCCAGTACCCAGTCACAAGGATGTCTAGGTTATATGGTCTTTCTTCAGAGTGGCATTATGCCAGCTAAAAAATCGCCACGGGTGATAGGAAGATGGACACCGATCTAAAACCAGCAACTGTTTCCTTTTCCTACAATGTTTTAGGTTTCTAGTACTCCCTTAGAGGTTGGCACTTGGGCAAGTGGCTGTCCTGCCCCTTATTCCACATCCACCCTTGGGATCATCACAGGATGAAGAGGTAGGGTGACCCTACAGTAAATCTTCCAATGGATACTGCATCTTCTTTCATTTGCTTCACGTATTTAGCTTCTGCATTAGATACAGTTTGAACAAAGGGTTACCCAGTTGCGGTGGTTAATTTTGGGACGAAACCACAGAGTGCACAGATATTTGCTCAAATATTACTCTGAGTGTGTCTGTGAGGATATTTTTGGATGAGATTAACATTTGTATCTGTAGACTGAGTAAAGCAGATAGATTGCCTTCCCTAATGTGAATGGGCCTCATCCAATCAGTTCAAGGCCTGAATAGAACAAAAAGACTTACCCTCCCAAGTGAAAGACAGAACTCTTCTGGCCTGACTGCCCTGAGTTGGGATATTGGTCTTTTTCCAACTTCAAACTCAAATTGAAACATTGGCTCTTCTTGGGCCTTGAGTCGGCTGGCTTTCAGACTGGAATGTACACCATCAGCTCTTCTGGGCCTCCATCTTGCTGACTGGAGATCTTGAAACATCTCAGCCTCCATAATCACTTGTCCAAATCCTTATAATACCCTCCACCCCCCCCCATACACTATTGGTTCTTGTTATCTGGATAAGCCTCACTAATAAGCCAGCTTAAAAAACAAAAACAAAAACAAACCCCCCCCCCAAAACCAACTACTTAGTCTCTATATGTAACAGATGGGAGAACTGGGGCCCAGAATCATTGTGGTCCCCACAAATTAGGTAGCCACAAATATGGGACTAGACTTAGTTTTAATAGTCATTCTAACGTTCTCTCCACAGAGTGTTTCTTGTCTTTCAGGTCACATTGCAGATGAAAACACACTTTTTCATTTAAAAGCATATTCATATGCTGCTTCTCAAGTGAAGTCAATCTTAGGCTTCATATTATTTGAACAATCTCCAGAGAAACTGTAAAAGAAAAATTCACTTCTCATATGAAGTTTTTTCCTAGGCTAAAATGGTGGGAAGATGTGGAAAACAAACATATTTTGCTATTCTAATGATCAGCCTTGGAACAGAAGAGGCTTTAAAACCTGTCTGGTAGCTGAATTGGTTGAATTCCACAAGCAAATGCCAGCATCACCAAAGTGAAAACACAAGTGTTAGAACAAAGAAACACTGTAAGCATTTTGCATTAAGTAGACTAAAATCCAGATTTGATTTGTCAAAGCTCAAAAATAAATTAACTGCTTGCTGTGGCAGAGTTTGCATAAGTAAGACCATGCCCCGTTCTCCCCCATATGTGGGTGGAAGAGAACTGTTAGTCTCTCTGGAGGAGTCAGCGGGAAGAATCATAATTTCTCTGGATACAGTGACAATATTTTCTGTTCCAAAAATTAAGTCATGTCAGCAATGGCTTTTAGGAAGGAGTTAGTGGAAACTGTAGTTTGATAATGACTGAAGTGTTCTGGGAATTTGTGCCAATTATTCTATATCCATACTACAAAAAACCCAACTTTTTTTTTGAGATATGATTCACATAACATAAAGTTCATTGGAAGTGTACAATTCAGTGGGGTTTCGTATATTCACAATGTTGTGTAGCCATCATCACTGCCTAATTCCAGAACACCTTCATGACCCCAAAAAGAGGCCCCTTATCTATGAGCAGTGACTCCCTATTTTCTCCTCTCCGCAATTCCTGGCAAGCACCCATCTACTTTCTGTCCATTTGGATTTGTCTCTTCTGGACATTTCACACACATGGAATCTTATAATATATGGTGTTTTGTGTCTGACTTCTTTCACTTAGCATATAATGTTTTCAAAGCTCATTTACATTGTAACAAGTGTCAGAATTTCATTCCTTTTTATGACCAAATAATATTCCACATTATGGATATACCACAGTTTATTTGCCTGTTAATTGGTTGGTGGACACTTAGGTCGTCCCTACTTTTTGGCTATCATGAATAATGCTGCTACAGTTACCAGTATGAGTTTTTGAGTGGATATATGTTTTCAGCTCTCTTCAGTATATACCTAGTAGTGTAATTTCTGGCTCATATAGTTACTCTATTTTAATATTTTGGGGAAATGCCAAATTGTTTTCCTGAGGATGGGGATACACCATTTTACATTCCTACCGTCAATTTATGATGGCTCCAGTTTCTCCACATTCTAACCAACCCTCACTATTATGTCTTTGTGATAGCCGTCTCGGGGCACATGAAGTGCTATGTCATGGTTTTGATTTGCATTTTCCTCATGATTGAATGATGTTGAGCATTTTTTTCATTTGCTCTGGGTCATTTTCTATCTCCTCGTGAGGTGCCTCCTAGAGGATTTTGCCCTTTAAACAAATGTCATTGTCTGTCTTTTTAATATTGCGTTCTTGGAGTTCTTTAAATAAGTTCTCTGTCAACTGTTTGTATTGCATTTATTTTCTTTCAGTGTGTAACTGGCTTTTTAAATTTTCTTAATGTCTTTCAAAGGGAAGAAAATTCTAATTTTGATGCAAGTCTATTTCATCAAATTTTTTGTTATGCTTTCTGTTTTTGGTGTCCTGTCTATGAAATCTTTTTCTATTTCAAGGTGGTGAAAACTTTCTTACATGTTTTCTTTCAGAGTTTTGGAGTTTTAGCTTCTATGCATAGGCTTAGAATGCATTTCAAGTTAATTTTTCTATATGGTATAAGAGTTGAGGTTTCCCCCATATGGTATCTAGTTGTTCCAACACTACCTGTTAACATTTCCTCACTGAATTTCCTTGACAACTTAGTCAAAGTCAATCGCCATAAAGGTCTATTTCTGGACTCTCTGTACTGATTGCTCTGTTTTGATCTATTTGGACTTTCACTAATACCATATGGTCTTGGTTTCCATAGTCTTATACTTAGTCATGAAATCAACTACAGTAAGTTCTCAAACTTTGATCTTTGCAAGATTGCTCTGGCTCTTCTATGTCTTAGCATTCCTATATACATTTTAAAATCAGCTTATTAATTATTACAAGAAGCCTGTTGGGATTCTGATTGAGATTGCTTTCAGTCTATGGGTTGATTTGAGGAGAAATGAGATCCTAATAAAATCGAGTCTTCCAACCCATGAATATAAGACAACTCTCCCATTATTTCAGTCCTTACTTGCTCAGCTTTCAAAATAGGGGTAATGCATATTTTTCATTACATTTATTCTTCAAAATTTCAGTATTTTTTTGTTATTGTAAATGGTATCGTTTTAAAACATATTTTCAGTTTTTTGTTGCTGGTATAAGTAAGTATATTTTATTTAATTAATTTTTTTAAGGATGAACATATATATGACTTATTTTTTTATTTATTTTTTAATTTAAATTCAATTAGCCAACATATAGTAGTACATCATTAGTTTCAGAGGTAGTGTTCAATAATTTATCAGTTGCATATAACACTCAGTGCTCATCACATCACATGCCCTCCTTAATGCCCATCACCCAATCACCCAATCACCCCATCCCTCCACCCACCTCTCCTCCAGCAACCCTCAGTCTCCTATAGTTAAGCACTTTTGATTTTAGTATATTGACCTTATATTTTACAATCTTACCAAATTCATTTGATTGTTTTAACATTTTCTATTTATTAGGATTTCATTTATACTCAATCATGTTGTCTGTGGATAAAGACCGTCATACTTTTTCCTTTCTTTTGAGATTTTTGCCTTATATTTCCTTTTGTTACTGTATTGAACTGACTAGAACTTGCAGTGTGATGTTGGATAGAGTATTGACATTAGATAGTCTCACTTCATTCCTGATCTTAAGAGGAAAAAACTCATTCTTTCACCATTAAATATCATATTATCTATAGATTTTTTCATAGGTGCCCTTTATCAGATTGAGGGTATTCTTTTCTATTTTTCTGAGAGTTTTTATCACGAAGCCATGTTGAAATTTGTCAAAAGCTTTTTCTGCATCTATTGAAATGATCACATGATTTAACTTTTATCTTGTTATGTAGTGGATTACATTTATTTTCTTTTTTTTCAGATGTTAATTCTATCTTGCATTTCTAGTATAAGCCCCATTTGTCATGACATATTTTCCTTTTTTATACATTGTTGGATTTAAAAAAATTTTTACACCTATGTTTTGAAGGATATTGATCTTAGTTTTCTTATAATGTCCTTGTCAGACTTTGGATACAGGGTTAGGCTGGCCATGTGATGTAGGAGGGTTCTCTCCTCCTCTATTTTCAGACTGTGTGCAATATTGTTAGTATATCCTCCTCAAATGTTAGAATTCTCCAGTATGGCAGATTTTTGGTTGAATCCTCTATAAGCGAATGCTGAGATGGAGTATGAGGGTAAAAGATGTCTCTAAGTGAGGAATGCCTATACTGGGAGAGGGAGGAGTGTGGGTTCAAGGTAGAAGTGACACTTCAGTGAAGACCTAGCCAGCTTGGCCAACCTTGCAGACAGGGAGCTTTGGAGCCAGTCGTGCTCCTGAGAGTTTTTAGGCCTAGCCTTTATACCTTGCCTTGCAGGTTGCTTTAAGGAGGCCCTGACAGTGGACGGGACAGTACTCAGCAGCCAAGGTGAGTTCCTCACCCATCTTAGCCAACTCGGAATCTGGATTCTAATCTGTGTCGCTCAGCTCTCGGGGACGGCCAGCACCCAACAACGTTCTGCCTCCTGTGCTACAGTCCAGGAGGTGCTGGACCATTGGTGGGGCTCACCTTGTTCGCTTCCCATCACTCGAGGATCACAGTTCTGTACTTCCTGTGGGCAAAGAAATTAATCCGTTTCACATATCTTTTTCAGTTTTATACTTGTTTTCAATAGGAGGGTTGGTTCAGGACCAATTACCCCATCACTTTGGGAAGAAAACATCTCTTAGTTAGGCTTTTGACAGCCTCTTACATAGCCCTTTATTTTCATTATCTTCTCTAGAAATTTACTTTTGACACAGCATTATCATTTTAAGATGTATTTTTCCATAGCTGACTAAAAACGTTTAAAAATCTTGGAAACCCCAAAGGCAGCAATAAACCCAAATCACAGCTCAGAATGTTTTGCTAATGTAGATCTCTCTTCAGATGTTCCCTTCTACTCCTACCGTCATAATACCCTTTAATAAAACCCTTTAGAAATAATAAAATAAATAAATAAAACCCTTTAGAAAAAAATAAAATGGATCATATAAACATGTTTCAGGGCAGAGTTCCAGATTCTTCAGCTCAAAGAGAGGAGATCCATTGTACCCACCCCCCCACATACAGTCGAGTTCTACTCCTGGGCCACTTGAACAAGAGCCCTCCCACACCTGAGTGGCATTACCACATTGCCATAGTGGAGCTCTCCTGGCCCGCTCCTTCTGGCTCCTGGCATTCCTTGTACCTACATATGATGGTGGGCTGGGAAGTCAAATGTGTGGGGCTTTTAAGGTTCATGCTTTTCAAGAAAGAGTACTTGGGATAAAAATTGGTTGGCTAGAATGAAAGGAAGCAGGGGATGGTATGGAGAAGGGAGGAGCATTGGACCTATTTCATTTTTGTTTTTGTACATTGCTATGTATACAGTAGGCGCTCATAAAGAAAATAGACACTCAGTGATTGGTACATATGGCATTTCAATATTCAGTATAACTGGTACTTTTCCTTTCTTAGCAGTCAGCTCATTTCAGCCCAACATTTCCCTGTGGAAGGAATCATTGCTTTATTTTGGCACTTTTGAAATAATGGCAGACATTGTGAATGTAGAAGCAATAGCAACGGAATGGAAAAGAATTATCAGCAAGTGAGATTTCTAGTGTGGGTGTTGAAAACTAATGAAATGCTGTATTATTCGGTGTTCTGCTCTAGAGAACTTTTGATATTCTTCTTCTTTAGTTAAATTTGACTCTATTACTTATTATCATTGCAGAAATGTGAAGAATAAAAAGTTCAGAAGCCATTTGTGTTCAAATAGAGTGCAATTAAAAAGTCCCAGGCAAGCATTAAAGTTCATAAACAAGAGAGCTAGCAAGAAGAAAAATTCAAGAAGCAAATGCTGAAGCAAGTTATAACCTGCCAGATAGGAGAAAGGCAATAGAAAATCAGAAAGGGAAAAGAAGGAACAGTTATGACCACTAATTAGCAAATGGAAAAAGATAATTAGCTCCCCCGCCAAAGGCTGAATTATGAAAAACGCTACTTCAGTTTCAACAAAGAAACTCCAGGCAGTGACAAGCTTTTAAACTTCCAATGAAGATTGATGAATAGAAAAGAGTTGCTATCAGGATATTTCAGGAAACAAAGAAATAAATGAGTCCAAGGTACAAGTAAAAAAAAAAAAAAAAAAAGCAGGGCGCCTGGGTGGCTCAGTTGTTAAGCGTTTGCCTTCGGCTCAGGTCATGATCTCGGGGTCCTGGGATCGAGCCCATCACCGGGTTCCCTGCTCGGCAGGAAGCCTGCTTCTCCCTCTCCTACTCCCCCTGCTTGTGTTCCCTCTCTTGCTGTGTCTCTCTCTGTCAAATAAATAAATGAATAATCTTTAAAAAAAAAAAAAGCTAGTGGACTAAAAAATTTCTGCCAAAGGTAGAATATGTCACCATATTCTCATACCCTCTTTTGTGTTTTCCACAGCTATTTCGATTTTTTTATTCAGGATTGCCAGATCCCTCCTAAATGTTTCTCCAGAAGACACTTACTGGTTGTTGGGTCACTCCCATTTGTCAGAATCACATCCTCAAAAAATACTCAAACAGATCTCTTACGGATCTTCATTTTCAAGCTGCGTACCGACCTCATCTATACTGCGATATTATCTTGACTGAGGTGTGATGGTAACTGTTACCGTGAGCACTGAGACAAGACTACAAAGCAGAGGGGTGTCTTGAGACCAAAATTGGCTAAAGAAACATCAACAGTGCAACTTGTTCCTAACAATAACAATAGTTACCACTTCTTGAGTGCCTGGTATAGGCAGGCCCTATGCACAGAGTGTCCAGTGTCCTCTTCAAAACAATCTTATGAGGTTTGGATAATGACCTTTATTTTACAGACGAGGAAACCACAGGTCAGAGAGATTCAGGAACTTCCTCACCATCTCATGCCTGATAAGTGGCAGAGCTGGACTTGACCCCAGTTCTTCCTCACCAAACTAGGTGCTCTTACCCTGACACAATGTTATTATTTGTGAACCCTTTGCAGCTTTAAGTGCTTTCACCTGAGAAATGACAACCGGCCACAGCTGATGACACTTCGAAACAGCTGCTGTGATAAGAGAGAAGAAAAAGAGTGGGGTTGAATTTCAAATCTGAGGTTAGATGCAGAAGTCAGTGATTAAAGTGAAAATATGTAGCTCATAGACAAAGTAAAGTCAGAGTGGCTGTAATGGATTAAGCACGCTCCACCCTAAATACATATGCACCTGTCTGAGGACTCTGAGGAGTAAATACTAGTAGGCATATTGGGGCCAAAAAGGAAAATCTTTTTTTTTAAGATGTTATTTATTTATTTATTTATTTGAGAGAGAGAGCACGAGTGGGGGCCAGAGGGACAGAGAGAGAGAGGAGAAGCAGACTCCCCACTGAGTGGGGAGCCTGATGTGGGGCTCGATGTGGGACTCGGATCCCAGGACCCCAGGATCATGACCTGAGCCGAAGGCAGATGCCCAACTGATTGAGCCACCCAGGGGCCCCAAAAGTAAATTTTTTTTTTTTAAGATTTTATTTATTTATTTGACAGAGACAGCAAGAGCAGGAACACAAGCCGGACGGAGGGGGTGCGGTGGGAGAGGGAGAAACAGACTTCCCGCAGAGCAGGGAGCCCGCATGATGCGGTGCTCGATCCCAGGACCCTGGGATCATGACCTGAGCCAAAGGCAAACGCTTAACAACCGAGCCACCCAGGCATCCCCCAAAAGTAAATTCTTGAGGAATGACTGATACAGGGATAAATTTCTTTCTTTATTTTGGAATCCACCATACCTTCTGTTTTATAGTTGAGAGCAGCCTGCATCCTGGAATTGTGCAGGAGGCAAGGACAGAAAAAGCTCCAAGAAAACCCTTCCCTTTTGTGCCAGTGGACCAACAAGTAGGACCCACTCAGGGCAGAGCACGGGGAAGAAATGCCCCTGCATGTTCTTTTTCACTCTCCCAGTCCTATTCTGGGGCAAGCTCCCATCGTGACACTGTACTTCTATAGCAGGAGAGGCTGTACACGAAATCACCAAGACAGCTAAACCTCAGATCTAAAATACAGACATCTAAGTCTCTGAGAGAAAACCTTTCTCTCTGACCAGCAAGCCCTGTGGTCTTGCACTGCTGTGTCCCTGAGGCAGACTCAGTCACAAGAAGTGTGTGCAGAAAGGATAAACAACAAGGTTCCTAGCTAGAGGACCAGAAAAGGGGCCCCTCGTTGATGGACAGTGTGGGTAATTGAACAAAGAGATGCTCTAAATCTGTGTGTCAAATCCTGGACCCATCATTGAGTTGCACGTACACTAAATTTACCCGAAGCAGCCCAGCAAAGGTTTGGGAAACCAAACTACCATGTGGATCACCTCTCAGGTCCCAGACCTAGGAAGTGCTCACATGGGGTCGGACTCGAATAGTACAGCAAAGGCTTTGAAAACTAAACTGACATGAAAGTCACAGCACACAAAGGGGCATCAGGAGTTGTACTCTGAATCTCATCAGATTGATTGCTTGCTAAAACAAAAACATCAACATTTTCCAGAGGATTTAAACAGGACCCAGAGACTCAAAACAAAACATTCATAACGTCCAGGATATTATCTGATATTACTCAACATACAAAGACCCGGGGACAATCTCGACTACTTTCATGGGAATATAATCAACAGATTCCAATCCCAAGATGACTCAGATGTTGGAGATACCAGACAAAGACTTTAAAGCAATTATTGTATCTATACTTTATGAAGTAAGGACAAACTCTCCTGAAATGAAGGCAAAGATTAAAATTTTCAGCAAATAAGTAAGAACTATAAGAAAGAATTAAAGGAATATTTTAGAGCTCAACTCTTACACTAACTGAAATAAAAAGCCCTACGGAGTAGTTCCATAGGAAAATGGAGGTAACTCAGGAGTTAAGGAACTTGAAAATAGATACATAGAAATTAGCCAGGGAAAATTTTAAAATATCTTATGCATATCAAAACCTGCAGGATGCAACTAAGGCAGTACTCATAGGAAAATTTAAAACATTAAATAAAAATATGAAATTTAAAACATTAAGACATACTAATAAAGAAGAAATGTCTCAGATAAAAATCTGATATTATACCTTTAGAAGCTAGAAAAAGAAGAATTAATTAAATAGAGAATAAGCAGAAGAAAGAAAACAATACTCAGCAGAAATCAATGAAATTAAAAACAGAAAAACAAGGGAGGAAATCAATAAGACCAAAAGCTGGTTCTTTGGAAAGATGAATAAAATCTGTACTGAGCTGAGAGAGAGAGAAGACATGAATTACCAATATCAGAATAAAAAAGATACCATGATAGGTCCCAGTGATATTGACATTGAAAATACAGCAGAATACTAAACAATTCTATGCCTGTAAATTCAACAACTTTGATGAAAAAGATCAATTCTTTGAAAGACACAAATTACCAACACTCATACAAGAAGATATAGATAACCTGAGTGGTTTTATATATATTTAAAAAATAAAATTCATAGTTAAAAACCTCCTAACAAGGAAAACTTCAAGTCTAGATGACTTTATTGGTGAATTATTCCAAATATTTAAGGAAGAAATCATATAAATTCCACATGATCTCTACTTATTCTCTGAGGCCAGAATGACTTGCCAAAAAGAAGGAGAATAAGGAGGAGGGAGAGAAATGAGGGGGAGGAGCCTACAGCTTAAAATCCTTCATGAACACAGGCACAGAAATTCCTAACAAACTATGAATGGTTGAAGTCCAACTATAGATACAAAATATATCACTACCAAAGTGGGGTGGGAGGAGTGGTTTATCCTGGAAATGCAAGGCTGGTTCAACATTCTAAAATCAATCAACATAACTCAACCATATTATATTAAAAACTAAAGAAGAAAAAGCGTAAGATCATTTTAACAGATGCAAAAAATGGATGAAATTCAACAATCAACATATATTCATGACAAAACCCCAAAATGATAAAAAAGTACAAAAAAAAACCACCCCTACTTAATGAAAGATTGAATGCTTTCCCTCTAAGATTGGGAAAAAATAAGGATGTTTGCATTCATGATTCCTATTCAACAGCATACTGGACACTCTAGTCAGTGAAATAAAGCAAGAAAAAGACATACAGACATATTGACAGAAAGAAATAAAACTGCCGTTATTGACAGACCACATGATTACATAGAAAATCCCAAGAATTCTAAAAAAAGCTCCTAGAACTAATTAGTGAGTTTAGACTGGTTGCAAAGTACATGATCAATATATAAAATCAAGTGTATTTATCTCTCTACCACATTGAACAATTGGAAACAAAAATTTTACAAAACTATCATTTTTAACAGTTGCCCCAAAATGAAACGCTTAGATATAAATCCAATGAAGTATAGGCAGACGAAAAACTACAAAATGTTGATGAAAGAAATCAAAGACCTAGATCAATTGGAGAGATATATCATGTTCATGGATTGGTAGACTCAGTATGGTTAAGATGTCAATTCTCACCAAATTGATCTACAGATCTATTGCAATCTCGATCAAAATTACTTCAGATTTTCTTACAATATCAAAAGCTGATTCTAAAATTTATACAGAATACAAAGTAATTAGAATAGCTGAAATAATTTTAAAAAAGAAGAAAAACTTTGGAGGACTCAAGCCACCTGATTTTAAGACTTACTATAAAGTTACAGTAATCAAGAGAACGTGATACTGCTGAACGAATAGACACAGACGTCAGTGGAACAGAGGAGAGTCAAGAAACAGACCCACACTAGTATATGGTTAATTGATTTGCTTTTT
>NC_138370.1:141003630-141032535 GCF_054177405.1 Leptonychotes weddellii
CACAGTTTTGGAACCGGGGTGGAAGGAGCAATTCTTTCTGCCTGTGAGAGAACAGGGGAGACTTTGGGGAAGAAGTTAGCTCATAAGCTGGGCCTTGAAAGAGCAAGATCCAGAAAATCAGAGAAGATAAGTTACATTACAGAGAAAGAAGAAATATTCACTTCAGACCCTTAATGTTCCTGGGTGAAGATTTAGCCAATGTTTGAAGGGGAGCATCAGCTCAGGGGCTCTCAATTCATTATGTGACAGGCTCTGAGGCTATACACCTGCCGACTCATTAACACACGGGAAGCATTTTGTCTCTTTTCCCTCTCAGAAATGAATGTGCCATTTAGTGAAGGGCACGGACTAGATGGAAAATTTACAAAAGCAAGTTATCTCATTTCTTATTTCAGTTTACAAGGTCAATGCAACCTCTCCATCACTGTCTTCTCTGCATCTTCTCCTTGCCTAACTTGGTCAAAGTATATACAGATCGATACAGGTATAGAGAGCTATAGACATAGACGATGTAGAGAGATGTGTGTGTACATATGCATATACATCCTTTTTTCCTATGGATCAGGCACTATGAGCATATAATTAATCTTCACAGATCTGTGAGTTAGGTGGAAGTATTATTCTTATTTTATAGTTAAGGAAACTGAGATTCATTGAAGTAGAGTAGTATGTTCAAAATCACACAGATATGAAGTGAGAGACCCAGGGTTGAGAGGTGTCTGTTTTGCTCAGGACGCCCTGCTCACTCTAGTACACTCTACTACCTCTGACTAGTTCTGTGAAAGAGAAGTCACACTGCGGCAGAGATTGCTCATTGTTCGACAGGCTCTGTTCTCCTTTCTTCCTTCTAGCGATAGAACCTCCTCCCTCCCACCCCCATCAGTTTCAGCAGAGCACGTGGCTTCCCAGCTGCGGCTTCCATCTCTAAGCTTGCTTCGTCGCTAGGTGTGACCTTGTGATTTGGTTCTCCCCAAAAGAATCGGAGCAAAGGTGACCATGAGCTATCTGGGCATCACATCCTGAGTGGGGGTTACCTGCTCTCCACTTTCTTTTTTCCCTCTGTGGCCTGGAACATGGGCATGGTGCTGATGGTCTTCCTTGATATAGCAGACCAGCGAGTTAGAAAAAATGTGGGTATTTGGACAATTTGGTGGAGAGTAGCTTGGACCGCCCACCTACCTCTGGGCAGTTAGGGAGAGAGAAACTTCTATTCTACTTGAGCCACTGTAATTTTTTGGTCTCCTAAATTATACCTTAACTAATGTTGTAAGATGCATGATGTAAGAGCACTATTCAAAATCTCTTAGGGTGTCACAGCAGTCCCATTCCAGATATATAAAAAGGCTCAGTGGTGGTAGGTTACCATTTAAGACCCCTTGACAAAGGCCTATTTGCCTTCTGGAATCACCAGGCTTCATCCCTAAACCGTGTGATCCTGGAGGTCCCTATTGCTTTCAGGGCACACAGCCTTCAGAGGTCAGACCACGCCCTACACATACCTAACGTCAAATGGTAGCAGACTGTAATCACTCTTGCGCCCCAACTGCTAATCTCAGATGACTGCTTTCCTATCACTGAGCAGAACGGCTCAGGTCACCGTTACATCGCCCTGCAGCCTTCTAGTCAAATGTGTACAGAAGGAAATGTGCCAAACAAAAGCAATCATTTTCATTCCCCCTATTCTTAATGATACACTGATGGTATCATTTGTTATCAGATCTCATGGACCTTGGCTCCTGAAGGATACCTGAGCAGATGAGATCCACTATCGGTTTGAACAGGGCTTCTGAATTTTGCTCTAAAGCCCCAGTGATCCCCTGTAGCCCTCGCCAGGACACAGCAGAAGTCACACTCATGGTATGAGAGCAATAAGACTGCTGCAGGAGGCCCAGTGGAAGGAGCTTGGGTTTTACATGGAAAATGGAAGGTCCTGGATTGGCACTAACTGCTGATCTAGAAGACTATAAGCCATCCTAAAGGAAAGTCAGACAAATTGCTCAAGAGTGACTTGTTCTAAGAAAATGGGTTGCTTGGTAGCACTACTCTGTAATTAAAATCTAGCTTGTGAGTTCTAATTGTCTAGGGACTGCTACTTGGCTCTGCTTCTTGTCCAGACCACACCGCTGGCCCTGAATGACTAGCTGGCTGGTGTACTCCGCCTCACTACTGGTCTCCAAGAGGTCAGCTTGAATGGATCACAGCACATCTGTCATCTCTAGACAATTAGAAATTAAACTACGAAAGGAAAGATTCATAATCGTTGGGAATTAACAGACTTCCTTGATCAGCTGATGAAATCTACAAAAAAAAAAAAAAAGGACATTTGCACATGATTTTGCGTATCTCAGAGCTATCCATAGAACCCGTCCATGAACACCCAGATTCATAACCCATGCTCCTGGGGCTGGTTGGTAGGAGTACATTTGCACAAAAATGTATCATAATATTCAACACTGTCATTCACTAAGTTGGAAATTCCTTCAGGACAAGAGTTATAATATAGTGACCTGGTACAGCCCTGCAGAGTAGGTGTTTTATGAGATGTATAGAGAACCAAGTACCACAGGCTTCATTTTTCCATTTGGTCTAAAGATTTTTAGTCAGAATACCTTATTTTTGGAAATATTTAGAAATGAGGTGACAGAGAGAGTGAGGAAAGTGGTAGGGACTCAATGTCCAGGAATTCTCAATTTCATTCATATGTAAATCATTTAATAGCTTAGAAATGATTCAGCAGCTGGTCACTGGCCCCAGAATAAATCTTTTAATAGGCAAGAAGCCTGGTTCTTTTTCACTGTTAGAAGATCCAGCCTAAAATTGATGTCATACTTTGAGCTGTCTAATTCTGTTCACTAGCATAAAGATTCTTAACTTGATTTCAGTTTAAAAAAAAAAAAAATCACTACTGTTTCTTGCCTTCTGTGACAGAGACTGTTAGCTGTTCCTCATACTCATTTTCTCCTCCCTTAGTAGACAACGTCTGGGTACTGGCTGGACACATGACTGCCCAGTACAAATACGCCATTTCCCAGCCACCTTTGCAGTTGGGTGTGGCTATCTCACTAAATTCTGGCCAAGGGGTTGTAATTGATTTGTGTTAACAGTTAGGAATTGTCATTAAATACCGGTGGGGGAGAGTATCTCTTCTCTTGTTCCTATCCTCCTTTCTGCTGGTTGGAATGTAGACTTAAGGAAGAGCCATCGTGGACCCCAAGGTCCAGATGCATATTGGAGAGCCCGAGTCCCCGTCATTGTGGAGCTGCCCCACTGGTTCTGAATTGTTTCAGGCTCTTCAATACCACCCCCACACTTGGAGATTTGCTAGAAGGACTCTCAGCATTCAGCACATAGTTGTGCTCATGGCTAAGATTTAGTACAGCCATGTAGTAAGGATACACAGCCTGATCATAAGGGGGAAAAAAAAACACACAGAAAGAGTCTGGAGGAATCCATATGCAGGCTTCCTTTTGCTCTCCACCTCCTATGAGGGTTCACATAGAATCCATTCTTCCCCCAGCGGTGGAAATACAGCAACACATGTGAGATGTCTCTACACAGGGAAGCTTGTTTGAGACTCAGTGCCCAATGGTAGGTTACCATTTAAGACACCCCCTGCCCAGCACATACCAAAATTCCAAATTCTTAGAAGGAAAGTAAACAGATAGCTGAGGCCCAGTGTTCACTGATCAAGATTTTTGATCTGTTAAAAAAAAAAAAAAAATCCCCTAGTATTTTCTCTCATTCTGTGGCAGAGATTGCTATTATTCCCCAATATCAGCTTATTGTCAATTTGGGGGACAACCAAGAGCCAAATTTCCAGATGCCGGCTAAGGGCTGACCTTGCAAAAGGCCTTTCTAAGGAGAGCAGTTTCGGAGTTGCTACTTTAACTCCTCTGCACATGGATGACCTACATTTACTTAAAAGAGAAATGAACTTTCCACTAGTTTAAGCCAATGTTTCTCTGGGTTTTCTGTCTATTGTAGTCTAATCTACTTCTAATACACTTCCTTCTTCATGTACTTGAAACCTAAGTAGAACTAAACCTTGGTGTCCAATTTAACAGTGGAGGCGGATACTGCAGGCTCACTGAGATATATTCATTTAAGAATGCATGTTTTCAGGGGCGCCTGGGTGGCTCAGTCTGTTAAGCGTCTGACTCTTGATTTAGGCTCAGGTCATGATCTCCGGGTCATGAGATCAAGCCCCAAGTTGGGCTCTGTGCTGGGCGTGGAGCCTGCTTAATATTCTCTCCCTCTCCCCACCAATGCTCCCCACCGCCGTCTCTGTCTCTTTAAAACAAAACAAAACAAAACAAACAAACAAACAAACAAACATGTTTTCATAACTCCAAATTCTGCTTGACAACAGGCAGCATCAATTTACAGAAGAACCGAGTTCCCCAAGGTTCATTTGTAAACTGACTGCATAAATCAGCTCATAAAATAAAGCCAAGGTTAGTCTAAGGTGCAGTTAGAGAGACCAGGTTCTAGTTGAGAACCTGCAACTTGCTTCTTACTTCTAGGAACCCGATTGAGGACCAGGAGATGACCATGTGCAGAGAATGACTTGGGGATGACATTGCTCTGGCTTACTGTAGACCTGATAAATCACAGAGCCTCTTTAACATTTCAGCTTCACTATGGTAGTTCACATTGAGAAACACTGCACTTTGTAGATTTTCTGCTGAATTCACGCTCCAGAGGTTTGGGGTTTTAAAAAAAAATTTTTCTGGGCACCTGGGTGGCTCAGTTGGTTAAGTGACTTCCTTCGGCTCAGGTCATGATCCCAGAGTCCTGAGATTGAGTCCCACATCGGGCTCCCGGCTCAGTGGGGAGCCTGCTTCTCCCTCTGACCCTCTCTCCTCTCATGCTGTTTCTCTTTCTCTCTCTTTCTCTCAAATAAATAAATAAAATGTTAAAAAAAAATTTTTTTTTCTTATTGCTTGCTTTTTGGAATGGGAGGGACTCTAACTCGTTCTCATTTTACAGAGGTAAAATGTAACATATCTCAAAAGACCCAGCAAGTTAGCAAAAGTAGAAATAGAAATCCGTCCTCTTGATCCCCGTCCACATACCACCTTGAATAATCAATCTCCTATGATCCTCTGCTCATTCAGAAAACTGGGAACTCTGGATCCTCTGTGAAAACATATCTGAGCACAAGGACAGTCCCTAAACATTGACTCACTGACGGACTATAATGTCACTGACTCACTTTCCAGCTGTGTGGTGCTTTCTGAGGCAGGAAGAAAAGTTTTCTCGTAGAGGCATGTGGATAAACAGAAGGCAGTTCACTCTATGACATTACATTTGCTTCTTGGGGTATTTTAAATGGTGCCCGTGGGAGAGTAAAAATTATCCTGGGATGCAGGAAGCAGCTCAGTACCTCTGTGCTGATTATAACCACAGGGTTTCCCTTCAAGTCAGCTTCAGATACTTATTTGGCAACTTCTTTTGAGGTACTTCTAAGATACTCGTTACTAACATTTAAGCCACTAATTAAATTGCATGCACACCAAACAATACTGCAGTTTTCACATGCTTGTGTGAGCACTGGGTAAATGTTACTTGGGGATGCTAATATCTATTCATCAAACGAAAAGACATTTCCCAGTTCCTGAATAACAACCCCTTTTAAAGAAAAGTATATACTGAATGTGAAAACCCTAGTCTTAAAATCAAATAACTCAGTGGGTTTTCTGGATATTATTTGGAACCACTGCTGGGAATTTGCTTTCTGCCCACTTATTTGAGATGTCTGTGGGCTGACCAGAGTCTCAGGCAGCTTAATAACGAGGTGTAGAAAAACCATCAAATTGCTGAGGGCTGCTCTTTGTCACCTGATGGTAATGCTGAGCAAAACATGGAAGTCCGTATGAGTACAATCAAAGCGGAAAAGAAATGTGTGTGTGCACACACAGGTCCCGAAACACCAAAGAGATCATTCCCTTTGCCTGGGAGCAGTGGGGATGGTGGGAAGGCAGGGATTTGGGGTGAACCTCAAACTAACCATTTACCAGCGTGTACGAGCCTCAGATCTAGATAAGGGCATGGTGTTTTGAGGATAGAAATGAGAATATTTAGGCAAACATCCGTGGAGTGTTGCAGAGATACTAAGAGGTCTGTCTCACCCCCTTCCATCCACTTCCCAGTGGGGGAAAAATGTTCTTACTGTCGAAGACATGATTAGATTCTTAAAAGTGTAAGAACGCAGCTACATAAATTGGGAGACATATGTCAAGGTTCTGTTGTTTTTTTTTTTCCCAACAGAAAAGAAATACACACTTTTACATTTCCACAGATGATGACACCCCAGTCATTCTATCACTTCGCAGATGGCATTCCATGAGCCTGCCAGTGACCATGTGTTTGCTCATATGGGCATCTTCCAGAGCTTGTTGGTATCAAAGTTCTTTTTCTCTTTCAGTTTCTGACTTCTTGACCATGAAGTACTTACCTGATTATGTATGGTTTCTTTCTTGCTAATGGCACTTTTTTAAAAAGTAAAAGCAAAGGTATTTTTGCGAACCACCTGTCCCCATCCCTCTGTGGCTTTGTGACATGAACAGACCCTGCCTATTTGTCTCTATCCCTCCTGCTTCTCTTCTATCACTGCCTCTTCACTCATGAGTCCATTATTCCCGAGAAAGAAGAGTCTCCAATGTTCCAGGCGCACAGAAATAACTTTTCCCTAGAATAATGTTTCTAAACTACGGGATGTGACTTTAGGTGACACACAGATGCTCCATTAAGTGACATTTTATCACATTCTGAGAAAACCATTTTCTTTTAAATTCTCCTTTAGTCCTTCTGATTCCACAAAGGGGAGAGCCGCAGGGTTGCACTATTATGCTTGAACATTTCTCTAACATTTCAGTCTTCGTTTGTAACAAAGGAAGAGCAGATCATGGGTTCAGAGTCTTGGTTGCATGAAGAATTTAATTACAGAGAGTTTTTTTTTTTCCTTTGCAGTTTTTAATTCGACTAGCATTTTTAATTTATGCCAAATGATACATTGCTTTTATTGATAAAAATAAGCAATTGGGTTTCCTCTTAAAAATAAATTTCCCATAGCACATACCCTCCCCAATGTCTATCACCCAGCCACCCCATCCCTCCCACCCGCCACCACTCCAGCAACCCTCAGTTTGTTTCCTGAGATTAAGAATTCCTCATATCAGTGAGCTCATATGATACCTGTCTTTCTCTGATTGACTTATTTCGCTCAGCATAAAAATCTTAAAAAATTATATTCCTTGAATTTTAAAAGCAAGTGATTTAAAGAAGCAAACCATAGTTCAGATAAGACATGAATATGTCAAAATTGTGAGGGCGGCACTTGTATGGTTTAAGTTTGAACATTTGTTCAGGAACTGAGAAAGAAGCTAGACATGTAGAGGGGGTGAGTAGGTGCTGCTCAGAACACACTGATTGTCTCCAAAGAAACATAAAGGCCACATCCTCGTCTACTGATTCCCACCAGCACCCCCGCAGGGCCGCCATCACTGCGATAATCATCACCCCTCCCCATCACCTCCTTGACTTGCCACCAGCAGGAATGCACGTCAGCATCTCACCACCCTCCTCCTCAGGTTCCAAATGGCAACCTGAACAAAGAAAAGAGAAAATATTTCAATTGAGATAGTTACACATTTTGATATGAAAAAATATAGAGAATGGAGAATATCCTCCACTTACCACAGTGGGCTCCAAAACTACCAAGTACCTCAGCATCTACAGGGAGAAAACATTCTTAATTTAACATATTATGACCCCAGAGAGGAGTCCATTGAAATGGTCAGTATATATTTTTTAAGAGACAGAGAATGTGCAAGTGGGGTGGGGTGGTGGGGAGAGACTCTTAAGCAGGCTTCATGCCCAGTGCGAGTCTGACCTGGGGCTCGATCTCAGGACCCTGAGATCATGATCCGAGCAAAGTCAAGAGTCGGTTGCTTAACCTACTCAGTCACCCAGGTGCCCGGAAAAGGTCAATATTTTTAAATGTAGTAATTATGGCATTGATTACCTATTGCTACAACCATGCTGGGTAGTTAACTCACAACCACACAAAATCTCAGCAGCATATAACAGTAGGTGTTTATTGTTTACATGTGTGGGGTGGTCAGTGAGGGGCTCTGCTGATCCTGGCTGGGCTCGCTTCAGTGTCAGGGTGCTGGCTGGCAGTTCACTGTCTGAGGCTGGCCTCAGCTGGGACCACCTTCACTCTGCTGCCCGGTCCCTTGTTCACTAGCAGGTAGCCTGGAGAGGTTCTTGTGGTAACGGTGGTTCAAGACCCTGCTTGCATCGCATTTGTGATCATCCCACTGGTCTAAAGAAGTCATATGGCTGGGCCTAGAGGCAAGCGGGAGGGCATGGCAAAGTTCCCTGGCAAAGGGCATGGATATAGGGAGGGATAGTGAACTGGGGCCATTTTGCAATCTACCACACCCTTAAAATGCACTTTTGAAAAAGATTTCAGACAATTGTTTGAAAAATTTAAAGCCATGTTGGAATAAATACATTCTTGAAAAATACCAGCAAGATGGTAAGACATACCAAGGTTACATCTTATACTATAATGATCTTCATCATTATACCTAATTGTGTTTCTTCAACAAAACTGGGATGGGGGGATCCTGTTTTTTTTTAACAGTCAATATGTTTTATTGTGAACATTCTTGTATGTCATTAAATGTTTCTTTAAATGCACAATTTTAAATAGTGCCAAAGTATGTAGTTAACGGATGTTCCATGATCTAGTTAACCAACCCCTTATTATTAGATATTTTTGCTGTCTCCATTTTTTCATTTTTTTAACAGTTTTATTTATTTATTTGAGAGTGAGAGAGAGAGAGAAACAGCATGATAGGGGAGAAGGTCAGAGGGAGAAGCAGGCTCCCCGATGAGCCAGGAGCCCAATGTGGGACAAGATCCCAGGACTCCAGGATCATGGCCTGAGCCGAAGGCAGTTGCTTAACCAACTGAGCCACCCAGGTGCCCCTCATTTTTTCATTATATTGGACACAGCTACAGTGAAAATTCTTGTATATGAACAGGGATCACATCTTTGACCTCTTTTTTACTTCCTCACCTTGCAGGAAGCTGAACAAATAGTCCCTGGTCAAGTGAAGCCCACAGGAGAACAAAAGCTTTCCAAATGGCCACTTTATTTCCTTGTTTGTTTTGTTTCTTTGTTTTTAAAGATTTATTTGTTTTAGAGAGAGAGCGTGAGCATGGGTGGGGGGAGGAGGGAGAGAGGGTGAGGGAGAGAGAAACCCAACAGGGCTGGTTCTCAGGACCCAAATGGAAGCCAAAGGTCAGTTGCTCAACTAGCCATGTCACACAGGTGCCCCCAAATTGTCACTTTAAACACGAACATTGAATTGTTGAAAATAAAAAAATATCCTTGGATCTGATGATAACCTTGTTTCCTTTTTTAAGCAGAAAGCAGGGAGGGATGGAAGAGCAGTGAGATGACATGACTTTGCTCCTTCAGAAACCAAGAGAGATGTTTATTGCCAAAGCCTCCTGAAAGCTAAGATTGTGACTGGAAGGCTTTCAGCTTCCTGCCTGACCCTGGTAGCCTCAGTCTGCAGGTCAATCGCGTGAAGAAGTGGTAGCCTCTAGGCCCAACCATCTGCACACCAGTGGAGATTGGAAACATGACCTGGCGCTGCTTTGGAGAAGTAACTTATTTTTGTTTGGTGAGAAGCTGGGGCAAGGGTGGTGAGAAGACACTGCCCTAAATATGATATAATCCAGCTGTCCAAATAGGTACAGTTCAATTCAGCCAGCCGTCCGTTCCCCCGAACCCAGATGTTTGTCACCACGCAATCTCAGATTATCTTTCCTTACATCCAACATAACTTGTACTCATCATGTTTGTCGAAGAGCTGCATTTGCTTTTAATTAGAAGACATCTATTTGGATTCCCTGGGATTCCTTTGCTTCAGCTCAGAGACACAGCCTACATGATTAATAAGCTTTGAAGCATAACTACCTGTGTCTTATGACAAATCCCTGAGGTTTTCCTTCCATCTCTGAGTTCAGATATAAGAATATCAGTATTGCACTAACACTAGCTATTTTCTGATTACTAGTATTTGTTAGCATACAGATAATTCTGTTGCATTACGCATTCTCCAACCACTAGCTCTCATCATGGCAGTGGACTCTTCATATCTGCATGTCTTTGTGTTCAAAAGTCTCCAACAATTATGTTTGCTAGTTAGACCTACTTCGAAGTCTGGTCAGATGTGTGATCTTGCTTAGGTCATTAACAGTGCTTCTGAGCTTAATTTCCTTAACTGAAAATTAGAGGGGAATAAAATGGTGTTGCGAGGATTATACGTCATAAAATATTTCAAACAGCCAACAGACTGCCTGGTATGCAGTATGTATGCAAAGATTTCTGCTCCTTCCACTCCTTGTAAAACCTCTAGCTAAGGGGCTCCTGGGTGGCTCAGTCAGTTAAACCTCTGACTCTCGATTTCAGCTCAGGTCATGATCTCAGAGTCCTGAGATGAGCTCTGCCTCTGGCTCCTCGCTCAGCGCAGTCTGCTTAAGATTCTCTCCCTCCCCCTTCACCCCCCCACCCCCCACTCACATGCAGACTCTCTCTCTCAAATAAATAAAATAAATCTTAAAAAAAGAAAAAACAAACAAACAAACTTTAGCTAGGAGTCTGACTTTCTGAGTGCCTATCCAGTCCTACTTCCAGGGACTGAGGCAGATTTTCAATGAGATTAGTTTTTAAGCTTTAGTCCTTCTGTCTGGGAGACAGTGAGCAAAGAAAGTAAGAGAAAAACCCTCTATGAATATCTTGGATATGCTGGAAGCAAATGAGGGTTATTCCATAATGGGTCCCTTTCCTGTGAGATAGGCTTCTAGACCATTTTTTGATCTGATGCTTTGCTTACCAAGAGCATCTTCTGCTGATTTTATTTCTCAAGTATATCAGTAGTAGGTACCAGAGGAGCATGTATCTTACATTCATGACTTTAGGAAGATATGTCTATTATTAAAAATAAATACATTGATTATATGATTAATTCTTTTTATTTTCACCAACTTGTTTATCAGGAGTTTCTTTCCAAAAGATGACTTATTCTTGATGAGAAAACGAAATCCAGATTCTGAGCCTATGAAGCTGAGCCAAGCCCAAGAATGATGCCAAAGCACCCGGACAGGTGCTCTTGAGGCTCTGCTGGGTCAACAGATAGCCTGTCCTCCTCTCTGTCCATTTGTCTTTCACTGCCTACCCCCCCTTGCTCTGTCTTCCCTTTCTTTTCCTCCCTCTCCTATCTCTTTCTGAATTCTCTGCTGTGCTCCGATCTGCTACCTTGTCATGACTCCTGGCTCCTGGCCTTCCCTCACCATTAATATCTTGCCTGGTTTACACTCACCTCCTTGTTGTAGCTTCCAATTTTTTTGTCATGACAGAGTCATATTTAAGCCAGCTACAGGTTGAAGCATAAAATAAATATTTACAGATGGAATCTGAGAGGTCCAGCATGATTCTTCTTGTAACTAGAATGAGGTTTACAGAAACAGTTCATGTTATTGCCCACCTCCACCAGCCACTCTGCTCACTGCCTTACATGTACGGCATGGGCTCAATGTTTGCCTCAACCCAGAATTCATTTATAGAAACCCTAACCTCTTCCCATGTGCCTATATTTGGAGATGGGGCCTCTAAGGAAGTAATTAAAGTTAAATAAGGTCACAACCATGGGGTTCTGGTCCAATAGAACTAGTGTTCTTGTAAGAAGAGACATCGGTGAGCTTTAGCACACTCTCTCTCTCCCACCAAGCCCGCACATGGAGGGAAGCCCTAATGAGCACACAGCAAGAGGAGCAGCCTTATGCAACCCAAGTGGAGAGTTCTTATCAAACCCTAGCATCTTAATCCTGGGCTTCCAGTCTCCAGAAATGTGAGAAAACAAATTTCTGTTGTTAAAGCTGCCCATTCTGTCGTATCTTGTATGACAGCAGACTAACATATGCACTAATTCATTTCATCTTCTCAATAATTGTATTAGGTCTTATTATTGTTATTCCCATTAAAAGATGAGGGAACTGAGGCAAATAGGGGAAAGTTATCTGCTCCCAAATATTCAGTTATTATGTGGTAGAGATAAGAATTTGAATCCATGTAATTTAGCTCTAGAATTCAAGTTCTTAGTGGCTCCATATTTTTCCTTGGGCCTAATACCATCAAACCAACAAATGCACCCCACTTAAATTATGGAGAAAATAAGCTTCTTTCAAAGTGTGAAATGGTGAAGGTAATTTTGAGAGAAACTGCTTTGAGTTCAAAAGTACTGAGTTTGACTTAAGACACACAACTTGGGGGCACCTAGGTGGCACAGCTGGTTAAGCATCGACTCTTGGTTTCAGCTCAGGTCATTATCTCAGGGTTGTGAGATCAAACCCCGAGCCCCGTGTCGGGCTCTGTGCTTAGGGGGGAGTCTGCTTGAGATTCTCTCTCTCTCCCTCTGCTCCTCCTGCTCATGCTCTCTCTCTTTCTCTCTGAAATAAATAAATAAATCTTTAAAAAAAAAAAAGACACAATAACTTAGTCAAAATGTATGAATTGATAGTAAATTAAAATACAACATTGACACTCATGGCATTTCTGCTGAATTAAAAAACTCTTTGATTTGCATTATTACATTTAATATTCACTACTTTTCAACTTAGTAGATGTATTTTTAAAATTCCATTTATTGCTTTGAAGTCTTAAATCACTCTGCTATGGAGTCACAGCAGAGAAGGCATGGTCCCTCCTTTGGAGGAGATCAGTCATAGGGAAGAAAGCAGACGCTAATACCCAGGACATGCCCTGACACATTTAGTCAATAAATAATTTTTTGAGACGTTACCATGAGCCAGGTACCACTGAGAGATGACTATCTATTTTACCCATCCCCATGTCCCCCTCCCCTCTGGCAACAACTAGTTCTTTGTATTTGGGAGTCTGTTTTTTTTGTTTGTCTTGTTTTCTTTGTTCATTTGTTTTGTTCCTAAAATTCCAGATGTGAGTGAAATCATAATGTATTTGTCTTTCTCTGACTGACTTATTTCACTTAACATTATACTCTCTAGGTCCATCCATGTCATTGCAAATGGCAAGATTTTATTCTTTTTGATGACTAATACTCCATTGTAGATATATACCACACCTTAAAAATATATATATATTTTATTTATTTATTTATTTGACAGAGAGAGAGCTGCAGAGGAAGAGAAAGAAGCAGACTCCCCGCCAAGCTGAGAGCCTGATGTGGGATTCGCTCCCAGGCCTCTGGGATCATGACCTGAGCCGAAAGCAGATGCCTAACAGACTGAACCACCAGGCGCCCCTTTATTTTTAGTTTTTTGAGGAACCTTCATACTGTTTTCCACAGTGGCTGCACCAATTTGCATTTCCACCAGTAGAGCACAGAGGTTCCTTTTTCTCCTTCTGCGGTCTCTTTAGAGAAGAACCCTCTATGTATTTGTGGGGGTAGGGGAGCTAAATGCCTGACTGCTGTTGTTCTGAGCACAGAACTTTGGAAGGGGGTGCCACTGCAGGTCATTTATTCCATTTGACTCTTGAATAATACCTGTGTTTTCTATCTCACTTCTCATTTTTGTCCTCCATTGTACCATATGCAGTTTGCAAGGCTGGCATGTCCTCAGGACTCTGGCAAGCAGGATCCCCGATACACTCAGCCTTTGTCCTTATAGGACCTGCCAGGACTAGGGGTTGCATTGCCCACCCTGCTTCATCAGTCAATATTCTTCCATCTGCTTCCAGTCTCCTGGGAACTTGTTAAGCTCTCTCACACTCTGATGGGCTCCCTCCTGTCCTGGCTGCCATTCTTTAGTGTTGCTTTAGTGTGATCATGGGGGATAGGAGATAAACATTATGCTCAATTTGTCACCTTAGGCACTGCTCCATTTGTTTTAATTATGAAAACATGGTGTGTTGTGTTTGATTAAGGTAGGCTAAACTGCTGTAGCACATTGATCCTAAAATGCATCTGATATAATAGAAGGTTATTTCACATTAGTATAATAACCCAAGGGTTCAGGCAGTGGCTCTCCCTAATGCAGGGACTCAGGAACCCTAGGGGTTTGGCCATCCCTCATGTGCCTGGCCAGCAGAAGAGGAAAGAGGGTGTGGAGGAGGCATGCTTGCTTCTCAAAATCTTTGGGCCAGCAGCACGTGCAGCATGTCTGCTCACATTCTTAGGTGGGAACTGGTCGTAGGCCCACAGCAAGATTCAAGGAGCCTGGACAACGCGGTCCTTAACTAGGCAGCTCTTCTCAGCTGCACCTCAATGTGATGCCGAGACAGATGGATCTGGTTCTCCACCTGGTCTCCTTTGCCATATGTGAACGGGTGCAGAATGCAGGTGAGAGGCGGAGGTAAGAACTGGGCAGGATTACCGTCTGCTCGGTGACAATTACTAGCCTATAACGGCGGTGGGGTATGGTACCGTCACACCTGTGTGTTCCCCAAAACTACCATGCGTCTCCCTCAGCTGCTGTGGCTGCTTTGAAGGGAAACTGCAGGAAACGATGCTCATTTAATAAAATCTATGTGTCAGGCACTCCGCTAGGTGATTTACATACAAGCCAGACAACACATGCTCTCCTGAGTCACAACAAAAGCTGTTTCTCTCTATGAAATTTGGGCTCCCTGTGGGAAAGGCATAGTACTTGGGGATCTTTTTAAAGGAATAATTTGGCATAAAATCATTGCTTACCTACTAGGTGTTAGAATGGTAGTGCCAGGTCTTAGGAACCCAGGGATGCAAAGGGCTCCATGTCTAATTTTTCAGGAGCTCAGTTTTCTCTAAAATGCAAACAAATGATCGTAATACAATGTGATGCATGTCATAGGGGAGAGGGGGCAGGAGAGAATTTTTTCTGCGTAGAGAGACAGGGCAGGCTGGGAGGAGCGGATTGGGGGTGTCAGAAAGCAGGCGCTTAGCATTTAAACAGGGTCTTGAAGGATAGTTAAGAAATTGCCAGAGAGAGGGCGCCTGGGTGGCTCAGTTGGTTAAGCGACTGCCTTCGGCTCAGGTCATGATCCTGGAGTCCCGGGATCGAGTCCCGCATCGGGCTTACTGCTCAGCAGGGAGTCTGCTTCTCCCTCTGATCCTCCCCCATCTCATGCTCTCTCTCTCTGTCTCATTCTCTCTCTCAAATAAATAAATAAAATCTTTAAAAAAAAAAAAGAAATTGCCAGAGAGAGAAAGGAGGAGAGGTATGTGCAGGCAGAGAGACTACTGTGTATGAGTCAACATTCATGGGTTGCCCAGGGAGCGACTGGCTGGTTTCCCATGGGGCACACCAGCAAGATGAGGCTAGAAAGGGGAGATGAGCATACAGTTCCCCCGAGACCAGGGTTTCTCCACTTCTGCACTATTGACATTTGGGGCCAGATAATTCTTCGCTGTGGCAGGCTCTCCTGTGCATTATAGGATGTTTAGCAGCCTCCCTGGCCTCTGCCCACTAGATGCCCGTAACGCTTCCCAAGTTGTGACAATTGAAAATGTCTGCCTAGATGTTGCCAAATGTCTCCTGGGAGACAGAATGGCTCAGTTGAGAACCACTGCTTTAGACAGATGTCATCTTGCTTTGATCGCCCACCATAGAATTAAGTACAGTGTTCGCATCTAGTAGGTCTATATGCAAGTTGAGGCAGATCCCCTTTGAGCCAAAGTGCCTTATTCCATTAGCCAGTAGCCAGTAGCTCTGCTCTGGCTCAAAATAGTGTTATGAGGATCAGCCAATACGTAATACTTGCCCTTTATTTTATATCATGGTTACCTTTAAAATGCCTGTCTTTGCAGTAAACTGAAAGCTAGTCTCGTAGGCATTCAGTTTACATTTATTTCCTTAAATGCAAGAGTAGGTCATTTAAAAATAAACTGAGATCCAAGCAGATTAAAAATGATTTTCGAATGTGCTTTCTATTTTTGCAGGCCAGAATGATCTCTTTCATGCTTTATGACCTAACCCCTAAAAAAATAATACTTTGCTCACTTGCCAATGCCCCTGCAGTCCATCTGGGGAAAGTATCAGTCAGGCTCCTACATGTTCTCAACTCACTGTTGACTTTGCTGCCTGCACATCTGGCATCTAAAACATATGGATCATTCTTTAATCAACAGCCCCGAATATCATCACTTTGAACACCTGTCAGAGAATTTATCTAAGAATTGATTGCAGTTCAGCATTTGCCAAGAGTGCGATCCAGACATCTGATTTGCAGGGAGGCCATCCAAATGGCATATTAACTCCTTGTTCCTCTCGGTTTCCTCCTTCTCCCCCTGCCCGGAGGCAGCTCATTAGAAAAACAACAGGTCTGGGCTCTATTATTCAAGCTTTTCACAGCAGTGCTTTTGGTGGAACTAGGTTGTGAGTTCGCTTTTTTTTTTTTTTTTTGTAGAGGGAAATATCAGAAATACCCATTTATGGGAAAAATCTGTCTTTTGAAGAATCATAGTCAGAGTTGTTGTCGGTTATAATCCGATGTCTGCTTCCTAAGAGTGAGCTGAGTTCCGGTTCCAGCAATGAGGGAAGAAAAGCCAGAATGTACCTTTGGACAGAACATGGGCAGGTTCCAAGGCCAGGACCAGGAATGGCCAGAAGGAATGACAGTGATGACCGCTTGAAAGGAATGAAGCATGCTCTGGAGTAATGGCAAACTTGAAGGGCTGGGATAGGGCGGGGGCATCTTCCAAGCCTTCGCAATTGGTCCTTCGGACACCAGCAGGCCCTCAGGTGAAACCTAGGGAAGAAAAAAGGACATTTTCGCTCTAAGCGAGATGGGACACCTGGGTCGTTTAATTTGAATTGAGACTGAGTATACAAACAGACAGTGGCTGGACCACATATAAGAATAGAACTCTGGGGGTGCCTGGGTGGTTCAGTTGGTTAAGCATCAGGACTCTTGATTTTGGCTCAGGTCACAATCTCAGGACCATGAGATCGCGCCCTGCGTCAGGCTCCATGCTCAGTGGGGAGTCTGCTTGGGATTCCTTCTCTCCCTCCCCATCTCTCTTGTCTTGTCTCTTCTCTTCCCCCTGGAGAAATTCCACTCATCTTCCCAGGCCCAGCATGAGTGCCCCTGCTTCTGAGGAGGCCTCCCCATCAATCATTAGCAAAATCTTAGGAATTCTATTCTTCCTCCATGTTAGGATGACACAGCCACCCAACACTCAATGTCAACGAGAAAGAAACCAGTATTTCCTGAGTATTGTCTATTTTCTGGGTGTTTAGTCCATGTGTCATTTCATTAAATCCTCTCTTAACTTTGTGAAGTAAGAATTCCTCCCTCCACTTTGCAGATGATGAAAGCAAGCCCTTAACTCATCGCAGAGAATTAAAGATGTGTCTGTCTTTTCTAATTAGGTTGTGAGCTCCTTGGTAAGATTATTTCTTAGGAATTTTAAATCTTCATAAAGAGGAAATGCTGGGCATATGAAAGATGTTTCACAAGGACTTGGTGAGTGAGCAAATGAATGAATGACTACAGGCCAGGAAAAGTGAATTTGTTTACAAGCCTAGTCTGGCTTAGAGGACTAATTATTCAAAAGCATGGACCATACGGTTCCTATAGGTAAAGGATGATATAAGTCAAACCTTTTCTTTTACCCAGGCCCAGTTTTTCTGGACAGGAAATCAATCATCATAAAATTCCAGGTGGACGCTGGAAGTGTTTCTAGTTCTGGCCACGTAGGTTTGGGGGCTTTGATGTCTGTGAGTCGCGTGTTGAAGAGTTACCAGGCAGCAGGGGCTCCTGCCTAGGTGAGAAGACAAATGTCAGCAGGTGATCTACAAGTTGTGCCTAAGCAACAGAAAAGGAATTTTCTCGTGTAATCAGTGTATATGAGAGTGTATCATTTCACCCAGCTTTGGGGAGTCCACATCTTTGGTGCCTTGGGTTTACTTAATTATTTTAAACATTTTTGTTGAAAAGCTGTCATAGCAACAGCACCAACAAATATTTTGAAGGGACAAATTCTATTTCCAGCACCCTCAAGTAGTGTTTCATTTTTGCCGGTCATCTACCCCTGCTCATCCACGCATAAGCATTTTATACGCGTGCAGCCACAAAGCAATGTCTATTTTGAATTCTGCCATTTCATTTAACAGCACATCAAAAACAGTTTCTATGTTTCCAAAGCCTTCATATTTAAAAATTTCAGTGTTTGCACAATATTCCGTAACTTACTAAATTATTCCCACATTGTTGTGCAGTTAGTTCCCTCCTCATATTTTTGGTGTTTCTTAGGTAACATTTGCAGGAAGCATCTTCTTGCACATAATTTTTGCCTTTTGGTTAACATGTCCTTAGAATAGATTCTTAGGAATAGAATTTCTGACGTCTTTGTGGCTTCTGCTACACAATACCATTTTGCTTTGCAAAAGCACTTCTACTAACTTAGAAAACCAGATTAGAGCTTGAGGAGGATGTCTTGCTATGAACTCCATGAAGATGTCTTCTTACGGCAAAAGCCTGGACAACTGATGGATGAAGCATCTCCTTAAAAAAGAATTAAAAGGCATTTGGTGAGGTAGCCATGTGGGCTGCACATGTAGGAAAAATTAACACCAAGGCCACCTTGATTAGAATTTTCTGAAGCAAAACTGTTTTGCTCTGGATGTGTGGCCTCTCATAATGGTAAATGAAGATTTTCCTTTCCCCCCTCCTGAGGTTTGTATCTCATACATCTAAGTGTGACCGGTTTTTAGGAAACACTAGAAGTCTCACATATAAACAAGGACCATCTCTCAAAGATCTTTCCATAGGAACCTCTTATGTAATTGCTAAAAACACAAAACCTTTCTTGAAGAATTGCATTGATATCCAGTTTTCAACTCAAAAAAGAAATTTAGATTCATTTTATCTTTTTATATACCACAAGAGATTGATGACCAAGCTGTGAAAAGCAGGCAAGTTACCTTCATAATCCTAGTTGCCATCATCCCAGGGGCACTCACTGTGTGACAGGTTCATGGTAAGTCTCATGGAAACTCAACTAATGTTGAGAGGGAAGTGTTACTGATATGCCCATTTTATAGATCAGGAAACTGAGACTTTAAGGGCATGGGAGAAGTGTTCTGTTATATAGCAGGACAGTGGCTGGTGTTGAAATCCAGGCCTTTCAGGATCTCGAGCTGGAGCACTTGACTACTTGTCAAAGGGTGAGGGGAACAAGCCTCCCCAAAAAGGGGGCTGGGCAGTTGAAGAGTTTCCCAAAATAAAGGCTCAGGGGCTTGGGCAAGTAGGCATGGGAAAGGCAGAGATTGAGAGCCCAGAATCAGAGCCCAAATTCAGGCAGGGGTATCTGGACCATGGATCTGGAGGAGTAATTTTGTCATTCTCACCTACTCCCCACCAAGGGGCTGAGGCTCTGCCAGTGAACCCCAGCCAGAGACAAACCTTCTAGATGATGCCTCATTCCCATCACTATGTTTCTGTCTTTGTGGGAATCCCACCATTTCTTCTTGGAAGCCCACAACAGGCCACTGCCTGCATCTTAATGCTTCTGGCCTCATCCTTGGATACCAGGCATTACTTGATCAGCTACTGTTTCACTGTCCTCTTCTCCTGGCCCTGCCTCATGTCAGGTCCTGGCTTCCCCCTCCCCATCTGCCTCTTCTACAGCTGAGAGGTGCCGTGGTTTATTTCCAAGCACCAGCAGGGTACTAATGTGACTTGCCTGCCTGGGCAGTTCTCTTTTGTCAGTCATACTTGTTCCCAACCTCCAGCCCCTTCTAGTAGACAGGGGCTCTTGTACTGGCTCCTGGCTCCTTCCCCTCCCACTCACCCCACATTGTCTCCCTCTCCACAAGAACCTCATCCTCACACCCTAGTCCTGAGATATGACACAGGAAACTGGAAAAATTTTGGAGACAAAAGCCTGGAATATAGCCAGAGAGCTGACACTTAGTGTGTACTTGCCCATTTCACATATACTATCCCTCTTAATCCTCACATTAAGTCTGAGAGAAAGGCAATGATTTTTTTTTTCTTTACAAATACAGGAACTGAACTTCAGTTAACTTAAGTAATTTTCTCAAGGTCACACAGCTAGAAAATGGCAGACCTGGATTTGAATGCAGAATTCTGTCTCTAGAGTCCACTCTTCTAACCACCATTCTCCAATGCTATCCCTGGGAGGTTAATGAAGGGAAGGGAGTGGAACAGACCTAGGAACTGGAAGGGAGAGATCCTGATTTCAGAATGAGGGTAACCCAAAGGAGAAAAAGAAATCTGAGAAAAAATAAAACATGTCAAACATACCGCGTCTAAAATGAACTATTGATGTCACCCCCAAAACCAGATTCTCCCCAGTCTTTCCCATCTTAGTCAATGGCAGTTCTATCCTTCCACTTGTTCAGGTCGAGAGCCTTGCAGCCTTCCTTGACTCTCCTGTTCTTCCTACATTCCATCCATCAGAATTTTTTATTGGCTCCATCACTAAAGTGCAGAATCTAACCACTTCTTATACCTCCACCACATTCCCTGGGCTCAGCCACTGTCATGTCTCATCTGGATCATTCCAATGACCTCCTCACTGATGGCCTTGCTTCCGCCCTTGCACCCCTATGGTCCAGTCCCCACACATCAGTCACGGTGATCTTCCCAAAACACAAATCAGATCAGGTCACTCTTCCGCTCAAAATCAACTGATGGCTCATCCTTTCAGTGGCTCTCTCTTTTCCTCTCCCAGCTCTCTGCTCTGATCTCCCACTGCAGCCCCTCACTCACTCCCCTCCAGCCTCACTGAACCCCTGACTATTCCCCAAACATCTCAAACATGCCAAGCATACCAATGGGATGTGAGCTGTCCATTGCATATTCCTAAACATTAAGTGTTCCCCCCTGGTAAATGATGGGACCAAGCAATTGTCCTGAACTCTGATTGCAGACCACCTTTCTTGTTTCTATTCTGTGAGGTTTAATGAAGATAAAAGACATTCTATTAAAATCAGGGACTTTGGTTGACACTAATATGTCATCTGGAGAGTTTTAGGGACAATACATATTTTGTTTATTGTTCCCCCAATCGTCTTGACCACAGGATGTGTTGACTAAAGGATGGAACCATGACTTTGCCTGTTTGACACTGCAGGACCTTCCAGGTAAGGGAAGGGTGTGTCAAACATTCCCCAATTCATTATTTAGAGCAGGGATTGACAATATTTTTCCTGGAGATGTTCAGATAGTAAATATTTTAGGCATTTGCCGGTCATTGTAATGTGAAAGCAGGTTTGGTAATACATAAATAAATGAGTGTGGTTGAGTTCCAACAAAATTTACTTACACACACACACACACACACACACACGCACACAAAAAAAGCAATGGCCAGATTTGGCCCCCAAACCATAATTTGCTAATCCCTGATCTAGGGACACATTTGGGAGCCCAAGCCAACAAGTATGAGCACAGGTCAGACATATTTCCATGGGCACTGCTGGCCAGAAAATAAATCACATTCTTTTTTTTTTTTTGTACTTACAATGTCTAGCACCTCACCTGGCACATAGTAAACATTTCTTAAAACTTTCTTGAAATAAGTGAATGAATGAGGTATAGAGTTTGAAGTGAGGAGATATTTTTCTCTACTTCTAGAGAGATCTTGTTCATTTAGGCATTTATTTCACAAACATTTATTCAGGGCCTCCATTTGATGATTAAAAAGATGGGATTTTTAAAAAGATTATTCATTCATTTATTTTAAAGAGAGCGAGCACGCAAGCGAATGGGGAAAGGAGCAGAGGGGGAGGGAGGGGGAGGGAGGGGGTGAGGGAAAGAATCTCAAGCAGACTCCATGCTGAGCCTAGAGTCTGACTCAGGGCTTGATCCCACGACCCACGACCTGAGAGATCAAGACCTGATCTGAGACCAAGAGCCGGCGCTTAACAGACGGAGCCATCCAGGTGCCTCTTAAAGATGGGATTTTCGTTAGACCCCCCACAGAACAGAGTCTACTTCAGGAGACAGATGTTCAAGAAAGAATATCAGCAAAGTGTGAAAAGTGTTAACAGGGAAAGTTTAGGAGGCTTTGGAAA
Organism: Leptonychotes weddellii; assembly: GCF_054177405.1. Taxonomy (NCBI): domain Eukaryota; kingdom Metazoa; phylum Chordata; class Mammalia; order Carnivora; family Phocidae; genus Leptonychotes; species Leptonychotes weddellii. Next base: position 141,025,717 of record NC_138370.1, read on the forward strand.
CACTTTGAGGTTTGTAGACAAAGAATGATGTTCTGACCTCCATTAGACTCTGCACCTTTCAGTCAAGCCAAATTTAGTTTGTTGGATGGCAAAGGCATGAGCCCATATATGAGGGGACCAGAGTTTACACAAGTGATAGATTTGTCATCTTTATAAACACGGATAAACTGTTTAGTGGCAGCACCCGTCTTCAGTAAGGGAGGCTCAAACTGCTTCCATAACAGGGCTTTCCAGTTGTTAATCAAGTGGAAATCACTCTGCTGTGAAGCCTGCATTAGGAGTTTTAGAGCACCATTTTATTTCTCTTGAAGCCTATTTGAGGGAGTATTATGTTCAGAGCCAGGCTTTAAACAAAGCTTTATATTTAATCTTTTTACCACTTTGATCTTTTTCTCTAAAAATCATTTTCATTATTCCAAGTTTCATTTTGCTTTTCCTGTATATCCTTTATAAAATTGTCTGTAAGAGATAAAGAGCCCATTAAATGCTGTGAAGTCCCAACCTGCTTTTAATAAAGAAAGAAATATGGGAGCCCTAACACAAGGTCACTGCATTGTGAGAAAAATGGATTCACAGTGGGCTTAGGTTTCTTTTTGCATACATGCTGGATGCAGTGCCTGGTCAAGGACTGTAAGAAAAATGGCAAAATCCATCCCTGCAATTTATCAGAATGACATTTCTCATACTAAAGATAGTCAGCCTATAATGAAAGATCTATCGTTCATGTCATCAGAGTCCCCAAAAGGGAGGAAGATAGAGAGTGGGGCTGAAAAAGTATTTGAAGTAATAATGGCTGAAAAGTTCCCAAATTTTGCAAAAGATCTGAGTTCACAGATGTAAGAAGCTGAATGAATCCCAAACAGGACCAACCTAAAGGAATTAAAATCAAAACACATTATAGTCAAACTTCTGAAAAATAAAGGCAAAGGAAAATATCTTGAAATCAACAAGAGGGAAACAAAACCTTACCTAAAGGGGGAAGACAAATTGAATGACATTGGATGACATTTCTCATCAGAAACCATGGAAGCCAGTGCACAATATTCTCCAAGTGCTGAAAGATAGAACTATGAACTCAGAATCCTATTCCCAGTGAAAACGTGCTTCAGGAATAAAGGAGAAATAAAACTTTCTCAGGTGAAGGAACTAAAAGAATATGTCAGTAGCATACCAACCCTAAAAGAATAGCTAGCTAAAGTTCTCTAAGCAGAAAAAAACAATAAAAGAAGAAACCTTGGACCATCAAGAAGGAAGAAAGAACACATACAGATAATACAACAGACTTCCCTTCTCCTCTTGCATTTTCTAAATTATTTTTGATGGTGAAAGCAAAAGGGATAGTACTGTCTCTAGGGATCTAAATGTATGTAGAGAAAATATCTACAATGATTACATTATAAATGGGGAAAAATAAAGGGACATAGAGGAAGGTAAGTTTTCTACACTTCATTTGAACTGGTAAAGTTGCAACACCAGTAGATTGTACTAACTTTTGTATATATAAAGTAATATGTGCAGCAGCCACTAAAAGAATCTATATTAATATATGGTCAAAAATACTACTGGTAAATAAAAACCGAAATTCTAAAAAAATTCAAGTAATCCACAGAAAGGAAAGAGAAAGGAAAAAAAGAGAAATGAAGAAAACAAAAATTTTAATGGCACACTTATGGACTAACATCAATAATTACATTAAATGGAAATTGTCCAAATACACTAATTAAAAGACAGAGATTAGCAGAGTGAATTAAAAAACAGGACTCAACTATATGCTGTCTATAAAAAATTCACTTCAAATATAATGGTGTAGGACAGTTGAAACCAAAAGAATGGGAAAAGTTACATCATGTAAACATTAATCAAAGGAAAGAAGGAGTGGCTATTTTAATATCTAATAAAGTAGACCTCAGAACAAAGAAAATCACCAGAGACAAAGAAGAACATATATAATGATAAAAAGGCTAATCCACCAAGAAAACATAGTAATCCTAAATGTTTATTCAACTGAGGTACAAAAAATGTGAAGCAAAACTAATAGAACTGAAAGGAGAAATAGACAGTTGGTGACTTCAGTGTCCCCTTTCAACAACTGAAACAGAACAAAGGCAGCAAAGATCTAGAAGAACTCAACAAAACCATCAACCCAAGATAGAATCAACATTTATAGAATACTCTACCAACAATAGCAGGATACCCATTCTTTTCAAGTGCCCATATAATACATACCAGGACAGACCACATCCTGGGCCATAAAACAAATCTTAACAAATTGAAAAGAATGGAAATCATAGTGTTGAGAGCATGTTCTCAGACCACAAAGGAATTAAGCTAGAAATCAATAAAAGAGATAATAGGAAAATCTCCAAACACTTGGAAACAGCACACTTCCAAATACTCTGGGGATCAAAGAGAAAGTTTCAAGGGAAATTTTCAAAAATTGAATGAAAATGATAATATAGCATATAAAAATGTGTGAGACAGTTTCAGTTATGCAAGATGGATAAGTTCTGGAGACCTCATGTACAGCAATGTGACTATAGTTAACAATACTGTATTGTACACATAAAATTTGCTAAGAAGGTAGATCTTAAGTGTACCTAACACACACACAGAAAATAGTAACTATGTGAAGTGATAGATAGAAGATAGGATGATAGAATGAAAAGTGAAGTTAATTAACTTGATTGTGGAGATTATTTCACTCTGTGTGTGTGTGTGTGTGTGTGTGTGTATCTCAATATATCAGGTTATATACCTTAAGTAAATACAATTTTTATTTGTCAATTATATGTCAATAAAACTGAAAAAAAAAACTGTGGGACACAGTGAAGCAGTGGGGAGAGGGAGATTTATAGCATTGAATGAATATATTAGAAAAGAAAAAAACTTTCAAATAAATAATATAAGCTACCATTTCAAGAACATATGAAAAGAAGAGCAAACTAAACCCAAAATGAGTAGAAAGAAGGGAATAATAAAGATAAGAACTGAAACCAATGAAATTGAAACAGAAAAACAATAGCAAAAATCAAAGAAAGAGCTGAGTCTTAGAAAAGATCAATAAAATTGACAAACCTTTAGCAAGACTGACAAAGAAAAAAGAGAAAACACAAATTATCAACATCAGGAATGAAACAAAGAATATCACTATAGACCCTGCAACACCAAAGGATAAAATACTCTGAATATCTCTACACACATAAATTTGATGTTTGTTGATGACAAATTTGACATCATGTTGACATTATGCTGATAAACTTATTCCTCAGAAAAACACAAACTACCATAACTCACCCAATATGAAATAATTTGAATAGCTCTATAACTATTAAGGAAATTGAATTTGTAATTTTAAAATTCCACCAAAAGAAATCTCCAGGCACAAATGGTTTCACAAATGGTAGAGAAATCTACCAAACACATAAAGAAAAATTAAACCAATTCTGAACAATCTCTTCCACCAAATAGAAGAAGGAATACTTCTTAACTCATTTTATAAAGGTGGTATTACCTTGATACAAAAACCAAATGAATACAGTACATAAAAAGAAAACTATAGACCAATATTCTTAATTAATATATAGATACAAAAAATCCTTAATAAAATATTAGCAAGTAGTATTCAAAAAACATGTGGACACCGAAATTACAATTGCAATTACAATTTACAATTGCGGGGGTAGGGGAGAAATACTTAGGTGTAAATCTAACAAGACATGTACAGGACTTGAATGCTGAGACCTACAGAATGCTGGTGAAAGAAATCACAGGAGATCTAAATAAAACGAAGAGATATGCCATGTTCATGGATTGTCAGACTCAATAGCAAAGACGCCCATTCTCCCCAAATTGATATATTTCATGAAATTCCTATCAAAATGCCAGCAAGGTATTTTTTGTATATAGCAATATTATTCCAAAATTCATTTGGAGAGGCAAAAGAACTACAATAGCTAAAACCATTTTTGAAAAATAAGAATAAAGTGAGAGGAACCAGTTTGTTTCAAGACTTATTAAATAGTTACAGTTATCAAGACTGCATGGTATTGCCAGAGGGGTTGGCACGCAGATCAGTGGAACAGACATAGAGCTCCCAAAATATGCCCTGCTATTTTTTTCCTGAAAGGTACAAAAGTAATTCAATGGAGGAAATACAACCTTCTCAGCAAATGATGCTGGACAGATTGGATATCCATAGGCAAAAAAAAGTGAACTTTGACCTAAGTCTCACAGCTTATACAGAAATTAACTGAAAATAGATGGTAAGCTTAAATGTGAAACTATAAAATTTTTAGAAAAAATAAGCAAAGGAGAAACCTTCAGGATCTAAAGTTACACAGAGAGTTCTTACATTTAACACCAAAAGCATGATCTGTCAAAGGGAAATTGATAAATTGAACTTCATTAAAATTAAAACTTCTACCCTATGAAAGACCCCGTTAAGAGGTGGAAAAGACAAGCTACGTTTTCAAACCATACATCCAACAAAAGACTAGTCTTTAAATATATAAAGAACTCTAAAAACAGTAAAAACAACAAAAACAAAAAACAACTCCCAAATAACCCAAGTAAATCATAGACAAAAGACCTAAACAGACATTTCACCAAGTGGATATACAGATGGAAAATAAATACATGAAAAGTTGCTGAACATCACTGGCCTTTCGAAATGGAAGTTAAAACTACAACAAGATATCACCACACACCTGTCAGAATGACTAAAGTGAAAAATAGAGAAAACACAAAATGCTGGTAAGGATGTGGAGAAACTGGATCATTCATATATCTCTGGGAGGAGTGTACAATGATGCAACCACTCTAAAAAACGGTTTGACAATTTCTTTAAAATCTTAATATGCAGCTACCATTCAACCCGGAAATCACACTTTGGGGCATTTATCCCAGAGAAACGAAGACATGTTTACAGGGAAACCTGAACACAAATATTTATGGCAGCTTCACTTGTAATAGACTTAAACTGGGAACAACCTAGAGGTCCTTCAGTGGTTGAATGGTTAAACAAACAGACATATGCATACTGTGTAGGATTGCTCAGTGACAAGAAGGAAGGAAGTGTTAATACATGTAACAGCCCAGATCAATCTCCAGGGAATCATGCTAAGTGAAAAAATCAAATCCCAAAAGTTTATATACTCTATGATTCCACTGATATAAAATTCTTGAAATGATAAAATTATAGAAATGGAGAATAGATTAGTGGTTTTCGTGCTCTAAGAAGGGAGTTGGGGCAAGAAGGAAGTGAATGTGGTTATAAAAGGGACCAGGAGCAATCCTTGTGGTGATGTTCTGTCTTGACTGTATCAATGTCAATACTATGGTTATGATGTTGCACAGCAGTTTTGTAAGATGAGAGAAATTGGGTAACAGGTGCATTCGATCCCTTCTATTTCTTACAACTGCATGTAAACCTAAAATTATCTCAAAATTAGAACTATTATTTAAATTTTAAACTTACTGAATTTTATTAAAATAATAGGTTTGATTTTGAAAATCCAGTAATGAGAGGCTTCAAAAAAATCAGAACCAGAAAATACTAAGCACTTCCTATGGCCAGGGACCATTCTTGATACATCAGGAATGGAAGAGGTCAAGTCCCTGCTCTCATGGGCTTATAGCCAAGTATAGGAGAGAGAGTAGGAACAAAGCATTATGTTGGCAAGTGCTATTACTGAAAATAAAACAATTTAAGGAGATTGTGATTGGGGAAAGGGTAAGAGGCTTATTTAGGGAAGGTGATCCAGGCAGGTCTCTCAGGAGAAGATGACATCTGTGTGGAGATTTAAGACAATTTTATTTGGGACATGTTGCGCTGGGATGCCAGTTGGATATACATATCCAAGCAGAGATGTCCGAGGTAGGAATAGAAACACAGATTTTGGAATCATTTTCATGGGGATGAATATGTAGTAGCCATGGGAATAAATGAGATAACTAACAGTGAGGACATAGGACAGAAAGAACCAAGCACACCATCTTTATGAGTCAACATGAACATTCGCCCCCTCCCAGTGAACCTGGCTTTGGACTGGGTTGTGCTAGACCTTCTCAGTTTTCTCTGTGACTCCTTTTCTGGACTGGGTTGTGCTAGACCTTCTCAGTTTTCTCTGTGACTCCTTTTCTTCCAGCCCTCCTAACACAGGAGTGTATCAGGCTTCAGTCCTTGGAGCTCCGTTCTTCTCTATCTCCACCACTCCCTTGGAGATCTCATCCATCCTGGACCCTTCTCCTGAGCTCCAGGCTCTTATATTCCATTACCTATCTTCACTCCATATGGAGGATAGCAACCTAATTTTCTATAATCAAATTTGGCAACATGGATATGGATAGAGCAGAAATGCAGGATATTTCTAATAGATCCTAAAGTCCAGCATCTTGAGTCAGAGCATCATGGCTCAAAATTTTATCAAGAGGGTTTCCTTTAGATTTCCTTCAAAGTCTTTCTGTTCCCATTGGCATAAATATGGTTTGTATACTTTATTTTTAGTCCATCTTTTAGAACTGCTCTAAAGCAAAAAATATAATGCTGATTGAAAATGAGGTAACAGAAATGGTTGGGAAAACCTTATTACCTCCTTATCTAGTTTTGTTTTCAGTGGTTCTTTTAATAAAGATGGATTTTGCAGAGGCAGATATAATCCCTGATATAATTCGTATTCCAAGCTCCAGCCACATTTTATTCTGAAATGTATGCATATTCTCCAGTCTGTAGTGAACCATTTCCAAGCAGTCAGAGATATCTCACACAATTAAAATCCTTCCCAATCACTTTAACATTTGGGCAGTTTCATGAATTCCAGA
>NC_138370.1:141033035-141060723 GCF_054177405.1 Leptonychotes weddellii
AATAAATAAATAAATAAATAAATGAATCTTTAAAAAAAAAAAATTCAGGCTTATAAAAATCTTGGACTTAGTGTTAAAAAAAAAATCTTGGACTTATGAAAGAAAATCTTTCCTTGGTTAAACAGAAAAAGATTGTTATCAGCCCCCCCCAAATCCACATTTGGAATTAATAAATTTGTCCAACAAAGATACAGTAAAGATTTCAGACTAAAAAATGAGTGAATACCAATATCAAATAACTTCTGTAGTTAATATCTCAGTGAATCTGGTGTGGAGGCTAAATGCAGAAACCAGGCCTAGACCAGCCTCAAAGTAAGAGCCACTGGAAACATGAAATATTCCTATAAAAAGCCTGTAGCACAACTCTGAATGTTCCTGCATTCCCCCCTCCCCCGTCCCCACCCCAGGATTTGTGACTGTTGATTGCACCAGATTTCCAGAACAAAGCCCTGCTACAGCCAGGCTGCTTTCCCCCCATCCCGGCCCCCCACTGGATGCCACTTGAGGGTTGAAGAATCATGGCCCTGCTCAAAGTCCCCCCAACCTTTTCCCCCATTGGTCCACAATAGTCTCCAAGACTCCTACCACCACTCATTGAAGTTGAAGCAGAATCTAAGTAGGACATAGCCCATTTAAGGTATCTCACCTGGGAAGAGACACACACCAACTCATAAGTAAAGATAAATAAATCATATCCCAAGCAGAAACCTGGTAAGTAAAACTCCTGAAAGTCAAGTCTAGGGCAGAGCTGTTGGGAAGACGCCTGGAACATTCCGGGAGCTCTGGACGAGCACCTCGGGGCAGCTTGCGCATGGGAGAGAGGAGCCTCCACTGCGTCTCTCCCAGCCTCCTGGCTGCACCCACCATTGTGCACCAACTGCACGAAGCACATAATTTCTGATCTGTCTCACAATCCGATTCTCGCTACCATTTCAAAGTTTAGGGAGACTGAGGGACAGGAGGAGGGTGAGCAAAGATCTGAGAGCAGCATTGCCTAGCTTTATTGCCATAACATGACTACTGTTTGGGGTACGTACTGGATTGAATAGTGTCCTCCCCTAAATTCATATCCACCCAGAACCTCAAAATGTGACCTTATTTGGAAATGGGGTCTTTGTAGATGTCATGAGTTACACTAAAATGAGGTCATGCTGGATCAGGGTGGGCCCTAAATCCGGTGACTGGTGTCTTTTTAAGAGAAAGGAGAGGAGATTCAGACACACAGACACATACGTACAGGGAAGAAGGCCATATGATGATGGAGGCAGGCATCGAGCAATGCAGCACCAGCTGGGCAACCCCAAGGATTGCTGGCAGCCACCGAATGCTAGGAAGAGACAAAGAAGGATTCTTCCCTAGAGACTTTAGAACATTCTAAAGAAGGATTCTTCCCAACAGACTTTAGAACCAACACCTTATTTAGGACTTCCAGTCTTCAGAACCATAAGAGAATAAATTTCTGTGGTTATAAGACACTCTGTTGGTGGCACTTTGTTATGGTGGCCCTTGGAAACCAATATAAATTTCCCCAAACGGACACAAGCCCGTGTGTTTCATACAATTGTTGCCAGGATTTTTAATCACACTGTTTACAGCCTAGGACCCCAAATAAACATTTCCCAACCAGAACTCCCCACCACAAGCCTTTTCTTTCCTGTTTCTCCTTACACTCCTCCTTCAGGTCTGGGGCCCTTTATATCAGGGGTCACAATTTTTTTTTTTTAAGATTTTATTTATTTATTCAAGAGAGTGAGAGAGAGCAGGAGCAGGGGGAGAGGGGAAGAACAGACTCCCTGCTGTGCAAGGAGCTGATGCAGGGCTCCATCCCAGGACCCTGAGATCATGATCTGAGCCAAAGGCAGCTGTTTAACTGAATGAGCCACCCAGGCGCCACTAGGGTTCACATTTTTACTCACCTCAAGGATTCCTGGGCCAGTGAGAGATTCTGTCCCAGACCACGTGCCTCCCTTCCTCCACCCACTTTCCAGCATCCCACATCTCTTCTCACCTGGTCAGGTGAGTCCTACCTAAGATGCCCCGTGCTGGGTACCACACGTGCCAACTGCCCTGGTATTCCCAGCCTGTGAGAGCCATGTTTCCAATTCATAGTAGCATGAATACAGGTTGTGAGATTTTATTCAAAGGGAAACACATTCTTTCATCTTATCCATGGGATATTTCCTAAATCACATTCATATTACCAGGTTTGTGGACGTCACCACAGAGAGCCAGATTTTCTTTAAAAATTCCACTGGGCTGCCTTCTTCCATGGAGCTCCAAAAAAATGGCCGTCTAGCTATTGTTCTTGGAAGATCGTGTTCCAGCAAGTTCTGCATCCACTTAACTTTATGAATTTGGGTTCTGTGGTTTGGATTCCGTCCCTGCTCCCCTACTGCCCTCTTCCCAATTTAAACCCTTCTAATCTAGGATTTCAGACAAAGTTGGGGGTTGGGGGTCTGGGGGAAGCAAAACGCTCTGTTATATTCTTTGTCTCTTGCTGCCCCCTGCTGGGCAAATCATTTTTTTCTTGTTCTTTTTGTCTGTTTTTAACTAAGTGAATGAACTGAGCAGGTTCCTAGGGATCGATGTGTGAGGGAGAACCAAAGTGTCTTAGAAGGAGGGAGAGGGCCAGACAATTTCCATTATTTGAGATTCTTAGTTTACTTTTAAAAAAATGAAGAAATGGTAATAGAAAAATTCTCTTGGGGGTACAAAGGCCTCTGAAGTGCTTCTCTGGGATGTTTAGAGCTTCTCTGGGATGGCTGCTTACAGCCAGGCACTGCTCCAGGGCTGAAGGCCATCAGAAGAGCCTGGAGCCAGGCCCTGATCCCAGAACTTGACTGCAAGAGTGGAGGGAAGACCACTGACAATTCCACTGTTGGCTGCCCAACAGGAGAAAGCTGGGGTCTCCCTCTGCTTCCAACACCTGAGGGGACAAGAATTTCTCTTCAGGTTTCAGACCTCGGACCTCACCCGGCTGTCAAGGCCTCTTGGGAAAATACAGTTTCCTACCAGCAGGGGCTTGGTCACTGCTGGCTGTGTGTACTAGGAGTCATGCTGCTTCTGGGGCTCTTCCACTCAGCTTCCCTTCCCCCACCACGATCACACTCGAGGCCCTGAAAGAGAATTTAGTTAACAACATCATTTGTTTCTTTTTCACCCTGAGTCTTTTGCAATAAGCTTTATCATTTAAATTAGTTGATCCCAGATGCTGGGACACTGAATCCGAAGCAGATTTGTTGATTTGAAGGAGCTAATGGAAATGGCCATGCCTATTTCCCTTCCTACCTGAGTTTGTGGACTAGAATTCAACCCACATATCCCTTTGCCCAGACATCTCTTGTATTCTACCAGGCATCATCAGTGCCTCCAGCATGGACCCTTCCTCCAGACCTCCTTCTATCTCGTAACTTCCCCAGTTGTGAGCGACTGACAGCAAGGGTTTAACATGTCTATTGCAATTTCCTATTGCTGCAACATCTGTGTACAGTGGACTTGTCTCTTGGAATGGAGTGGCAGCCAGCTCAGGTATTGTCATATTTGGGTGGTGGGTCCCATGTGGCATGAGGGTGTACTAATCACGCCCATTAGAATCACACATCAGCCTGGGACGAATGGGGGGAAAATCTAATCTTTCAGTACAGCTAGTTTGAGTTGAAGGGTGCCTCTCACTGAAGGGACGTTACCAAGGCCTCTGTATACGTGGAGCCTTACTCTTTTTCCTTCCCCCATCAGAATGTGAGTTCCAGGAAAACATGGCTCCTGCTGTCTTGCTTACCACAGAACCCAGTGCTCAAATGGTGGTCTAGTAAGCACTCAATAAATATTTGCTGGTGGGCTCCTCGCCTCTGGTCAGCAACTACCCAAACCCAACACATTTTCCATGATGCCGTCAGGACAGTCTTTGTAAAACTCACATCTGGTCACGATCCTTCCCTATTTATGACCCTTCGATGACTCCTCAGTTACCAAGAGCAATTCAAAAGCCCTTAAGGAAGCCAACAGCTGCATTGCAGCCATGCTGAGCTCACATCTTGCTGAAGGGCCATGCTTTCTGGCCTCCAGGCCTTCACCAGCCTGTTCCCGCAGCCTGGGATTCTCTTCACCCTCGGCCAGTGATGACGCTGTCAGGTCTCAGCTCAGCTGTAACTCCCACTCAGAAGCTCCCAGGGTGACACCGATCACATCCTGCTGCAATTACTATTCTGTATGCCCACTGGAAGCTGGTCTGTGCCTACCTCATCCACCGTTACATCCCCTCCAAACTAAGGCAGTACTGATCACGTAATTGGTAGACAGTGGATACGATGGTATCTTTATAGCAGGGGTAAGCAGGACTCCAGAGGCTTCTGTCATGGGAACGAGGGTAGTCACCTCTTACTCTTTGGCTGGCCAAGGTTGGACAACAGGTTCAAATTTAGGCATTCGCCAGTTGGATGCCTTCATTTATGTAATGTCCCTGTGCCTCAGTTTCCACCGGTACCAGGGCTCATGATGGGACGTGGATAAAATGAGGTAGGGTCTTCATCTCAGGACCTGACAATTGGTGCTTAATATGCATTAATTAAGTGCTTAATTAATGTTGGTTGTAATTTTATCATTACTTCTGGGACCCCTGGCATTCTGCTTTCCTCGTTTCTAAGTTGCTGTGATCTCCTCTAAGGGCTTCCACTGTATGAGAGGTGGCATAAACATCTCTCTTCTTTTTTAAAAAATTTATTTTATTTATTTATTTGAGAGAGCACGAGCAGGGGGGAGGCGCAGAGGGAGAAGCAGGTTCCTCGCCGAGCAGGGAGCCCAATGCAGGGCTCAATCCAGGACCCTGAGATCATGACCTGAGCCGAAGGCAGATGCTTAACCGACTGAGCCACCCAGACGCCCCTCTTCTTTTTCTGCTAGTTCCTTAACAGGCCCTTCAGGAAGGGTGTTGGCTGCTAATCACAATGCTATCTTAAAAATAACAAATAGGAGCCTATTATGTACAGAATAGACATCTTATAGCATTCTTAATTACCCACTTTCTTATAGGACTTCCTGAAATTCAGATGCTCCCTTTTATTTTGAAGTCTGGGGAGGGGGCATTGTGGTTAAAGTTCATCCAACCTCCCCTTTCAGGCTTTTTTGAGGGTTCCTTTCTCAGGATTGGACAGAAAAAAATAAGTTGGATGAGAAAATCCTTCTCTGTGCTTGCAAGTCTCCAGTGGGTGGTTGTATTTGGAAGGCCTCCAGGTGCCCACTGCCATGATGATCATAGCAATAATAAAATTAACAACCATAAAACCATTTATTGACGGGACTTGTTACTACAGGATTAAAATTATGATTCTTATCTCGTAAGCAGAAGCTGACTTTGAAAGCACATCCAACCTTCTGTTACCCAGAAAACGTCACAGGATAACCTGTCCTCACCCAGGACTGTAGGGGTTTGTGCTAAGCAATGCAGTATCCCATTTAGGTCTTTCCTGATCAACCACCAATTTCTTCCTGTCCCTTAGATCCAGGGGCGCTGCTAGGCACAGGCCACGTTCACCTAATGAAATTGTGTGTGTGTCCACGAGAGGCCGTGCATGTGTGTGGATGTGTGTATTTGTGTGCGTACATGCATGTAGGTGTGTATTTGCTATGGTTCAAGTCTCAGGTTGTATTCTGTATGCTAAGCACCTCCCTTATTTTCTTTTTAGTTTAACCTTTCAAAATTAACTTAGTCTGGTTAAATAAACATAATGAAATAGATACTTTAGGCTTTAAAAAAAAATTAGGATTCACCCTAAACTCGAGGGGGAGGAATAGAGTGGGTTTGGAATCTGTACTTTGGGACACAGAAAATTCTCTCTATGCAGAAATTGGAGTCATGACCTATTCATTGCAAGAGTAAAAATTTCCTTAAGCCCTGAACTGAAAGAGTCAGCTTTAAAAATGCCTACGTGACAGCCTGCGAGGGATTTAGTCCAGTGATTCTCAAACTCGAGTGTGCCACAAAGACACCTGGAGGGCTGTTTGTGCGGGATGGCAAACACTCCCTAGAGTTTCTGATTCAGTCTGGGGGCAGCTCAAGAATCTGCCATTTCCCCCAAGCTCCCAGGTGACGCTGGTCTGGGAGGCACTTTTAGACCCACTGACGAGACCACTGGCTTGGACACGCAGCCACATAAAAATGATTGATGCCCGCGCCCCCTCACCCCTGGCCCTGGGGACTCATTGAATTTGATTGAGATTAAATTAGAGATTTTAAGAGATCCCTAGATGATTATAATGTGTGGCAAAATTTGAAAACCACTGACATGGGAACAACAACTCATGTGAAGACCACTGAGGGCATTAGAATCCCAGAGTGCGGGAAGTGGTGACCAGCTCCTTCAGATGACCACTGTCCTGGACGGTGATACAAGGGCGGGCAAAGGGCGCACTTGTGCTCAGAGTCTCAAAGGGCATGACTTGTTAGCAATGACTTTGCCCAGCAGCATTCAGCACTTGGACCTCTCGGGGTCCTTAGAACGTAAAGAAGCTTGTTGCTAACCACGCAGAGAGAGTTTAGTAAAAAGATATGGGGTGATTTGAGGCTAAGTTTCCTGGAGCAGGGCACAAACCCATGTCTAAGATGGTCTGATCGGGGAACCTCAATGGCTGCCCCACCAGACGTGGGGAGAACCACTGGGGGCCCCTGCCCCACCAGGAACTTGACATTGTAAACCTCTGGCACCTCTGGAAGCCAGACACCTCCATGCAGCCCTTACCAATAGACCAGATCCCCTGAAGTACAAGTCTTCCCTGAGTGAGCTTGATGAGAGGAGCCCCCGTCACAAGCCCTGCCCTGGCGGTTACGGAAACCTAGGGACGCAGGTTCCTTCTGAACCTGGCCATGGAAGTCAGGGAATTCCTCCAAATATCACAAAGTTCTCCTGCACCAGGGGAGGTGACAAGGTGTGGTTATGATGGCTCAGACCCGGGGCTCCTGCGTTTTTCTTTTCTGAGCTGCCACGACCTTGCCCAGGAGTGGCCTCTACCCCACAAGCAGCCGGGAAACTGGTTGTCCCCATTCTCTCCATCCTCCGTTCCCATCCCGGAAGGATTTTATTGTCAATCGCTGCTTTTTTATATATATATATTTTGTTTATTTATTTGACAGAGAGAGATACAGCAAGAGAGGGAACACAGGCAGGGGGAGTGGGAGAGGGAGAAGCAGGCTTCCCGCCGAGCAGGGAGCCCAATGCGGGGCTGGAGCCCAGGACCCTGGGATCAAGACTTGAGCTGAAGGCAGATGCTTTACCACTGAGTCACCCAGGCGCCCCTCACTTGCTGCTCTTTTTGAAGAACACACATGTAGTGACAGCATGAAGGAAAAGAACCTACCATACCTGTCTTGTATGAAATGCCTCCTCTGTGGCTGGATAAAAGGAGATGAATGGACTAAACATTCTGGAATGTTGCCCATGCAAGGAAAGCTGAGTCATTAGAAGGGCAGAGTCATTAGGAGGGCTGCCGCCTGGGACAGTTCCGAACTCCTGATACAAACCAGAAAAGGGGTTTTGACAACCGAAATGGAGTTAGAACCTGTCTAACCGCTTGAGTCATGGCCACGGGGTGGCCTGGCCGTCCTTGAAAATGACAGCCCACGGGCAGTGTTCAGCGTGCAAATTTCATTTGTTCTCCAGAAGCCACCTGCATGAACTCCTTGAACACAGGGTCATTCGTCCTTTGTCATCCTCAAGCCTGGTGAGAGTAACAACACTCATGAATAGGGCTCTGCCCTGTCCTCTGTCCTGCTCGTTCCCTCCAGTACCCGAGCAGGTGCTGCCATGAACCCTGCTTGCCTATAAAGAAGCCTAAGGTGGAAAAGAGAAGAAACCTGCCCAAGTTCAGGAACCAAGTGATTCAAACCCTAGCTGACTCCAGAGCCATCACTGTTTATTTCATAATAAAAAATAATTTAGTATGTTTTATTCTGATTATATTAATTATGTATTTGTAAATATTGTGAAAATTCAAACAACACAAGAAAATGTAAGGGAAAAGATCAGATTCATCTGAAATCCCATCACCCTGAGATTACAAACACCATATTTTGATAAGTACTCTTTCATGCATCAGTTTATGTACACACACACACACACACAAGCAGGCGCACACAATGTTGGACAAATGGAATCCTTACACGAATGTTGGTTCATGAAGCTCTTGCTTGTTTGCTGATCAGTACAGCTCAACCAAATTCTGTTTCCTTGTTGAAGTTATGATTGTGGGTGAAGAAGAAAGTTTGCCCTAGGTGATAGAGCCCTTTGTCGTGGGCCTGCCTCTTCGCTGTGTATGGACTGTGTATGGCAGAGAGGAGAGGGGGTGTGGCATGGTCGGGAGCATAGATGCTAGAGGCCACCTGCAAGGGCTCTGTCACTGACTAGCTGTGCAACCCCAGGGAAGTTACCTAACCTCTCTGCATTTCAGTTCCACACTTAGGAAGTGGGAATAAGAGTACCTACCTGCTAGGGTAGTTGTGAGAATTAGATTTAAAAAATAACTGAATGAAACACTTTGTGAGTGCTTGCTTTGTACCAGGTACTCAACAGAGACACGAGAAATGCAAAATGTCATCAAACGAGATCTGCCGTCAAAGAGCTTACCGTCGGCGCGGAAATCACACTCGCGCGCATGCCCACATGCACGCACTTGTTAAGACGATGAATTTCTGACAGCAAGAGTCGTCTGGTCTAATTGTTTTTAAACTTAAGCTGCAAGGTACGGATGGATGGAAATTAAAGCCCAGACACAACCAAATTAAGCACACTTGTTTTATTCTGTTTGGTGTATAAGGACAGCAGAAGAGAAAGAATTTTTAAAATTGAGTCCAAATGTCGACCACCCAATTAGATGGAGTGTAAGCTTCCCTCCGGAGTTGTAAGTCGCACATGTCCCACTGGGGACAGACACAGCCCTTATGAAAGTGTCCTGGGACAGGAAGAGCCACCACAAGGAGGCAGAGATTGTTCCATTTTGCACGTGTGCCTTTGGAATACCAGTTGAGCACTCCCTTATGACAAAGGAAAAAAAAACCAAACAAACAAACGCTTGATGGAATAGAGAATGTTTCATTCTTGGCCAAGCCCAATCCCTTTCCTGGCGTGTTTACCTCAGCGGACAAGGAAGAGGTTAGCCAAGGTGTCTACACAGGTTCCTCGTGGTTAATAAAACATGCTGAGGGTCGTCCCAGTTCTCCAGTGTAATTCACTTAAACAGGCAAACTCCTTTAAGTAAGTAAACCAAGAGTAATTTAAGTAAACCAAGAGCATTTTAATGGTTTTCTCCCTCCTTCTAATCCCACAGTGTCATTATTTGCTTTATAGTAATCACTTTTCCCAGCAGATTCTGCGACAATTTTTGTCTTGGTGATGGACACATCAGTGAATTTTTTGGCTAGCTTCACGAGTTTGTTAATCAACCATGCTGGGGGTAAACAGAAACACTGGACTACATATTAGAGGGGTTTTCTTCTAGATTTTATTACTTACAGACACAAAGCTTTATGTCGATTTGAAAAAAAAATGTTTCTCCACTTTATAAAACTTGGGAGTCCTTCAAGAAAATGTCACCCAACAGAATAAAATCTGTCATTGGCATGATTGCCTCAGTTATTGTATGGGAAAAGATCAAAATAGCAATGTCAGCTATTAAAAAGAGCAAAATTCATTCCATTTACTTTTTTATTGTTTGCTAAGTGAGTTCAGTTGTAACCAAAAGAGATGCCGGAGGAGAGGTATGTGGTTTCCCTCATTTTTTTCAATACTTGGCATTTGGGGTTCATCTGGGCTTTACTCAGACCTTGAGGAAGGTGCTCAAAGCAACTGGGCAGGGCTGCCCATTTTACCATGTTCCATTTGGCTGTGACCTCAGTCTTATAAAATATATATATGTATTTATAAAACATATAAAATATATATTTCTCTGGAACATAGGATTCTCCCTTTCATTAAATACACAAGAATGGATAAAGAAGATGTGATAAAAATATCCAGTGGAATATTACTCAGCCATCCGAAAGGATGAATATTTACCATTTGCATCGATGTGGGTGGACCTGGAGGGGATTATACTGAGCGAAATAAGTGAGTCCGAGAAAGACAATTATCATATGGTTTCACTCACATGTGGAATATAGGAAACAGTGCAGAGGATCATAGGGGAAGGGAGAGAAAACTGAATGGGAAGAAATCAGAGAGGGAGACAAACCATGAGAGACTCTTGACTCTGGGAAACAAACTGAGGGTTGCTGGAGGGGAGGTGGGTGGGGGGACGGGGTAACTGGGTGATGGACATTAAGGAGGGCACATGATGTGATGAGCACTGGGAGTTATACGCAACTGGTAAATTGTTGAACACTGCATCTGAGACTAATGATGTACTCTACGTTGGCTAATTGAATTTAAACTAAAAAAAAGAAAAAGAAAAAGAAATACACAAGAAAGAGGTCCAATTAAAGGAAGACATTTTCCCAAGCTAATTGTTTTTGAAAATGCTACATTTCAGAGGGGTTGTATTCACCAAGTAAATCAAACAAAACAGCAGTCTTTGGTAGATTTTTGGTTTCTTAAGACACCACTAAAAGTCATTTTTTGATATATGAAACACTTAATGAGAATCTCTTTTCACAAACTCCAGCATGAAGAAATATAACTTTGTACATTTTCCATAACTCAAATTCATTTCTGACTCTGAGCTTTCTTTCTGCTATACTCCCGACTGGGAGAGGGGCTTAAGCAGAGTCAAGATTGTGTGTGTGTATGACTGGTTACTGATGAAAGGTTTGAAATTACAACTCTACTTGCTTAATTTTGGAGAAAATTTAAGAATCAATATCTTGACTTTGCTGAAATTGCTTTAAAATATCTTTTTTCATTCCTATCAATATGCTTTTGTGAGATTCATTTTTCTACTATGAAAGCAAACTATACAAATTATTAAGGTATCTATTATCCTCTGTGAGGATCGTTGGATGGCAATGTGGCTGGTGTAGGTGACATAAATCACTCAGCAAGAAGTAAGCTCATTTAGTCACATTAAAACTTTAAAAACGAATGTACATGGGGTTTGTTCTAAGTGCATACAGATGTTTAAAATGGGTTATTCCTCACTAATTCTTTTATTATGATTGCAGAAAACAGAAATTTACAAGTGTAATTGCAATTCTGTTTTAATCACTTATACTCTTAATGAGCAACATTTATCGTTTTTGTGATTTTTTCTTTCTCTCTCTGTTATGACTACATTCATTAAACTTTAATTTTATGTCTGTTGAATCTAATAATAGTAAAAAAAATTGGTCATATATTTTGTATTTTTTCATTTAATTTTTCTAGTAATTAATTTTATTTGTATTTATAAAAGTATTGATCTGTGATGATAAAAAGTAAAAAACTAAAAATCTAGTCCTTCATTACAAATAGTTTCAGAACTTACAAAGAACTCAAATTACCTGATGCCCTAAGTTTTATATGGCCATTCTCTCCTTCCCTGAAAGAGCTGCTGTTTGGAAAGCAGTCTCCCAAAAATCCCTGGGGCAGCTTAGGCTGGTCCTTCTTAGCTCAGAGAGAGAAGGGAAGCAGGTGTGGTATCCTAGGTACTTAGCAGTTATTTCTGATAATAATTAATTACTAGCATCTGACTTCTCTAAATGTTTGTCTAATCTCAAAGACCTTGCTCTTTCCAAGGCACCATACCATCTCATCTCTAATAATAAATTAGAATTTATTTATTCAAGAAATATTTATTGAGCAAGTATTATATGCCTGGCTTGTTGAACACTGAGAAGCCAGTAATAATTAAAACAGACAAAAATCCCTGCCTTTAGGGAATTTACATTCTAGGGGAAGGTGTAGGATTTGGTGATGACTATGTCATTACACAGGAAATTAGGTTTTTCTAGGATGCTTATGTTTCAATTTCATGTTTTCCTGTTAAAAACAAGTGCCTAAGAGAGGTTTTGCCCCAGTCCATAGATAGAGTTAATAGGATTCACTTTCTCAATGTTAAAGATTTTACCCAAATTTTTCTTAAAGCTTCAGTACTAGCCTCTAAGAAAAGATGGAAACTGATCAAACACCAACATATTTTGTTATTTTAAGATGAATATATTCATGTTTTAGGTTGCTCCATAAAGATCACATGACCTTCAGGTGTTTCAGCCCCAAGGGTAAGTTTGAGAATTCCTAATCATATTCTCAAGCAATCTACCACAGACAAAAAAGAAGTTGCCATCCTTCTCGCAGGTCAAACTTAAAGATGAGGAAGCTTATTTCTAAAAGGGCTGGCGGGCCAATACCTTGCAAATTTATAGAAATATTTAGTTTTCCAGAATCATGAAGTACTAATATCAGATAAACAGCCTATCAAAACCAGTCCTAAAAAGCCTGGGAAAATCAAGAGAACATGAAGAACAAAACACAATGGGTAATCAACAGAGTTTAAAATGTTGGCCTAACTGGAAATCAGAGAAATGTAAAGTAAGACAACAAAATACCATTTTTCACCTATCCAATGCCAAAACTTTAAAACAACAAAGAATGGTATTCAGTGCTGGAGAGAATGATGAGGTGGTCACTCTTTTGTGCTTCTTTCAGGAGTACAAACTGGATGCAACTTTTCACACAAAAGCATTGTCCATTAATAGTTTTAAAAAAATGCATAATCTTTGCTCCAATAAATACATTTTTGGAAATCTGTTTAGAATCAGAAATGTAGATAAAGAGTCACGAAGAAAAATACTCAGTGCGGTACAATTTACATCAGTAAAAAAAGTGTAAGCAATCTAAATTTTTCATAAAAATGAAGCTGATAAGTATGTTGTGATCCACATGATTTAATTAGATAGCCGTGAACTGTTCATAAAGTTAAGGAGCAAAAGTAAAACCATAGTATCATGTCAAGCAGAGGAAAATATGTATTTATTAAAAGAATACAAAAGAGTGCATAGCACCATTACGTAGTTAACAACACTGTATCGAATATATGAAAGTTGCTAAGAAAGTAAATTCTAAAAGTTCTCACCACAAAAAAAAGTAACTATGAGTTGATAGATGTGTTCACTAACTTTGTTGTGATGATCATTTCACTCTATGTGTGTGTGTGTGTGTGTTTGTATCAAGTCATTGTGTAGAATACTTAAACCTACACAGTGTTATCTGTCAATTGTATCTCAATAAAGCTGGAAACAAAACAATACAAAAAGGAACTCCACTGAAATTTTAACCATCATATTTTCTGGGTGGTGGCATTATGTCCAGTTTCTTGTTTTGTTTTATTTTTTTCTCTTTTTCTATATTAGCCGTTTTTTACATAATTATGATATATTACTTTGATCATTAAAATTTTGGGGGAAAAGTCCAAGTATAAACCATTTTACAATTGTCAGTTCATTAAAGATTTCCATAGTTGGAACTTACTTTTACATGATTTAAGAAATTTTCAGTTCATAGCCAAAGAAAGAGCCTATAAGAGCAAGCATGCACATACACACACGGAAAAACCTGGGAGTGCAAATAACTCCACCCACCAGTCACTCACTCCATGAGCAAAGGCCTCAGAGAGCAGGGATGGAAACACTGAGCTTGAACAGTAAGGCTCATTGCTTGTGTATCTCACTGTGTGTTTAAAGAGATACTTTTCAATTATACATTATTGTGAACATGGTACATTTATGCAAACACATAAACACACTGCACACAAAGTCTTATGTACCAAGAGGTCTTAACCTCATGAGCCCACCCACTATGACATTTTGGACCAGGTAATTCTCTGCCGGAGGGCTCTCCTGTGTATTGTAGGATGTTTAGCAGTATCTATGGGTTCTACCTACTAGATGCCAGTAACAGGACCAACCCTAGGCATGATAATAAAGTAATGTTTGCAGTTATTGCTCAATGTCCTGTGGGACAGGAGGGTTCCTTCCCAACTGGGAACCACTGATGTGCATTGCACCCTGCACCATGCAGAGATACACCTGCAAGCATGGCTATGACTGTGCCCCCAACGTATGTACAACCAGGGCGTCCATTTCATTGGTCATGGCTGTGCCGTACCTGTTGTTAAAATTTTGAGTGTCACATTTCCATACTGCACTGTAAGGGCTATTTAAGGAGGATCCAGGGAGAACACGGCTCTATGCGATTTCCTTTGGCACTGATTTAAAAACCTAGCCCCAGGGCGCCTGGGTGGCTCAGTCGTTAAGCATCTGCCTTCCGCTCAGGTCATGATCCCAGAGTCCTGGGATCAAGCCCCGCATCGGGGTCCTTGCTCAGCAGGAAGCCTGCTTCTCCCTCTCCCACTCCCCCTGCTTGTGTTCCCTCTCTCGCTGTGTCTCTGTCAAATAAATAAATAAAATCTAAAAAAAAAACACCCAAAAACCTAGCCCCGTGTAGACTACATTGTATGTAATCTTTCATGCAATCTTTACATTTTATGTAATATTTAAACATAAGCGTAGTAAACTCTATATTGCTAATGGATATACATTAAGTGTTAAGCTCTGGATGATGGGGGAAAATTGATACTACATTTTTAAAAATGAGCTTTCGAGTCAAACAAAATCCTCCAAAGGCAATTGACTGTACTCTGGCTCATGGAATGAGCTGACATCTGCCCTAGAAAATAGGATGCCTTACTCTGCAGCCAGGGATAAGTCAGCTCACCTGAAGCAGGCTAGAATCTTCCCACAGTTTTCTATAGAATTTCAAAGGTAAAGGACACTATTGCCTGGACAAAGATTTATTACTGAAGGATGACTTGGCAATCAGGGGAAAAAAATCACCCTACGAATCAATAAAAAAGAGATTGTATAGTTCTGGAAGTTGGGTTTGTTTGTTTACTGGAACACAGACTCGCATCTGGCTCTTCCATTAGTCACAGCACCAGCGTGACTAATAAAAGCTACACATGAACTCACAGTGACCTCATGGAAACAGGTTTGAATCTGCAAACATTTTAGCACAAAGTGACCCCGGAATAAACAACAAGGCTTTTCCTACTTTAAACAACGGTATCCTCCTATTGAAGTGGAGATATTCAAACCACTTTGGCACAGGGGCACCTGGGTGGCTCAGTCAGTTGGGTGTCCAATTCCTGATCTCAGCTCAGGTCTTGATCTCGGGGTCGTGAGTTCAAGCCCCGTGCTGGGCTCCACACTGGGCATGGAGCCTCATACCCACTTAAAAAAAAAACCACCTTGGCATAAACACCACTGACACACAAGCACACGCATGCGGTTCCAGGGCCCTGCTGACCCAGGTGGACCGGGTTCCCCAGGGAAGGCAGGCTGCAGCAGAATCATGAGCCCACCCACTCTATCACAGCGGCCCACTGAAGAGCAGGCTCCGTGTGTCCACTCGCTCCCATAACCACACAGCTGGTGCCAAGACACGAGGCGACCCAGGGCGCCTGGGTGGCTCAGTTGGTCAAGCGACTGCCTTCGGCTCAGGTCATGATCCTGGAGTCCCGGGATCGAGTCCCGCATCGGGCTCCCTGCTCGGCAGGGAATCTGCTTCTCCCTCCGACCCTCCCCCCTCTCATGTGCTCTCTCTCTCTCAGTCTCTCTCTCTCAAATAAATAAATAAATAAATCTTTAAAAAAAAAAAAAAAAGACACGAGGTGACCCAGAAAGTGAGAAAGGCAGGCTTTAAGAAAGACATATCTGCTTTGATAACATTTATGTAACCTTTAAACATATACCTGGTGAACTATATAGTAAATGGATACACAGGTATTTATGTAAAACTATAAAATACAACTGGAAGAATATACAACAAACTCATGGTAATGGTAGGAATGGAATTTAGAATGCCTGATAAGGGGACTTAGCTACTGTTTGTTTGTTTGTTTTTTTTTTCATTAAAAAATAAAGACAAATTGAAAAAACATGTTATTAGTTCTAGGTGGTAGGAAAAATGATACGATATATATTTTTTAAAAATGGGCTTAGCAGTCAAACAGATCCAGGTTTTTGTCTCTGCCACTTACTCGCTGAGAGGCCTTGAGCTGCTGTCTTGAATATACCAAGTCTCAGTTTCATCAAATATAAAATGAAGATAATTATAGTACCTATCTCATCGGATTGTTGAGGATGAAATGAAAGAACTCAGAGTCAGGCACACAATATGTGCTCGGTTCAAAGTAGCTGCTGTTAAGATGACGAGCTCCCAGGTTAAAGCATTGCATTCTACGTTTCAAAATCAGAAAATCTGTTGCCTTGATTTGTGTGCAGAGAACTAACTGAGAACTTAGCCCAGAACACACACAGCAGAAGCTCTGGCAGGTCCCAGGTTAGCTGTGGACCCAGGTGCACTGAGTTGCTGTGGCAAAGTGGAAGAAGGGGCATGCCCCAGAGCCGCAAAGTGTGAGTTACAAAATGCGTTTCATCGGAGGGAGATTGTAAGTTAAGGCTTAGTAAGAAAAGACATGTGGTCCCCTGATTGCCCTTCGTTCTACAGAGAGGTGTCAGGTCTGCATGCTGAACACATAGGGTTACATTCCAGGAGAGGTGTCCTGCCCTCAATTTGCTCTCCATTGTTTGAGCTGAACTTGATAGTGAGCCCTATTAGTTTGAGCAGGAGTAGATAATGCCAGTCTGAATTGGATACCAGATGTTTAGGAGAGGCTGCAGAACGCAAGATGTTCAGTGCCTGGATTCCTTGGGAGCCATGTGGTGGGTGGCGCATAGCGTGCCTCCTTCCTGGGGAGAGGAAGCTCCCAGTCCTATGGAAAGTTTAGTTTGGGCACAACTTGGGTGAAAACCAGCACTGTTCCAGATAGTCCATTGGCAAGGAGTCCCAAAGGAGACTTGTGGTCATTTCCTGCTTGATTCTCTACATTAGAGTGTATAGAAAATGACACAGTTACATACACTGAGCAACAGTAAGCTTCCTAGAACATCTCTGAAGGCCAGAAGACCAACGTAGATCAGGTCTCTGGCCATGTCTTCCATAACAGTGCTGTGAAAGGTAGAGGCTTTGGTGGGCTTGATGAAGACATACTAGCTATGGAGCACTTGAGTTGGGTCTCAAGGGCCAGGGGAATTTGGAGAGTGGAGGAGAGAAAAAGCTGGAAGAACTGAATGAATAAAAGCATGGCGGGGGGCAAGGGAAATGATTTGTAGAACAGTGAGTGGATAAATAGTGCTCGAATTGAGAGTTTAGTTGGAGGTAGTTGGGAAAAGGAGGTTTAGTTCAGGCTCTGGTGAGAATCAGTTACTAAGGCTTTTAGACTTGACCCCAAATGCAGCTAAGGATTGGCAGCACCTGGATGATAACTCAGGCCTCTTGGTTGCTCTCCGTCTCTGCTCCACTCTCCTGTACTGCTTCTCAATGTCCCTGCCTTCAGGAAGTATGTTGTTTTGCTGGGAAATGGGGTGATCTGGGCTCCCATCCAGGAAGCGGTTGTGGGTCTTGGCCAAATCACCTTTCTGGGTTTCAGATTCTCAAATCCAAAGTGAGATGGTTGGAGCAAATATTTTCCAGCGCCTCAAGATGGAAGTAAACTTTTTGGAAAATTAATATAATTACAGTATGCAGCATGGTGTGGGAAGAGGAAGAATCTGCAGAGATACCAAAATCCTTTCGGCAACATGATTTATGGTAAATACAGCATAACATCTTCTATATAACAAACACTCCCAGTACTTCCTCCCGCCTTTTTTTCGTTGTGGTTTTTGTTTTTTAACCATTTTAAGGTGCAATTGTGCTTTGATTTCATTTAGTCTTCAGGTATTGAATATTCCTTACTATAGGATCAGTTTCATATGTAAAATATTTTCATTTTTAACGAGGTTTAAGTCTGCCATCAAGCCTAATAGTTCATCTTTTTAACCTTTTGTCTATTTTAACTTTTACCCAATTTCTGGAATCCATCTTACTGCCAAATTCCAATGTGTCCACTTGTGTTTGTCTACAACACAAAGCAGGTCTTGGGGAGGGGAGCAAAGCAGAGATCAGGAGAGGTAGCCAACCGAGCGCTGGATCACATAACCTTTGTCTTAATGTGCCCCGAAGTCTGCCAAACCAAAGTTCTTGAGGATCTCGAAGAATTCGAAACCATATATAAAATAAATAAATGCAAATGGTATATCTCCTAGTTACACTGGGTCTCCCTGGACTTCTTAGGATCCGTGTGTTTCCCTTGTTCCTTCCTTCACTGGTGTCGGGGGGACCAGAGCCAGAGTTTGACCATTTACTGAAAGATTATATATAAGGAGGGAGGAATAAAAGAATAATACTGAGTCAGACCCTATGGGGAAGTGGAAGTAAACATCTCCCTAGAAAATAAACTTCTGCTCTTTCAAACCCCAGGATGCCACCTTTTCAAGAATGAGCTGTTCAAGCTCTGGAGTCATCCTTGAGAAGAACTCTTTAAAGCAAACCGGCCAAATTCTAAGTCGTACAAATAATTTCCATGTTTCCATCAGTTACATGTCTATTTATCTGGTCTCGCCCACTAAGTTTTAAGACCTTAAAAGGCAAATTTTAATATCCGACCCCAAAGGCTTATTATACAATGCTATGTATATGTAAAAGAAAAGCCTCTGTTTCTTCTTCTCTCAACATTTCTGTCACCAGATGTACAGATTTTTCCCACACCAGCCAATTCTCCAACTCTCTGGACACCAACTGGATGTCCCACAATTCAAGTATGACACCAGGCCACCAGGCATTAGTGCACATCCCACAGGTCAAAAGCTCAGTCCCAAAAGATTACTTTTCGCTTCAGATGCCAACTGCAAGTTTCCAGTTGTCACCTGTATTTCTGACCGACTGGCTGTAAATTGTGGTTTCCCACAACCCCGTTCTTCAGGTTTGATAATTTGTTAGAATGGCTCACAGAACTCAGGAAAGCGCTTCACTTACTATTGTCTGTTTATTATAAAGATTACAGCTCAGGAACAGCCAAATGGAAGAGATGCACAGGACAAGGTATGTGGAAACGACCACAGAGCTTCCATGCTCTCTCTGGGTGCACAGCCGTCCCGGCCCCTCAATGTGTTCATCAACCTGGAAGCTCCCCAAATCCCTTCTGTTAGGTTTTTGTTTTGTTTTGTTTTCTAATGGAGGCTTCATTATATAGGCATGCATTATATAGGTATGATTAATTCATTGACCATTAGTGGTTAACTCAACCTTCAGCCCTTCTTCCAGGAGGTTGGGGGTGGTGCTGAAAGTTCCAACTGAGAAATTATTCATTGTTTATCTAAATCAACTTAGCATCTCATTTTCATTTGCTCTATTTGGCAACCGCACCTTAATAGAACGTAGATAGACTTTAGATCAGGGATCAGTAAACATTTACTGTAAAAAGGCCAGGTAATAAGTATTTTCAGGTTTGCCTGAAAATAGAGCAGCCATAAATGATATGTAAATGAATGGGTGTGGCCATGGGCCCAATTAAACTTTATTTACAAAACAAGTGGCAGGCCCTTGTTGGATCTCTGTTGTAGAGCTAAACTACTCAAGACCACTATGCCATTTATCAGATGTGTAAAATGAAGCAACTTACTTTCTCTCTCTGTGCCTGTTTCCTTATCTATCATACGGGAGATAATAGTGCACCTGCCTCCTAGGGTTGGTGTGATATGAAATGATTTCTTATGTAGCAAGTATTCCGAATGATGCCTGCAAATAGCAAATGCTCCGAATGACCAATGCATGCCACTTCATGGGGGGGGATTTAATAATACTCGAATCAGAGTGGGCAAGGACGATGATAGTTCACACTCATAGAGCACTTACCCCGAGGCTAGGTACTTTACCTGTGCTGACTTATTTAATCCTCGTAACAGCCTAGGTTATAGGCAAACCATTATTTTCATCATTATCATCACCTCCTCTTTACAAACGAAGAAGCTGAGACCCAGAGAGTCACACAGCTTGTCCAAGGTCACCTAAGTTTGCAAGTCCCCTAGCTGAGGTTTGAACCCCTGTAGTCTAGGGCCAGAGACCATTCGCTTCACCCCTACTCTGGAAGGTGAAGCTAGGAGAGCAAAAGGCAGTTTAGGACATGCCACATTAAATGTTTGCACCGACGTTTGGCTGATGTGGGGGCAATAACTTAAATCTCAGTTGTTTTCAAGAAACGGAGTTTCAACAGACCTTCCTCAGCCTTTGTTGAGAGTGTTTCTTCCCCCTCGGTCCTCCTCAGCCCTGAGGATGGTTACCCACATCTGTGGCATCCCACTGAATTCACATTCATCCATGGGGCAAAACTGCCAACTCTGGAAACATATTAAATTTCAGGGGCGTGACCTCTCTTTCTCCCTCTCTAGCATTTTCTCCTATTTCTTTCCGCCTCCTCCTCACCTCCTTCTCCCTAACCTTCTCTTCTCTCTTTCTTCTCCACAACTTATTCAGGCCTGAACAGAAGCCAGAGAACAGATATTTACTCTGGGAGGAGAAGAGAAAAATAAAAGATGAGTTAGCCAAGTAAAAGAATAACTCTGATTTTCCACAAAGGGCTACTTCATGAAAGATTATGACATTGCTTTAGAGCGACTCCCTCTCTCTCTCTCTCTCTTTAGGAAAAACAAAGTTGCTGTAAACAGCTGGAGACTGTAACTTGAAAAACCAAGAAACTAAGATGAATAAAACTTCCTGTTTTCCTCTCCTCCCTGGGTCTACAGGGGGTTGGCCTACAAGGCTGCCTTCCAAACCAGATGTTTGATTCCCAAAGCTTGTTTCAGAGTCTCTGCATATCAATTATTCTTTACACAGCACGACCAGACCTTAGATTCAATTACAATGAGCATGCTTCAGCCGAGTGCCTGCCGGGCCACAGGTCCTCTTGGGAAAGGCAGGGTAAATGTGGCCAGCATATGACATGCGACCAAAAGTTGAATTCTCTGCTGTCGCGATCTAAATTACAGACAATGCCAGCAGAGCTCCTCCCGCACGCCAGGTACCATGCTTGGACCCTGGATTTCATCTCACCTGATCTGAACACGCACCACACAAGGGAGATCCTGTTACCACCCTTGTTCTGTAGGTTAGGAGGTCAAGCCTTAGAGAGGGTGATTGCCTGACCGTAGTCTCCACACCTAGTGAGGGTCCCCCGTCCCCCCATTCCCCACTTTCAATCTTGCCTTGTTTAGAACATTCTGATGCATGGAAGGAAACATCGGGATAGAGAAGCCCTCATCTCTGGAAAGGAGATATTGTCCTTGTTACTTTCTGTTCCTGCCTGGGCTGCTGGGCGTGTTGCTTTTTTCTTTGGCGACTCATCCTCCTTGGAGACATGTTGTCATCAGTTTCGAAGGTCTGTCTGCATCCTCTGAGGTCACACCCAGCTGGGACCCACTGCCAGTAATAACGCAGGCTCCTTCCAGCCCTCACTCAGGCTCTCTGGTCCTCACATATGCAACCCAGAGCAGGGAGGGAGTATCCCCTTCATGGTCAAACTCTTAAGTGCTCGAACAGATCATAAAAATGAGCTCCAGGCAAGACACTCATCTATATTTGGTCTTTTCACTCTGAGGGACAATTTGCCAGTAGGATTAGTGATGGGGCGGTTATTAACAACCTCTGCCCTGCAAATCAGGGCACAAAATGTGTGCTTTCACTTGAAGTGGATTCTTGCCTCTTGGGTCATTATTAGTAGCTAGAAATACAGAGTCATCTAAAACGT
This sequence comes from Leptonychotes weddellii, assembly GCF_054177405.1. Taxonomy (NCBI): domain Eukaryota; kingdom Metazoa; phylum Chordata; class Mammalia; order Carnivora; family Phocidae; genus Leptonychotes; species Leptonychotes weddellii. Next base: position 141,054,678 of record NC_138370.1, read on the forward strand.
GGGGGCTTTGTTTGTTTTTATGTTTTATTTGTTTGTTTTGAGATCTTCAAAATTTCCCATAATTTTCCAACTGGGAAGGATGCCAGTTTGGGGATTCTTTCCAACCAGTTAATGGGTATCCGCCAGGACACTTCAAAGTTTTTTCTGGGTGGCCCCCACGTCAGGTGCAGCTTTGTCACCATGCCTTCCAACTGGCCACATGTCACAGTGGTGGGAAGAACACGCTCACCGTTAGCACCCCACCCTCTGCACCATGCTTTTCAAGGAAGAGTAGCCTTTCTCACTAAGTTAAGCAACTACCCGGGTGGCCTCACTCAGCCTTTTTAGGCAGGGACACTGTTGGCCAGTGTTTCATGCCGCAAATCTGGAAACAACAATTTAAATGAAGAAAAAAACCAAAGAGAAACAAAACAGATTTCTTTACTGTAGAACTTCTCAGTACCATTAATATCCTAATGTCATTGAGTCCCCAAGAAGAGACTGTAATGTATAGTCTCCCAAACCTCATTGACCTTGGTATCCTTCACTTGGAGACCACTTATGATATTAGCGTCCCATGGACACGCTTTGGGAAATCACGAAGTAACCGCACGGCCACCATATACTTGGGACTGACTCACCTCAGCCTAATGCTGGGAGCTCTGTATACATTTTCTCACTGTGTATCCATCACATCCTCATTGATGGGCCTCATCATCACCACTTCACAGGCACAGAAAACCAGCTTTAGAAGATTTCAGTTACCTGCTCAAGGACACACAGCCAGGAAAGTATAGTGCAAGGGCAGAGGCCAAATATTTTGAACCCTAAATTTTATGTTCTTTCTCCTTAAGGAAAATTTTAAATTAAGTTCTTAATTTTAATTCCAGTATAGTTAACATACAGTGTTATATTAGTGTCAGGTGTACAATATAGTGATTCAACACTTGTATACCTTACTCAGTGCTCATCATGATAAGTGCACTCCTTAATCCCCATCACCTATATCACCCCTCCCCCCACATCACCTCCCCTCTAGTGACCATCTGTTTGTTCTTTATCCTTAAGAGTCTGAAGAAACTTTTTTTTAAGGCATTTTTAAAATGCATAACAAACACCTACTTTTCTACCGCGCAAAATTAGTAATTTAAGTTTGGCCATATTTGTCTCCAGTCTTTCTTTCTTAAAGTAAATGAAATATTACAGATAAGTCATGTTTGTTTTTTATCAGGCTGCTTCCTTGTCATAAACAAGCCCCAATCCCAGGGGTGGGGGAGGCGGCAAAGTTGTGAAGGAGCACAGCCCGGGCTGCTTCTCGGGGCTCTGTTGCCAATCCATAAAAGTGTTTCTTCTCACGCACTTTTTCATTTCCCCAGTGCCCTCTTGAGTTTCAGTTGAAATCTGAGGCACAAGAGGAAATATTTTAAAATAATAGGATAAGCAAAACCTGAGGTCAATAGCCAATACCTTGGTGGAGAGTTAAGTAAGGAGTCCCCATTCAGGTTTTCGAAGCAGTGAGTAGAATTGAAGGTGGGGCGTATTCTCAGGTGGGACTGACCCTGAATGTGCCAAAGGAGCTGACAGCAGTAAGTGCTGAGGAATGTTGACAAGTGGCACCATGCGATGGAGCCCGTGACATGCGGTCTACACAGTGGACGCAGATGGCCCTGTGTCCAAGTGTGTCATACATGCAGTCATTCCCGACTACCCAATCCAAGGTAAAACACCCTGCCATCCCTGTTCTCCTTCCTTGGTTTATTTTTCTACATGGCACTGATCCCTACCTGATGTACTGTTATTGTTTCTTGTCCATTTTCTCCACTAGACTATCAGCTCTATGAGGGTAGGGCCTTGTCTGTTTGCCCCGTGGTACCCCCTCACCTGCCCTTCTCTGCTCCTGCTCCCTAGAGAATATTAAGAGTTTCTGGAGAGGATGAAAGGAGACATCCAAGAAGGAAGCAGATTTAAGGAATCAAGGAGAACCAAATCTTATATCAAGGATTAAATATTAACTTGTGACACTGAGGGAAAGAGAAGATACTCCCCCAGGCATTATTCTACAAGGGGCCTTTTTTTAAAGGAGGCAAATCTGCACATTCAGAAGAAGAATTAAACTCCCATGCTCCATGGAACAATGTTTTCCCCTCGATGAATCCTGCTGCTGGTCACAGGAGGGAAGGACAAGAAATAGAGAGAGCGGGGGTGGGGTGTGGAGGGAGAGAGAAAATCCTAAGCAGGCTCCATGCTCAGCAAGGAGCCCAACACAGGCCTTGATCCCACGATCCTGAGACCATGACCTGAAATCAAGAGTCAGATGCTTAGTTGATTGAGCCAACCAAGCTCCCCAAGGAGTAGGGTTTTTTATCTCCCATCTTTGGGGTACAGGGGTAACTGTGTGATGACTAGAGGTGGTTAACCAAAAGGTGTATGGATCATCTTTGCTGTAATAACAAATGACCCCCAATTCTCTGTGATTTGCAACAGTAAAGATTTACTTCTATTGGCTGTGACTATTCTGGGCTCTACTCCTTTGGTCACCCAGCTGGGTGTCCTACAATTCAACTCAATTCTGACACTATTTACCATGAGTTAGCTTCAGAGATCCCACAGGTTGAGGGCTCAGTCCTACAAAACTGTCCCTCATCCCCCACTTAAGACACCAATCACAAGTCCAGGTTGTTACCTGTGCTTCTGACTGACCTGCTATAGATAGACAAGAGATTCCAATGATCTCCACCTTGGGTTCAACCAATTTGCTAGAGCAGCTCACAGAACTCAGAGAAACATTTCGCTTTCTAGATGACCAATTTATTATAAAAAGATTTAACTCAGGAACAGCCAGATGGAAGAGGCGCTTAGGGCAAGTATGGGGAGGGAGCACAGAGTCCCTGTGCTTTCCTAGTGCTTCCTTCTCTCGAAATCTCCACGTGCTTACCAACCCAAAAGCTCTTAGAACCCCTCCTTTTGGGGTTGGGGGATGGGGAAATTGGATAAAGGTAGTCAAAAGGTACAAGCTTCCAGTTACAAGATAAATAAGCACTGGGGATATAATGTACAACATGATGACTATAGTTAACACCGCTTGCTGTATGGTATATCTAAATACTGCTAAAAGAGATCCTAAAATTGCTCATCACAAGGAAAAAACACTTTTTCTTTCTTTTTTCTATTTATATGAGGTGATGAATGATAACTAAATTTATTATGGTAATTATTTCACAATATATGAAATCAAGTCATTATCCTATATACCTAAATTTCTACCGTGGGCTGTATATCAATTATATCTCAATAAAATTGAAAGAAAAAAATGCAGAGGGCAAACCCAGTGGTTTAATTGGGGAAATTTACTACAGATAACCAGCCAGAGAGCAGGATGAATGAGCCATCATGATACAAATCTCACACACACACACACACACACACACAGCACAGCAATAAGGAGTGGTATGTAGATGAGTGTGGAAAGTCTCAGATTGTTCAAAGAAGAGTTTTAGGCAAATAATTGTTTACCATGTGGACAATGTGAACTCCCTCAGGAATTAGAAGAAATAATTAAGGAAATGATTACTATGGACTTGATGTCAACCAAAAATGGAAGATTGACTGGGGAAGTGAAAGTGAGTCTGGGGAGCAAGTAATCATGTATCTTAGCATCATCATCATCATCATCACCATCATCATCATCAAGAGTATGGTGGTTATAGACAGGTATGTACAGACTCTAGATAAAGTTGAGAGGAATGAGAGCTATGATACCAGGGTTAGAAACTCTTAAAAATTCAACTAAAAGGGGATCAGAGCCTCTAAAGTTGAATTCTGGCAAAACAATGATCAAGGATCTTGATGAGGAAGACAAGCAGAGCTATATAAAGAAACCCTGACCCTCTGAGCTTACCTTTGAAAGGAATATGTAAGAAAAGATATGTGGGTCATGTAACTAAGGACAAGTATAAAAAGTGCCTCACAAAGAGTGGTGCATGTGTCTATCAGAAGAGTGTCAAAAAGACCACGTGCCAAAATGTGCTAAATATTCTAAAGAAGAAATCGATCACCAGGCCAACAGAACAGCAGAGATGAGGAGTGGAGGATGGTAGAGCTGGGATCATACACAATGAGATTTAAGTGATGGTGGAAACATGAATTTGGAAGAGCAGTGGGAATGAGGGGATTGAAGAGGCTAGCCCTCTGCTCTGAGATACGTGGGTGGGAAGAAATAAACAACATCCCCTCCCATGTCCCTGGAAGTGATACTGAAAACCCTAAATTTGAAAATTGGAAAGCTGGTCATAGAGTTCATTTTATGCGGTGATTCCTCTGCTGTTAGTGATTGTAGGCAGAAGAGACATCAGTGAGAAGAGGCAAGGCATAAACGGTTAGAGGTGGCAATGAAGCTTTTATATGTGCCCCTCCCTGAAATGACAAGATTCTTCATAAACATATGTATAACTAGGTACAAACACACTTGCATTTATATTTGTAGAAAAAAACCTGGGAGAACATATCATTAAATGCCAATAGTAGCTACCTCTGTGCAGTGAGACTATGGACACTTTTTTTATTTATTTATTTTTTTAGAGAGAGAAAGTGAGCATGTGAGTGGAGGGGAGGGGCAGAGAGAGAGAGAGAGGGAGGGAGAGAGAGAAAGAGAGAAGGCAGGTGAGGGGCAGAGGGAGAGAGAGAATCTTAATCAGGCTCCACAGCCGGCATGTTCCCCACGTGGGGCTTGATCTCACAACCTGAGATCATGACCTGATCTGAAATCAAGCGTTGACACTAAGCCACCCCACTGAACCACCCGGGCACCCCAACACTATGGACACATTAAATTTTCTTTCTTGATGGCCTCCTGTGTTTTCTAAATTCTCAATAATAACACATACTTTTATTTATTAAAAATTACACAAATAATATATAACACATAGACACTTGTGAAAAACTCAAGCAATACAAAGAAATGGACAGCCTCCCCTGACCAAAACCTGTGACCCTAGTCCTTTCCACAGAGCTAATATTCACTATCGGGTTGGCATGAATCTTTCCAGATCCTTTTTCTTAATACACTTTGAGAGAATTTTTAGATTTATAGCAAAATTTAGTGGAGAGTACAGAAATTTCCATATACTCCCTGCCTACATATAAGCCTAGCCTCCCCCGCCATCAAAACCCAGCACCAGAGGGGCACCTGGATGGCTCAGTTGGTTAAGGGTCTGACTCCTGATTTCAGCTCAGGTCATGATCTCAGGGTCATGAGATCGAGCTCCACGTGTTGGGCTCAACCTTCAGTGGGGATTCTGCTTGAGATTCTCCCTCTGCCCCTCCTCCCCCTCATGCATTTGCCAACATGTGCAATTCTCTCTCTCTAAATAAATAAATCTTAAAAAAAAAAAATCCAGCACCAGAGTGGTGCATTTGTTACATACAATCCATGAGCCTGCATTGACACAGCATTATCACCCCAAGTCCTTATAGTTTCTTTTTAAAAACATTTATATGCATATATGTAAATTGAGGTCATTTGTGTATCTATAGTGCCATCCTGAACATTCTATTCTGCACTTCCTTTTTTTTCAGTAACAATATTTCTTAGAAGCTTAATTTCATACTGATATTTCATTTTCAGTATATACAGAATTACTTCTTTTAAATTTAGTGATGCATTCACTCAACCAATGTTAATTAAACACCGTGATAATAAACAGGTTCCAATGTTGCCTGCCATTTTGTAACTCTGGGTTTGGGTTACTGTATTTTAAAATATTTTTCTAACTAAAAAATTACAGAGTATTGCTATATTAGAATATATTTGCACTTTCCCTATTAACAAACATTTTGATGGGCCATTTTTTCTCTGTTACAAACAAAATTACAATAAATAATTGTGAACATGTGTTTTCAAGAAACTGTGAGTTTAACTATAGAAAAGCAAAACTGTTTGGTGGAAGACGATATACAATTAACTAGCAAAAGAGGGTTCTTACACTGTTGGTGGGAATGCAAGTTGGTACAGCCACTTTGGAAAACAGTGTAGAGGTTCCTCAAAAAATTAAAAATAGAGCTACCCTAT
>NC_138370.1:141060823-141101985 GCF_054177405.1 Leptonychotes weddellii
ATGCTAAGTGAAAGAAGTCAAGCAGAGAAAGTCAATTATCATATGGTTTCACTTATTTGTGGAACATAAGGAATAGCATGGAGGACATTAGGAGAAGGAAGGGAAAAATGAAGTGGGGAAATCGGAGGGAGAGATGAACCATGAGAGACTATGGACTCTGAGAAACAAACTGAGGGTTTTAGAGGGGAGGGTGGAGGGGGGATGGGTTAGCCCGGTGATGGGTATTAAGGAGGGCGCATACTGCATGGGGCACTGGGTGTTATACGCAAACAATGGATCGTGGATCACTACATCAAAAACTAATGATGTAATGTATGGTGACTAACACAACATCATAAAATTTTAAAAATTTTAAAAAAACGAGTTCTAAATTCATAGCCAAAAATATTTACCAACTTATATTACTAGTAGTATATGTCATTTTTCTATACCTTGAATAACAAGGATTTTTTAAAAATGTCTATTGAACATATGTGGTAGGTACTATTGTTGTCCTCTGATAAAGAAATAAAGGCCAGGCAAATCAAGTAAATGTGCAGTCACACAGCAAGTGGTGAAGCTGGGATACTCACTCAGACATGACCCCAGGGCTTGTGTTCTGCCAGTCAAATGGGAGGAAAGTGGAACGTTGTTGTTTCTATTTGAATTATCCTGTCCATTTTGTTTTATGTGTGCTGGACTTTCATCTTCTTCTAGGAATCTCCCATTTGTGACCATTTCTTGCTGTGGTAGACATTGAGCACAAAATAAGATAGAACCCAATGATCCCCTCCTCCTAGCAGTCACATCCTGTGTAATCACCTCCCTTTGAGTGTGGGCTGCATCTAATGACTCACCTCTAACAAACAAAATACAGCCAAAGTGATGGGATGTCACTTCAGAGTTTAGCTTGCAAAAACTATGACTATTGTCTTGATGGCACTTTCTCATTTGCTCACTTTGATAAAGCCTACTGCCATCTTGTGAGCTGCCCGAGTGGCAAAGGTAGCCAGTGAGGTATTGAGGACCTCCTCCACCAGCTGGCAAGAATCCTGCCAACAACTGTGAGCCATCTTAGATGTGGATCATTCCACATCATTCCAGTCAATCTCTGAGATGCCTGCAGCCACACTTGATACCTTGATTGCTCAACCTATCTGCAATTTACTTTTATATGTGGGGGGGCGGAGTTAAGAATCTTGTTTTCCTTTTTCTCCAAGTGGATAACCAACTGTCAAAAAACTATTTGTTAAATAGTCCAATGTTTAGTCATTGATTAGATGTCACCTTCATCGGTTATTATATTTTCATAGGTATGTATGTGAATCTGTTTTTCATACTTTGTATCTGATAATTGATCTATTTGTGTATTTGTGTCTTAATTCTTGTCTTGATTTTGATGACTGACTTTACAGTATATTTTGATATCTGGTACTCCAGGTTCTCTCACATTACTGTTTTCTAAAAGTCTATTACCTATTGTTTTTCAGATGAAATTATAATCAGCTTGAAGTATCCATGAAAAATCTTAAAATTTTCAATAGAAATATATTAAATTTATAAATTAATTTGGGGAGAATTGGCATATTTATAATCTTCTGTGTTCCCTTTTAGAAACATTGTATATTACTCCACTTATCCAGGCTTTCCTTAATGTCTTTTCAGTAAAATTTTGCAGTTTTCTTCCTGTACGTCTTGAATATTTTACTGTTCCTGTTATGATTGAGATCATTTTCCTTCTCATTGGTTAGGAAAATCATTGGTTTGTATAGTTCATACGTTAGCATGATACTTTCTGCTATTTTCTGGTAGTTGCTCCTACTCTGTGTGTGTGTTTGTGGGTGTGTGGGTGTGTGCGCGCTTTAATGAGGAATGGCTGATGAACTTTGGCAAATACCTTTTAGCATCTACTGGGATGTTCCTATGGTTTGTATCCTTCAATCTGTTACCACCATGAGTAACATTAAAAGATCTTTAAAATCTGAACTGTATTTTTGCATTTTTAGGTTAAATCCCACCTTTTTATGATGTAAGGCTCTGTCAACCCATTACTGGAGTTGGTTTGCCAGTATTTTATTTAAGGTTGGATTTGCCAACATTTTATTTAGGATTTTCATATCGGTGTTTGAAAGTGAAATTAGCCTGCCATTCTCTTTTCTATACCAACTGTGTCTGGTTTTAGAATCAGTGTTAGGTTAGCCTTAAAACTGAGTTGAGTCTCAGAGAGCACTTGATGTAATGAGCACTGGGTGTTATATGCAACTGATGAATCACTAAATTTTACCCCTAAAACTAATAAACACTATATGTTAAGTCAATTGAATTTAAATAAAAAATTTTAAAAATAAAACAAAAATTGAGTCGAGTCGCAACTTTTTTCATATTCTGGGACAATTTCTGTAACATGGGAATTACACATTCTTGGAAAATTTTTTTTAATGTCACCTGTAAAACTATCTAGTTCTGATGCTTTTAAAGAGTTACTGTATTATTTTTACAATTAGAAATCTTTTCCAAAAGTGAGACTGAAAAAACTTTGTTTTATTTTTATTCTATTTATTCTATTTCTTTTTAAATTGAGGTTTAATTTGTATACACTGTTATATTAGTTTCAGCTGTACAACATAATGATTCAGTATTTGTATATATTGTGGAAATATTCAGTACAATAGTCTAGTTAACATCTGTCACCATACATAGTTACAGAATTTTTTTCTAGTGATGAGAGCTTTTAAGATTTACTGTCTTAGCAACTTTCAAATATGAAATATAGTATTATTAACCATAGTCGCCATGCTGTACATTATATCCCCATGGCTTATTTATTATATAACTGGAAGTTTGTACCTTTTGACCCCCTTCATTCATTCTGCCACTCTCCCATCCCCCCACCCCCACTTCTGGCAGCCACAATCTATTCTGTTTATTTATGAGCTTGTGGGTTTTTGGTTTTCCTTTTTGCATTTTTTTTTTTGGATTTTATATATAATGAAATTATACAATATTTGTCCTTCTCTATCTGACTTGTTTCCCTTAGCCCTCAAGTTCCTTCCATGCTCTCACAAATGGCAAGATTTCATTATTTTTCATGGTTGAATAATATTTCATTGTACACATACCACCTTTTCTTTATCCATCTGTCTGTGGGCATTTCTGTATTTTAGTTATTTGAAATAATGCTGCAATGAACATGGGGTGCATATATCTTTTTGAGTCATTTACTGTATTTCTAAACATATTTTTCTCCCCCAAGTTTTCTGCTAAGATTATTGTTGTTATTTGGGTTGACTTAGTTGCTTGGAAACTTTATGATATTTTATTACAAGCTCTCTTTCCAAGTTACTGTTTTTTATAAGCCTGTGTAATATTTCATATATAGGAAGAATCCATTCACCCTTGAAGAAAGACTGCTTAAAGTTGAAATCTTTGGCTTTAGTTCTCTATATTAATGTAATAATTAATTCTGGAAAATCTGTATAGATGTTTCAGGATTAAATTCTAAGTAGAAATAGGGAAGTTATTTTCTCTAGCTCAAACAGCTATGTTCTTGAGTCATGTGATAATACAGGCTGGGGAAAGCCTCATAAAATATAAAGCATGTGTGGGCACACATATGCGTAGACACACACCCAGAGACACACACACTATATTCACTAGGATTTAAAAGCATTGGAAACAGAAGGTACTTTTTTTTTTAATTACAAAACACGAGACACGTTTTCAAAATAGCAGGGTTTCCCCTCCTTGGGAGGTTTGGGAAAGTTGATTTGAGCCCCCACTGATCTGAAATACGGGACATAGATTATTACCTTCACTGCCTGGATGCTCCCAGGGGATATAACAATCTTGTGCTTTGCCCTGATAAAATGCTACACACTTTGAACCAGTAATGGTAGCTGAGCCTCATGAGAAAGAAACCAGATGAGGCGGCAACCCTGAGACGAGGGAAAGGCAAAGGTAATATTCCATCAGATACTAAGACATGAAAGTCACTTCCACCTACTTCTGTTTTTCCAGAATAAATACTGGATCAGTGTATAAATAAAACCTTTGGTCTTTATTCTTTTTAAATGATGGCATTTATGGTCACAAAAACCTCACAGAATGCATTAGAGGAGGTTTGGAGGCTGTGCGAATTTTTCTCTTTGTCCTTTAATCTGATCTGTGCCTCCAGCCCCTAACTTCCCAGCATTGCTCATATGGTTCTCCTGAGTGTCTTTAAACTAAAATTTTAGCCTCTTCCTATCAGAGTGTGATAGTCGTGAGTAAAACCATCATCCAGAAATATCACTAATTGCTCTTGAAATGAATCTCACTCCCTATAGTATTGTATGTTAAACAATATTAATCTGCTCACATTGATCTTATTATCACATCTTCCTTATAATCTTCTGCCTTGGTTTGCTGAGCGGACACCAGTTTCCCACACTGGAGCTAGAGTCCTTTCCTGGAGACTAATCCTAATGCAGTCCATGTGGCCAGGGCTCTGACCTCTTGTGTAGCTCTTCTCCCAGATCTTTTCCCCATCTCATACCAGAGATTTCCCCATCTCATTACCAGAGATGGAGGTCCTGTTCCCTTATCATTTCTCTACTTGGCAGCCAAGGCATTGCCATCCATAAGACCAGGTAATCCTGCTTGGATTGCCTACCTCCCCACTAACTTTTCTTAGAAATCATTGCCATGTCTGACCCAGTGCAAAGTAGTCATGTCCCATTAGACACTGAACAGATGGTGGACTACCTCTGGGAGGCTGGCTCCCAAAGCCTTGTTTGTGCCCACCCCCCTTGTCCTTAGCTTGCTCATGTCTCCTATCTTGTCTGAAATTGAGGCCCCAGGCTGTCTCATAACCAAGTCTACATGCGTTAAGGCAGAATTCCAGAGCAGGAATGCTAAATCAAATATGTGAATGCTCCCAGTTTGGTTTTTTAAGTAGTATACCTTCCATGATGGTATAATACTTCTAGCTATAACAAAGTAAAAATGCTATATTGTCTTTCTTTTAACCAAAGGGATAGCTGGCTCTTCAATTCCGTACCCAACAAAATTACTCGCTATTTTGGAGAAATGGCCGCTATGCCCACCCTGAGTCAGCTGAGGGTGCAACCATTCGTAAATTCGAGCAGTGGAGGGCTACCACTACTTGAGAATAGATTGGCTTCACTGTACTTTCAGGTGCTTCAATCTGAGAAATGGAGACAAAACTCTTAAAATCTCTTTCAGTTTCCTCTAGTTGTACTTGTATCCATTAGTAATTGCTTTTATTTTTTAACTTCTTATTTTGAAGTAGGTTAAAATTCAGAAGAAGTTGAAAAACAGTCAAGAGTTTCTGTGGACCCATGTCCCAGCTTCCTTTAACGATAATAGCCATAGTACATTGTCAACACCAGAAAATTAACATTGGTACAACATAATTAACTCAGGTAAATTTTAGACTTTTTCCAGATTTCACCTCTATTATATGTAAATATCTATATTGTGATAAATTTGTGGAACACATAAATATGCCTTTCAAAACACAGTATCATAATTACTAAAAATATGTTTGACTCAACGTCTAATGTGGTCCCCCTCATCTCAAGTTAAAATAAACTGTCTCTTTTCAATTTTCACAAGTAGGTCTAACCACACAAGAACAAAATTTCTTCTCTTCCCCTATTGGCTCTTTCCTCCTTCTCATCTCTCTCTTCTCAGTTTGGTTTTCCCAATGCCTAAAATGACCTCCCTATCTCTCTCCTCTTTCTTCCTCTTCCTCTTTCTTTTTCCTGTGGAAAGAGACCAGACTGATGTTGAGAAGCTGGACTGGACTTGCCCACAGTGGAGTGGGTCAGTTAGGACACCATCTAGGCGGCTGCAACGAAGAGACCCTGAAATGCAGAGGTTGGCAGATGATCCCTGCTGGTACACAGCACTTCTCCAGAAGATCATCCAAGGTCTCAGGGCCTTTCTATAATCCCTTCTTCCCTTGGGTTTTGTCTTTATCTGCACTTCTGAAGTTGAGTTGCTACTACAATTGTATCCCAGCCCATAGGAGGGGGAAAAGATGAAGGGAATGGAGGGCAAACAGCTTTCTTTTAAGAACGTGATGCAGAAGTTGCATACATGATTTCTGACTCCATCCCCTTGACCAGAATATAGTGGTGTGGCCCTATGTAGCTTCAAAGGAGACTGGGGAATTGTAGTCTTTGGCTGGGTAGCCATGTGCTCTAATAATTCAATTTCTAAAAGAAAGAAGGAATAGATACTGCGAGTTAACTAGTCACCCCTGGCTTTTCAACCATCTAAACTAGTTTTGGTAGCTAACTTAAGGCATCAGTAACCTCTGGTAACAGTTTGCAAGGATGCATCAGCTGCTTCAGGTTCCAAGGGAAAATAACAAAGAGGGCAAAGTTGATCCTTGGCGCTCTTCCACACTCCCTTCTGAATCCCCTTCCATTGCTTGCCTTGTCTTCCTTATACCCTGATGTGCTGGGTAGAATGGTGACTCCTCAAAAGATATATCCACCTGAAACCTGTGAATATGACTTTATTTGGAAAAAAGTTTTTGCAGATGTTGCTAAATTAAGAACCTAGAGATGAGATCATACTGGGATGGCTGGGAGGGCCTTAAACGTAATGACAAGTGTCCTTATAAGAAGAGAAGAGAGACACAGACAGAGGAGGTGCTATGTAGACAGAAGCAGAGACTGGAGTGATGTAGCTTCAAGCCAAGAAACACCAAGAATTTCCAGCAGCCACCAGAAGCTAGGAGAGAGTCAAGGAATGGATTCTCCCTCAGAGCCTCCAGAAAGAACCAACCCTGCCCATACCTTGAGTTCAGACTTCTGCCCTCAAGAACTTTGAGAAAACAAATTTCTGTTGTTACTAGCCAAGTTTGTGGTAACTTGTTATGGAAGCTTCAGGTAACTAATATACCTGGATGGGGAGCTCACTCTCTCTGACTGTCAAACACTCCTATATTCCTTTCAGATCTTTGGTCCAAAATTTCCTCTTCCACTTCCCTAACCCATTGAAACAGTCTCTGAATTACCACAGACTGAATTGAAGTTGTTTGCTATAGATGTAAATAAACTTTAATTTTTTTTAAAGTAAATTCTACCCCCAACATGGGGCTTGAACTCACAACTCTGAAACCGAGAGTTGCATGCTCTGCTGACTGAGCCAGCCAGGTACCCCATAAACTTTAAATCTTATTTGGTGGTTTGTGTTTCTAAGGAGTTTGTCAAAACTTGGTGAACATTAGCTGGGGAACTAGTACTGAGCTGGGAGGTCCTCTTTCTCTTAGCAAAGGTGCCCAAGAGCGGTCACCAAACTGTCTCTGGTCTCTTCCTCACTGGTGCAACTTTCCCAGCAAAGAGTTTTTAAAAAAGAAAATGTCTCAGGAGACAGATAGTAGGTGGACATTGAGATAAAATTTGGAATAGAATAAATTAATCAAGGAAGTTTATTATCTCCTGGATTGGACATAGAGAAATCACTTCCTTCAAAGTGGTGGCAATAATTCATGTATTTCAGTGCATTCCTACAAGTTTCATATTGAACCCCACTTTTATTTCAATGGTTCCACTAGCTTCCATGTCCCAAAGGATGTGTTCCACAATTTGTGGACGAGACAGCATCTCCACCAATCACTTTGGAGAGACCCATTTGAATCAAATGGCCGACCTTGAAATGTAGCTTTCTCTGGGAAGCGGCAAGATTTAACAGTTTACTGCAAAAACTGGTTTACAACTAACAAAGTTCCAACCACCTTGGTCTAAACTGAATGAGGGTTTGGGGGAAATAAGAGTAAACAGAATGTAATGAAGTTAATTTCTGGTGTAGCCAGAATTCATCTATTAAAGTGGAAGGGGGGTAGTCGAGAGAGGAGCCTTCCCGCCCATCTTATTTCCTTCATTAGCTAAACTGGATTTGCATCCTTTATGAATAACAAAATACCTGGTGATGTATGAGAGATGTTTATGAAAGTCAAGTTACAAGTGACCAAAATAATATAGGTCGGGCCTTTTAATGGTCTGAAGTCCCCCGAATAAAATAATTCAAAGCAACTAAAATAATTATTTCTCAGACAGTGCTTTACATATTACCTGAGCTAATCCATCCAGTGTTATTGATTGAATTGTGTGCATCCTTCCAAAAAAGAAACCCTAAACCCCAGTACTTCAGAATATGACCTTATTTGGAGATAGGGTCTTTATAGAAGTAATCACATTAAAATGTATATCTCTAGTTGTCTCTCTCCCTCCCTCTCTCCATTCATACATTGAAATATGCCGGAGATTAGGGAAACAATGACCAAATGGACACAGGACACAGTCTGGGTCTTCACAGAACTTAGAGTTGCCCTTTCGCAGAAACCTGTAATGAAGTCCCGCTACTGATTAAGCCCTCGCTGTTTAGCATGGCCTGCCTTCCCCGCTCATTTTCCCCCACCTATCCATCTGAGTCCTTTATTCTTACTATTTCATCTCCCAGAGCCATTCTCTCTTCTTGTATAAACTCTATCTAGATTCTACAGACTTCAAAGTTTGGTTCAACTCTTAGCTTCTCTAAAATATATTGTGCACTGGCGAGTAACTCCCAAACTTTAAGTCCCAGCCCCCATGTGAAGGTGGATGTCAAGTTTGTCCCTGGGAACCAGTCTCTCTGCTTTACCAATATTGTCAAGCACATGGCTCTTTACAATCCATTGAATAGACAAGGAAACAGACTCTCTGAAAGCCAGGACTGCTTTCCCAACAGCGTGAGGTAAGTGCGGTAGAACCACCTCTGAGCCCTTCCATCCTGAGATGAGATACTATCTCATGTCTGCTTTGTGCTGTTTAGAGAGGAAGCCTCCATGGAACCGAGTTCCAGCATATTTGCATGAGGCACGATACTTCCCACACAAGCACACATTAACCCTTCTGCCCCCTTTGTTAAATTAATTAAACAAGGGGCTCTGAGGTGGCCCTACACCATGGCTATCTGTAAGCAAACCAAAACCTGAACCTGTAAATGCCTCAAGGTTACAAAATTGAAACCTAATGACAACCAATCACAAACAGCCAACTAAGCTTTAAGTTATAGCTAATCAATAGTTTCCTTATTTTGCTTCTGCCTTTTCTCTATAAAAGTCTTTCCCTGAGCTCCTGTCCTAGGAGCACTCCTAACTGCTTCTGATTTCCATAGGTATGTTTGTGGAAAACAAAGGACTTACTTTCAACAACAACAACAGCAACAAAAAGAGGAAGCCCTCCACCTTTTCTCTGAAACCTTCCCAAATACCTCCCCTTTATATCCATGTCCCCCGATAGGATTTACCAGTGCTCCTGCTCAGGGTTCTCTTCTTCATGTGGCTACAGCATTAATTACACAGTTATGGTTAATTATTTAAGTAAAGATCTGTCTCCCTTGTGAGATCATGCTAGTCTCTGGAAAGATATTATGATAATTAAGAGATGTCTCTGGCCTCAATGAGCTCACAAGTTCAAGTTTCTCCAAAAATGTCACAAAAACTACAAGATCCTTTGAGAACTAAGCCTCCTGCTGGTCAGGCCTGTTCTCCCACCCCAGCTTGAACAGATGGCAGCAGCATGTCATTCCACCTCAATATGAATTGTGTCCTGAAAGGTACAACGTGATTAACATGCATCAGTCAACAGCTATTGAGTGAATACGTACCAATGAGGCAAGGGTAGGGATCCAACGCTGAGTGAGATATGCTCCTTGACTCCCAGACAATTGCAGACTAGCAGTCAGTTCATCTATTGTCATTATAACTAAAGGTTCTTTCTGCTTCTGCTGTCCTTTCCACTCCTATGATTCTATGGTCTTGTAATTTTGAGTCTCTGCCATTCCCGTGGAAAAAACATGCTTGACTAGTATCAGGGAAGGACGAAGAAACTGTGGAGTAAACCTGAACAGTCCCAGCCAAGCCCAGGCAAGACGGCAAACGCACAACTGACCAACGGCTCCATGAGAATAAATGATGGTAATTTTAAGCCATTGAGTTTGGGGCTCTTTGCTGTGCAGTGAATCTAAGCAGATAACTGTATGATGTTTTAACTGTATGATATACTCCAGCCCCTGTTCACAAGTTTTTGATAGTTACCTTACAGATGGGCAAGGTTGAATGTTCAGACTATATGACCTGTCTTTTGTTCCTTACATTATGACTCCTGAGTTTCTTAAAATTTGAAGGGCATAATAATTACTGTACAGGTTTGTACTTCACAGACAGGTTAAAGAATTTTGCAAGGGTAATTTTGATTGTGTGAGATTTTTATGTACTGACTGATTTTAGAACCTAACTCCAATTGAAGTGGAACTCCATTATTTATCATTACTACAGTTATAAGCTTCTGGAGGGTAGGGACTGTATTATATTTATCTATCTGTGTCTATCCACCCCCACTCCACTCTCAGGCTAGTTGAGTGTTTGTTGAATTGAGTTGTTTTGTAGTTATTAAGCATCTTGTTGCACAGGGCAACATTTCTAGAGAGCTCTGGGGGCAGTTTGTTGCTGCCAAAGACTTGCAAGCTAAAGTGTGTAAACAGTCATTCTAACGTACATACACACACATACATACGTACCTAAAGAGATATATATATATTTATATATTTTTTAATTGAAAAATTAAAATAAAGCCAGGAAACTCTAGTCTCTTGGGTGCACATTTCCCTTGCCAATTAAAGCAGCACAATTTTCTTTATCTCTGCCTGCCAATCAGGTGCAAATTGGAAACAGGATATTTCGGGAAAATTTTCCTTCCCTCAGATTTCATCACACAGTGCTCTTAGCTCACACACCCTGACAATCACAGAATGCCTCGGGAACTCTTGCACTTGAAGGAGGCATGCTCAAAGTTCTGGCCTGGTAACTGGGAATCTTCCCTGGGAGACCTGACCAAAGTTCCCACTCTGGCTGCAGGAGGCTACGGCCCCCTTCTCTTCCTAAACCTGCCCCCTGTGTGTTCTAGGTCAATGCAGCCAATTTTCTTTGTTTGTCCAGCTGGACATTAGGGATAATGATACCTCACTGCCTCACCAGGGTATTCAGGAGTTCAGCACCTATCACTTTGAGGCCTTTGGTTGAAAAGTGTCATGATGCATGGGCAGGAGAGAGAAGCCCCCCTTGGAAGAAGATGTCCTGCAGCAAACCAGCCATTCCCATCATTCCCCCTTTAGATCCCACAGGCACTTGCTAGAAACCAGTCTACCTTGTCCCCCAAATGTAGCACCCCAAATGTGGCATCTATATCTTGAGACCTCAGCCAAACTGAGATAAGAAGTGTCCAGTTTTAATACCCTCTTGTTTTTCTGGTAAATTGCCAGGCTTGTAGGCACTTGAGAAATTTTGCTGAACGGATGAATATTGCTATCTCTTTCTTCACAGTTTGTTTTGTTTCATTAATGTGTTTTGACTCTCCAACTAAATTTTATTTTATTTTATTTATTTTTTTTTAAAGATTTTATTTATTTATTTGCCAGAGAGAGACACAGCGAGAGAGGGAACACAAGCAAGGGGAGTGGGAGAGGGAGAAGCAGGCTTCCTGCCGAGCAGGGAGCCCGATGCGGGGCTCGATCCCAGGACGCTGGGATCATGACCTGAGCCGAAGGCAGACGTTTAACGACTGAGCCACCCAGGCGCCCCTCTCTCCAACTAAATTTTAAGCTTCTCTAGGATAGATATTATGCCTTGCACAAAGCAGGAACTCAGTCCAAGTTACTCAAAGTGTGGTCCTGGGACCACCAGCGTCAAAGTTACATGAATGCTTGTTTAAAATTCAGAATTTGATGTTCCCACTGTATTAACTAACTTGAAGCAAGGATCTGCATTGTAACTAAATTCTTCCTGTCATGTGTATTTATGCCCTAGGCAAGAGAGACTAAAATGTCTGGGGCCTGGGGAAGGAGGCAAAGAGGACTGGGGAACACAGTCTTCTTGAAGGTCGCAGTGACAGTTATCCGAACAATGAATGCATCCCAATAGAAGTTGTCACCATCAGAAGCTCAAGTAAATTTTCCTTGCTTTCTTTTTCTATTTCCAAGAACAATTTGTACTTTTATACCGTTGAAGAAACAAATACAACCAGTCTTTGTTTATCACAGCATATGTAGGAGATTTAGTGTACTATGACAATTCTATCACGCTTCTAAGTGCTACATATTTTTTTTCCTTTCTGTATTTTGAGAAAAGCACATGTCCAACCCATCCTCCAGTATGCCATCTGCCCCAGACACTAAATTTATTGTGGAAGTGTTTGATTTCTTTAAGAATTCCTTCTATTGTCCTTAACCCAATGCCCAGCATGCATACAGTAAACACCCAATAAATGTTCCAGTCTCTTGTCAAGATTTCAGGGTTTTGATGAGCAACTTAGTGATTAATAAGAGAGAGTAGCAAACACAGAGCACCAGCTGTAGGTGTTATAACGTATTGTCTTGAAGATCTTTGTTGGGAGAAGGATAGAGAATTATGTGGAGACACAGAGTCTGCAAATGCAGGAGGTAATTAGAAACACCTGGTGTGCAAATAGCAGTGACCATGCTGATATTTTTGTAAGGATAATCACAATTTCAGTTATTTTCCCAACACCACAGATTTTTTTACTGGCTCTTACTCTTAAAATATGCACCTGGCAATCTTAAGTAAAACTTTGTCTCTTGTCAAACTCATCTTAAATGTTGGATGGAACTCCATTTTTATTAGGGGAAATTTTATAGCCATTGTCTGGAATGATGAGTACATGTCTTGAAGTGAACAAGCATTCCCCGTGGAAATGTTTCACTGTTACAAACTAGGAGCATTCAAGATTCAGGGAATGAAGTCAACACAAGAACTGGGTATCTATTGCTCCCCACTGACTTTATTGATCTTTTCTGATCACTGCAGCAGATGATATTAAATTCTTTGGAGTTGATCTCATACACAAACTGGGAGAAAGAACTCATAAAAAGATTGATGGCTAACTCTATAGTGCTACACACAATATAATGTTGTATATTTCGACCTTTCCTGGAGGGCAAAGTTTGAAGTGTCTGAGCCTTTCCCAGTAGACTAGAATATGAAAACAATAGAAAAAAATCAACAAAACCAAAAGTTGGTTTTTAGAAAAGATCAACAAAATTGACAAAACTTAAGCTAGACTAACAAGACCAAAGAGTAAAGATTCAAGTTACTAAAATCAGGAATGAAACAGGGAATATTGGAATTGATCTTACAGAAATAAAAAGTATTATAGGGAAATACTATGAATAACCAGATTATCTGGATGAAATGTAGAAATTCTGAACAAAACACAAAATACCAAAATTGACTCAGGAAGAAATAGAAAATGTAAATAAGCCTATAACAAGTAAAGAAATTGACTTAGCAATTTAAAAACTTTCCACAAAGGATAGCCCAGGCCCAGATGATTTACCACTGAATTCTACTAACCATGTAAGGAGGAATTAATGCTAATCCTTCACAAACTCTTCCAAAAAATAGAAAAGGAGGAGATAGTCTTCAACTCCTCCTGTTACCAAAACCAAAGACATCACAGAAAAGAAAACTGTGGGCCAATACCTTTACAAACATAGATGCAACAATTCACAACAAAAAACTAACAAAGTGAATCTAAATACATTTAAAAAGAAAGTATTATCCACATGACCAAATGGAATTTATCATAAAAATGCTAGTTTGGTTTACCATCTGAAAATTAGTTCTGTAATATACCATACTAGTAGAATAAAGACAAAAATCAATAGATGAAGAAATAGGGTCTCAATAAATGAAGAAAAAGTATTTGACAAAATCTAATACTCTTTCATGATAAAAAACGTGCATCATAGATAGAAGGGAGAGAAGGGAACTTCCTCAAATTGATAAGGCATCTACAAAACACAAACACCTAACATCATATTTAATGGTGAAAGATTGAATGATTTACTCCTGAATCTTGTCTGAACCTTGGTACTTAGATTTGCAACAGACCTCTCAAAATACATATATCCTGAATTGAACTCTTGATGCTCACCAAACCTGCTTCTTCTCCACTTTTCTCTCAATAATTGGAATCACCATTCATCTGATTGAGCCAATCAAAAACCCAAGTGTCATTCTCAGTTACAATCATTCCTCCCACATCCCTTAACAAGTCTTGATTACACAACTCCAAAACATTATCAGGTGCTATCACAACAAAAACAAAATGTGGGAGTATTAGGAAGTGTGTGGAAGCTGAAAGAACTTTTAGGAAAGTGTGTTAGTGAAAGTGTAAGGTGTTTTGACTAAATGTTAGCAGAAGTCCAGTGGCCTTAGTGGATGCTACCAGAGAGGATATAAAGGGAGGGAAGAAAAAGGTATTGGAAACTGGAAGAAAGAGGATCCTGACTACACAGTGGCAGAATGTTTAGCAGCAGTAAACCGTAGAAAGTAGAAACTGTGCCCAGTGAACTGGGTGACCCAGGGAGGATTTCCAGGCAGAGTGCTGAAGGTGCCTCCTGGTCTCTTCTTCCTACTTAAATTTAAATGCAAGAGGAAAAAGATAAAATCAAGGAAGGATTGTTAAACAAAAGAAGCCCAGACTTGCAAATTTTGAAAATTTTCAGTTTCGTCTACTGACAAAGAATAAGATAAAGACATAGCTTTGAAGCAAACCTATTACAGCAATCCATAATTTGTTACACAGCAATATATAGCTTATATACTTTCTATCACATTCAGAATAAAATCTCCAATTCTCTACTATGGCCTATAAAATTCTGCTTTTATCTGCCTATCTAGAAGATCAACTCCTGCACCACTCCCCCCCCCACCCCCTCCCCACCTCACTGGGCTCCAGCAAGGCTGAATTTCACTTTCATTCTTGAATACAGCAGGTTCTCTTCTATCTAAGTGACTTTGTACTTTCCATTCCCTCAATTTCAAATGCTCTTCCTCCAATATGTTCCTGACTGGCTCTTTGTTGTCATTCACTCCCTTCATTTGTATGTAGATCAAAGGTATTTAAATCAAATACAAAAGGAAGGATTGAATGAAAGGCAAAATTTCTCTAAGGAGGTGACATTTCAGCTGTTGTCTGAATGACAAGAAAGAGCTATTAGTGTCATTCAATAGCTGGTATTATTTCTTAATTTACTGATTTGCTTATATTTTAATTGCCTTTATATCACATCAGAAATGTCAACTCCATGAAACACTTGGTTTTCTTGTTTTCATTATACCCTCAGTAACTAAAACAGTGACCAGCATTTAATAGGAACCCAACAAATGTTTGCTGAATGAACAAATGAATGAGTAAGCAAATGAATGCCTAGTTTAGGTAACTGGGGTTAGATCTCACAGCTAGAAAATGATGAAACTAGTAACTCACCCTCTTAACCTCTCTCCTCAATTATTTGAACATTTCCAATGAGATTGATGTTGATTACTTCAGATCTCCATATACATTGACACTATCTTTTTAAATGTATTAACAGAAATCTTCAAAAGACCCAGAGCAAAATAGCATCATAAAATGTTAACTTAAGAAGCTCTTATTTTATTGAAGATGTGGTTGAAGTGTGAAAAAGGGTTACGATTTCATTTGGCCATTTCTTCATATATATTTGCCATAGAATTTTCCTTTCTTCTGCCGGACTCAGGTAAGTAAGGGCTGGTATTTGATCATTTCCCCTTTTCTTCCTCTTAATAAATTTTACAGAAAGAAATATGACCAAAGAAAAGCTCACCGCAGGGAAGATGAACATTGAGGGGCCATATGGAGCTGAGTGGAAGCCATTAGAGTCGCTTCATCTTGTATGGGCAGTAAAATCACTCTGGCAAGTGCAGTCACAACCCAAATTCATTGCCACATGGCAGTGAGTGTTCTGGCCAAGTGATTATTTTTGTAACTCCATCTGCTTGGCACCACCAGAGCCTCCAACAGCATGCTGGAAGTTGAGACAGTCTCACCTGGGGGAAGAATCCAAGCTCCTTCATTATTGGGTTACTCTGGGGCTTATGTGGTCTTTTCCAGCTGAGAGTTCTGTTTTGATCTCACTAGGGGTGAATCCATTACTCTGTCCGAGATGGCCCTATTGGCTCACTCAGCACCCCTCAACTCTTTGAGCTACATATTGAAAACTTTTCTTGAGCCAAAGGCAAGAGACATAACTAGCAACTGGCTTTGAAAACTGTGGACAAATTGTGTCTCATTCATCAGGCTTCTCACCAGTCTCACTCCAGCCCCATAATAATTCCTCAAAGCACACACACACACACACACACACTCATACACATCACATGCACACATGTACACACAAACACACATACACCACCTCTTTAATATTGACACTTCCAAATTAGCATGAAAACCCAAAGGCTGTGGTTGGTTTCCACACTTGTGTCTTGCTAGGCTACCTTCTTCATTTCCTGAATTTGTTCTTTATTTTTTTTTTATGTTATGTTAGTCACCATACATTACATCATTAGTTTTTGATGTAGTGTTCCATGATTCATTGTTTGCGAATAACACCCAGTGCTCCATTCAATACATGCCCTCTTTAATACCCATCACCAGGCTAACCCATGCCCCCACCCCCTCCCCTCTAGAACCCTCGGGTTGTTTCTCAGAGTCCATAGTCTCTCATGGTTCATGTCCCCCTCCGATTCCTGCCCCCCTTCATTTTTCCCTTCTTACTATCTTCTTTTTTTTTTTTTTAACATATAATGTATTATTTGTTTCAGACATACAGGTCTGTGATTCAACAGTCTTACACAATTCACAGCGCTCACCATAGCACATACCCTCCCCAATGTCTATCACCCAGTCACCCCATACCTCCCACCCCCCAACACTCCAGCAACCCTCAGTTTGTTTCCTGAGATGAAGAATTCCTGAATTTGTTCTTACTTGAAATTTCATTGCATGTTATGTGCTCAAACTCAAATGGATATCACTCTCTTTCCAGGAGAGTCAACAAGGAAGTTAGAAAGGCTAGATTGAGATAATAGTGAAAATTTCAAGGTGTGAGATTTCAAGGTGTGCACCCAAGGATAATAGTGAAAATGCTTCCTAGATACATGTAGTCCCCAAGGCTTGGTCTTTGCCTAAATCCTCACCCCAACAAACCAGAGCAGCAAACTAGAGTGCAAAGTGGCAGATATGGTGGGAGATGGTGATATAGTATCTACACATGGAGAGGCCTGATCCTCAGTTTCTCTGGGTGCCTGGGTGGCTCAGTTGGTTAAGCGACTACCTTCGGCTCAGGTCTTGATCCCGGAGTCCCGGGATCAAGTCCCACATCGGGATCCCTGCTGAGCGGGGAGTCTGCTTCTCCCTCTGACCCTCTCCCCTCTCATGCTCTCTCTCTCTGATCCTCAGTTTCTCTTTTTTTTTAAGATTTTATTTATTTATTTGACAGAGAGAGTGAGAGAGCATAAGCAGGGGGAGCAGTAGAGGGAGAGGGAGAAGCAGAATCCCCACTGAGCAGGGAGCTGATGCGGGGCTCGATCCCAGGACCCTGGGATCATGACCTGAGCCGAAGGCAGACTTTTAACCATCCGAGCCACCCAGGCGCCTGATCCTCAGTTTCTAATACCTACTGGATTCTCTGTCTGGAGCAATATTTTTTAATATGGGCTTTGGCATCAAATCCTCTCTGGAATAAATAGGAAGTGTGTGTGTGTGTGTGTGTGTGTGTGTGTGTGTGTGTGTATGCGCAAGCACATAAGAGAAAGAAAGAGACTGAGAATTTGTTTCATAGATGTTTGTAGACCATGACAGTACCCACTGAAAAGATGATTTGACATACTGGAAAGGGTGGGAGTAATACAGAGAAATCTGAGTCAGGGTGTCCTTGCTCTGCTTATGGGTCAGACCAACCATCAGGAGAAACTCATCAGCTTGACCAGGCATATTCCCTAGGGAGCTTTAGGCTCACTTGATCCCATAGACCAAGAAGCCTCCACAGCAGACCAATTTGTCCCCAGGATACATAGATTTCATTAGCCCCAGTTGGGATTTTCAAAGCCCACAGCTCTACAGACAACCGTTTTCATGTCTTTTCCAGCCGCTCAATCACCACAAATTACGAACATGCCATTACGTGGTACTGTTTATGGCATGTGTGTAGACTGAATAAAGGTCACATTCTGTAATGGGCGACTGACCCACCTAGGCATTGGAGGATGTGTATTCCAGTCTTTTCCATATAAATCCCAAGCCTCTCTGAGACTCAGTTTCTCCATCTTTAAAATGAAGAAAAAAGTAATATCTACTCTTCCAAACACACAGGTCAGGATCATAGGAACTTGAATATGTGAAACAGCCCGAAAAATGTGTGCTCCAAAAGAAAGGCATCCCTATGTTTCATGTCAGCTTACAGTTTGCTTTAGGCACCAGCTGGAGAAATCTTAAATGCTCCCCCTCACCCCATGCATGCTGCTGGAAGCCTGTTAGAGTATATATTAGTGGTTCTCAACTGGAGCTGATTTTGCCATCTGAGGGACATTTGGCAGTGTCTGGAGACAGTTTTGATTGTCATGGCCATTGGAGGGGGCGGGGAGACTCCATGTATCTGTATCTATAGGGCAGAGGCCGAGCGTGCTTCTAAATATCCAACAATGCACAGAGCAGCCCCTCACAACGAAAAATTATCCGATTCAAAATATAAGTAGTTGGGAAATTTAGAAACCCTGGTGTGTTCACATGTTTCCACTCTGCTTTCACGCCAGGAACAGTTGTTTGCCTTGATACGCTGCTGATCCTTGGGGGCACACCTTGAAATCTCCATAACCCAGCCAGGGCTAATGAAATTCCTTGCAGTACCCAAACCAGTTTTCTCAACTTGTGGTCCTGTGGTCCTCTGAGCAGCTCCATTAGCGCATCCCCTGGGGAGCGTGTTAGAAATGCAAAGCCTGGGGCCCTGGCTCCAGGCCTGCTGAATTGGTGGGGCCCAGTAATCTGGGTTTTAACAAGCCCTCCCTAGTGATTGAACTGCCCGCTGGAGCGTGAGACCCACTGACTAAACAATTGTCATGACTCAGACTTTGCCACGCTGCACTTGGACAGAGCAGTACCCTGGGCCCAGCTGTGGGGACTCCTGGCTTATCTTCGGCCCAGGAACCTCCCTGCTAGCAGCCCTGTGGTTCAAGGAGCTTAGGCAACCTCTAGCTGCAGAAAGCAAAATGTCATTATGACTTAGACCTCCTATTACATGGCTCCTGGCTGAGAACCACCTGGGGGGAGCGATGGTGCCAGATGGCACACTTTCAGTTTTGATTAGGTGTTTTGGGTGATGGGCTGCTCACAGCAGAGCTTAGTGTGGGCTTGACTCTCCCTGGGTGAGGGGCTGGCTCCAGGTCCCACGCCATGCCACCATGTGCTGTGGCTGGTGTGACAATGTACTCTCCCTAGCTGGAAGGGAGGCAGTTGAGGCAGAAATGGGGGCGGATAGGTATAGGACTCTCCAGAGCCTGTGACTTTCCCTTCACGAGAGGCTCCTGTGTCCAGACATTCCCAGTGGGAAGAGAGTGATAAGTTCCTTCTGTATCCCTGACACGTTCTTTGACCACGTGGCCCTGGGAAAGTTCGTTAACCTTCTCTAGACCACAACTGCTTCGTAAGTAACTTGGGAGTAGTCATACCTTTCCACTACTTCATCAGAGTATTCATTCACTTAATCAGTATCTATTGCATACCTACCATGTACCGTTTGGCGTGGAAATTTGTAACTGGGAATCAAAGATGCATGACACAAAATCAGTTGGAAACACACACACACACACGCACACGCACACATAATTGTTTATAATATAATGCAGTAAATGCTACACGTGGTCTGATGGGAGCCCAGACAAGGAACTGCAGAAGACATCTGCCCTGTTTCATCCCGCTTATTCTGATAGCGGCACCTAAGCCAGCATTGGGTAATGAGGCCTCTCTCATAGACCCAGCCTTGGTCAATGTGTCCGTGAAGCAGTACAGCTCTCCCCTGGTGACGGCTGGGCCCTGGGGCCGTGCTAATTCCGTCATTATGTCCCTAGAGGTACATTTTGAGCTGATGAAGCAAAGGCTGAAAAACACGTGAATCCCTTTTTTGCGAACAGGGGAGGTACGAAGGGACTACCTATCCGCTTCCGTTTCCTGAATCCCAGGACTGCTTTCTGAGAAATGATTGTTCAGCTTTTCCTTCGGTTCTGGGAGGACCGGATACACTGCCAATAAACGTCCTCTTGCCAACCAGAGTTTTTCTGTTGCTCACATCCAGGGAATTCTAACTAACACAGGGATTGTTAGGACCCAATGAGCAAAGGTAGATTCACCGTGAAGCTCTCTGAGCTTGGGCCTCGGGACCTTCACTTGTGTAAGCCCCTTCCAAGGTGCTCAGAAAACCCCAAGCAAGGTGTTCACACAAAGGTTTTCATCACATTCCAAAAGTGAGTTTTAATAGCAACTGGTTAAGACCACTGCTTCTTTCCCATCTGGCTTCCATTTAATCACATTGCCCTTTGTCCTTGATGATAACAGAGTGGCCAAAGTCATCGTGACAACTCAGCTAAGGGGAAGCCAAGTTTGCAAGACATTTAGTTGGGGCTTAATGGAATCATTATTAGATATTCAGTCATTTTCAGATGTAGTAAAGTTATTGCTAGTCTTTCTGGTTTAGGAAAACCATAGGTTTCATACATCCTAAGCCATCTATAATTAAAAAAAAAACAAATTTTAATCAACCATGCTAGAGGAATGACTACATTATATTGCTATTTCTTTATTGAAAATTATGTTATAAAACTTGCTATAATGAAGAGGTGATAAAAGAAAATGCAGCCCCCAAAACAAGCTAGGGAAAAAATAAGGTAGAGGCATATCAAGCAATTCATTAATAAAATTAATAAAAAAACTAATAAAAAAATATTAGTGACTTGTAATACAGTATTGGTCAGTTTTCCACAACTTGTATTTGTTGTGATTTTTCTCATTCTAGATAAATATTCATGTTCACATCTAATTTTGTTCCTTTCTTTTAAAAGAAGTCACTCCAAATTGAGTAGGGATCACATCCCATGTAACCTGATCCAGCCCTGCAGATAAAATTATGTATGGGGTGGCCCTTTGGAAACTGTGACTGGTTGTGTCAAGGTAAAGAATGACATCTTCAGGGGCACCTGAGTGGCTCAGTTGGTTAAGCGTCTGCCTTCAGCTCAGATCATGATCCCAGGGTCCTGGGATCGAGTCCCGCGTCGGGCTCCCTGCTCAGCGGGGAGCCTGCTTCTCACTCTCCCTCTGCCTCTCCCCCTGCTTGTGCTCTCTTATGCTCTCTCTCTGTCAAGTAAATAAATAAAATCTTAAAAAAAAAAAAAAAAAAGAATGACATCTTCATCCAGCAAACTGGGAGCTGACTTTATGCCAGGTACTGCGTAGACACGGAGGATCCAAAGTGGAGAAATCTAATGGTTCCAAAACCCAGCTAAGGAGCAGAACTCTTAAAATATACAGATTTCTGGGTCCAAATGAGACTCACTGAGTCCAACCATTGGGATGGAGCCTATGAATCTATATTTTAAACAAATTTCCCTATGTGATTTTTATGCAGCCAAAGCAGGATTGGTCTTCCACATAATCCCCCTACTGAATCATAGGGTGATTCTATTTTTAACTGTTTGAGGAACCTCCATACTGTTTTCCATAATGGCTGCACCAGTTTGAATTCCCACCAACAGTGCAATTCTGTCCACATCCTCGCCAACACTTGCTGTTTCTTGTGTTTTTGATTTTAGCCATTTTGACAGGTGTGAGATGGTATCTCGTTGCCTCCGTTTTACAGACAGAGGCCTGGAGGGCTGAAGCCTCCTGCCCGAGTCCCACAGCGAGGTAGCGGACCAAAGCGCCAAACCCCAGCAGTCTGACTCCAAGTTCACTTTCTTCCCACCGTGATACAAACCACCTCCATTTAAGCACACGCACAGCACTGGGGGGCATCAACTTCCAGAACCTTGCTATTCAAAGTGGGGTGGAAGACCAGTGGCAGGGGTCACCGGGGAGCTTGTTAGAAGTGCAAAATCTAGATCTGTGGAACCAGAATGTGCATTTTAAGAAGGTCCTGGGGGATCTGTGTGCACAGTGCGGTGAAAGGACGCCTGCTCTGGAAAAGAGGGGCAGGTGAAGAAGGAGGTTCCTTGGGACAGACACAGGCCAGCCTTATCCCCAGGGGTTTAGGATTTAGTGAAAACATTCTTCTCCAACTGCCACGCCCCTCACTCATCAGGGAGAGGGAATTCTCAAAAACGTAAAAAAGGATACTATTCCCACTGAGATTTCTCGCTCAGAGGTCCTGTTTCTCCCACCGACCTTGTTTTGAACTTCTAAACCTGCATTGTCTAATACAGTAGCACGTGTGGCAACTGAGCCCTTGAAATGTGGCCAGTCCAAATGGAGGTATGAGGGAGGTATAAAACATCCGATTTTGAAGACATTATAAAAGGGGATAGTAACTTTTTACCGATAATTATCTAGATTGCATGTTGAAATGATAATATTTGGGATACATTGGGTTAGATCCAATGTACCATTACAATTAATTTTACCTTTTTATTTTTTTTAAGTGTGGCTTCTAGAGCATTGTAAATGACCTTTGCCAAAGGACAGCAAGAATTGGTGGCCTATATTATATTTCTGCTGGACAACATGGCCCTAACCCTTGTGCTTCAGTAGTGAAGGAAGACTGAAATGTCTCTACTTTTCTATCCAATGTGATAGGTGACAGCAGATTCTTTTTTTTTTTTTTTAAGATTTAATTTATTTATCTGACAGAGAGAGAGCAAGCAGGGGGAGCGGCAGGCAGAGGGAGAGGGAGAAGCAGGCTTCCCACTGAGCAGGGAGCCCGATGCGGGGCTCGATCCCAGGACCCTGGGACCATGACCTGAGTTGAAGGCAGATGCTTAACTGACAGAGCCACCCAGGCCGCCCCAAGGTGACAGCGGATTCTGACTCTGAGGAAGTTCACGGGATCAGCAAATTCCCTTGAGATCAGGTTGGAATCCTAGCAAGGTGCCTTCCCTGTGGACTGAGCCACGGGTTGATGAAATGGCAGAGCTGGTCTCTATGTGCATAAGGGCTTTGGATTTGGGGCTGAGAGAGGAGTCTGTTTGCAGCTTCTGGGGAGCAGGGCAGAAGAGCTGAAGAAGGAAGGAGGTCTCGGTGATTCGGAGGCCTCCACGGTGCTGGGGAAGGTAGGCGTATCTCCCATGCCTTGGCCCCTTGAAGGTAACAACTCCATTTGCCTCCTTGAGTCATTCTAAGTTCAGGACAGTTTAGCTGTCTCACGACGTAACTTGGCAGAAAATCCATAGATGGAATATATACTAAATTGCATCTCAGTGAATTATTCCCATAAAGGTTAATAGGACAAAAAACCCCAGAGCCAGGCACCTTTTCTATACCATTGCCTTTCAAACACACGTGCCGGGATTATATACAAGCAAACCAAGTAGGGAGAATGAGCTGGGCGCTTCCTGGAGACCAGAGCTGCAGACCACATGGAGCTTCCGAGGCCTGCCAAGGTCGGCTTCATGGTGAAATAGCTTTCAGCTGGTCCTCTGAACTCCCGCTCTCCGCCGGGTTCAACAGCTTAGTTTCTGAGCCCAAGAAGGGGGGAGATCCCTGAAGGCTGCAATTTAAAAAACAAAACAAAACCTTGCTAAATGTGTTCCAGCTTTTCCTGTCCTCACACAGACAGCTGCTTTGTGGGGCTCATGAAGGTTGCTGCTGCAGAATATTTCAAATAGGAAGGGAGTTCCTATGACTTCATACTGAGTGAGAAGGGGGCTCATCGTCTTGGGGTTGGTGAATTACAAAGCACGGATTATATGGAAAACACTATATGATGTTTTTCGTGAAGTGATGGTAGCTGGGAGGAAGGGACAAAATGTTGGCATCAGGGGTGAACCCCGGGCCTGGTCTTTATTTTGTGGGTTGGATAGTAATTATACCCAAGCACTGCGATAAGCTCTCCTGTAAAATAATGAGGGAATGAGGGGGACACTGTGCTCTCGGGAGAGAAACAGAAAGAAAGCCATGCTAACGCTATTAGGTGACATAACTTGGCAACATAGTTTAGTGCTGGTGGGGAGGAAAGAAAATCCTTTAAGAAGACTTGAAGGAGGTTTTTACAGTTTCACATTGTTTGGTAGAATGTAGGAATGTCCTGTAGGGAGTACAAGAGTAGTAACAACAACCACCTTTGTGGGGACACGCTCTACACCAGACCCTACACCAGACCCTGCCCCAGGCCCTCTCACATATTCGTTCCGATTTTCACATCAGGCCCGCCAGAGAGGTGTTATCCATGTCTGCTTCATGTCAGTTCTATTTCCAGAGCCAGGCTCTGTGGTTAAGCTGTGTTAAAGGCAAGAGGTGAGGCCACAAAGAGAGAAAAGAAATGTAAAAAGGCATCATGTTTGTCACTTTTTGCACGAATATTAGGGTCTCACAGGAAATTACATGGATGCCACAGAGAACCTGGAAACATCTTTTGAGACAAGTTATCCCAGAGGTCGTGGAACAGAAGTTCTCACAGACAAAATTAAGATACTTGAATGAATTTAAAACATGCAGCAAGTAGCCACAGAAAGGGTTGGGATAGGATAACATAGAGGATGGGGTGCCCTGTAGGACACCTGTAGGATGGGAGGACCACACTGCCGGAGTCCTGGATTAGGCAATGATTACTTGTTGCTTCTCTCTCTGCCACGTCAGCCTTTCTCACTGATGTGTGGCTGCAAAGACCAGAGTCGAGGTTGGAGCAAGGAAGCCCCAAAGGTGGAAGATACTTGGGACCAAAATACACACTTGCTTCATGGGGCAGATGTAGGACTAAGTACCCTTGGCCACAGCGATAGCTTGCCAATCAGCCTGATGAGCAACTCTGGATTGTTCTTGTGTTTTGTGAACAGAGGACTCATGGGAACAGAATAGGCATCACCACCGGGCGGCCAAATTAAAACTCTATGAATATCAAAGGCCTCGTATGCCTCATGTGTATTTAGTGTTTCACAAATATTTGGTGCCTCATGAATATCAAGTTTCTCTTGGCCCTTCCATTCCTTTCTAACTTAGATTAGAAAGTTACTACTTTTAATCTACTAACTTAGATTTATCTAACATATCCCATGAATTCTGACTATGTCTCACACTCTATTTGCTTACTCATTATCTATACTGAACACATCTCACGAGTTTCGCATCTTCTATAGTAGGATAGAAGAATATTGGACTATTCCCAAATAATACTGGAAATGCACATCACAGTTGATTCATGCTGACCATTCCTATTGGGATAGAAGCCCTCTCAAGTTAGACCTTGCCTGTCTTGTTTATTGCTGTATCTTTAATGTTTCATATATCATGAGTGCTCTTTAAATTGCTGAGTGGGTGACTGAACGTCTTAGAAATGGGGAAATACAGAGAGAATGATTAGGCTAAAGAAGGATCTCATGAGTCATAATCTCCCTCTGCTAAAAAGCCATGGGTCCCAAGGCCACAGGTGCCCTCCTTCTCTATTTTAATCAGCCCCGTGCTTCTACTAGAGCACCAGCTCTTGAAAGTGTGGCCCCAGAGCAGGAATAGCAACCGCTGGGAACTTGGTAGAAATGCAAATGCTCAGCTCCCCCAGACGGCTCCCCCATCTACTGAATCAGAAATTCTGAGGGTGGGCCTGGCAATCTGTATTTTCACAAACCCGCCAGGTGTTGCCCGGCATGCTCAAGTTTGAGAGTCACTGTGCTAGAATATTGTGGTGTCACAGGGTTTAATTTCAAGACATTTTCCTTCCAGGATACTGTGTTTCTCCCCTCTGGAAACAGGGGTCCCGTTTCATTTGTTTATCAATGAAACCATGCGTGTGTTTGCAGCCTCCGAGGATGAGGATGTTTCCTTGCTGACAAATGCTACATGAGCTACCTCTCCACTTCTTCCCTCTCTGACTGAAGACCGTAATTACTCATATCCTTTAAGCACATTTGAAATGCTGGTTCTGAAATTTTCAAGAAAGAAATAGGATTAATTAGCTTTATGGCCACATTAAAAGCCTATACTCCTTTAGAGGGCATTGACAGTGGTTCTAAACTCACTCTTTTATTCCTGTGAAGTTTTCCTCTTATTATTTGTTTTATTTTCTCATTATAAATATGATTCATGGTAATAAAATAAACAGCATAACACACAGACAGGGGCTTCTTGATTTTCAAGTCTCATGACCTAATTGGCCTTTTGATTGAAGATGACAAGCAGTCTTCCAATGTATGGAGCTCTTCTTTATTGCGGCTCAAACAATTGACCTATTCCAGTGTTTTCAAATCTTTTCTTGGAATGTGATCATGATTTTGAAAATAATATTTTAGATGTGGAACAAGTTTTCTCCCCCTCTTTCTCATAAAATAAAACAAAATAAAAAGTTTCGTAAAAGAATACTTATTCTTCCCACATGGGCTAAGCACTGAATCTTCCCATTCTACTCTTTTACTTTAAAAAAATTGTTCTTTCCTTCCCATCTTTTTTTTTACTAAGTTATAAATTTTAATTCCAGTATAGTTAACATACAGTGTTGTATTAGTTTTGGGTGTACAATATAGTGGTTCGACAATTCTATACTTTACTCAGTGCTCATCATGATAAGTGCCCTCCTTAATCCCCATCCCCTATTTCACCCATCCCCCCACCTACCTCCCCTCTGGTAACCAGCAGTTTGTTTTCTATAATTAAGAGTCTGTTTCTTGGTTTGCCTCTCTCTCTCTCTCTCTTTTCCCCTTTGCCCATTTATTTTGTTTCTCAAATTCCACATATGAATGAAATCATATGGTATTTGTCTTTCTCTGACTGGTTTATCTCACTTAGCATTATACGCTCTAGGTCCATCTATGTTGCAAATGGCAAGATTTCTTACCTTTTTAATGGCTGAATAATATTCCATTGTGTATACATACCACATCTTCTTTGCCCATTCATGTATCGATGGACACTTGGGCTGCTTCCGTAATTTGGCTATTGTTAATAATGCTGCAATAAACAAAGGGGTGCATGTATCCCTTTGAATTAATGTTATTGTATTTTTGGGGGGTAAATACCCAGTAGTGCAATTACTGGATCTTTGAGGAAACTCTATACTGTTTTCCATAGTAGCTGCACCAGTTTGCATTCCCACCAACAGTGCAAGAGGGTTCCTTTTTCTCCACATCCTCACCAACACTTGTTGTGTTTTTTATTTTAGCCATTTTGGTAGGTGTGAGGTGATATCTCATTGTGGTTTTGATTTGCATTTCCCTGATGACAAGTGATGTCAAGCATCTTTTCATGTGTCTGTTGGCCATCTGTATGCCTTCTTTGGAGAAATGTCTGTTCGTGTCTTCTATTTTTTAATTGGATTATTTGGTTTTGGAGTGTTGAGTTGTATCAGTTCCTTCTATATTTTGGATACTGACCCATTATCAGATATGTCATTTGCAAATATCTTCTCCCACTCAATAGGCTGCCTTTTAGTTTTGCTGATTTTTTCCTTCGCTGTGAAGAAGCTTTTAATTTTTATATAGTCCCAATAGTTAATTTTTGCTTTTATTTCACTTGCTGCAGTAGACATATCTAGAAAGATGTTGCAACAGCTGATGTCAGAGATATTACAGCCTAGGATTTTTAATGGTTTCAGGCATCACATTTAGGTTTTTAATCCATTCTGTTTATTTTTGTGTATGGTGTAAGAAAGGGGTCCAGTTTCATTCAGCATGTAGCTGTCCAGTTTTCCCAAGATTTTTTGGGGCAAACTCTTTTTCCCTTTGCACATTCTTTCCTCCTTTGTCAAAAATAATTGACCATATAATTGTGGGTTTATTTCTGAGTTTTCTATTCTGTCCCATTGATCTATGTGTCTATTTTTGTGCTAGTATCATACTGTTTTGATTACTGTGGCTTTGTAATATAACTTGAAGTCCAGAATTGTGATACTTCCAGCTTTGTTTTTCTTTTTCAGTGTTGCTTTGGCTATTCGGGGTCTTTTGTGTTTCCATACGAATTTTAGGATTGTTTGTTCTAGTTCTGTGAAAAATGCTGTTGGTGTTTTGATAGGGATTGTATTAAATGTGTAGAGTCATTGGGTAGTATAGACATTTTAACAATATTTGTTCTTCCAATCCATGAGCATGGAATGTCTTTCCATTTCTTTGTGTCATCTTCAATTTCTTTCACCAATGGTTTACAGTTTTCAGAGCACAGGTCTTTCACCTCTTTGGTTAAGTTTCTTCCTAGGTATTTTGTTCTTTTTGGTGCAATCGTAAATGGGATTGTTTTCTTAATTTCACTTCCTGCTGCTTCATTATTAATGTATAGAAATGCAACAGATTTCTGCACATTAATTTTCTATCCTGCAACTTTACTGAATTCGTTTATCATTCCTAATATTTTTTTGGTGGACTCTTTACAGTTTTCTATATATAGTATCCTATCATCTGCAAATAGTTAAAGTTTTACTTTTTCCTTGCAAATTTGGATGCCTTTTATTTCTTTTTGTTGTCTGATTGCTGTGGCTAGATATCCAGTACTCTGTTGAATAAAAGCGGTGAGAGTGGACATTCTTGTCTTGTTCCTGACCTTAGGGGAAAAGTTCTCAGTTTTTCCCCATTGAGTATGATGCTCCCTGTGGGTTTTCATATAAGGCCTTTGATATGTTGAGGTATGTTCCTTCTAAACCTACTTTGTTGAGGGTTTTTTTCATGAATGGGTGCTGTACTTTGTCAAATGCTTTTTCTGCATGTATTGAAATGATCATATGGTTTTTATCCTTTCCCTTATTGACGTGATGTATCATGTATTGAAATACCCTTGCATCCCAGGAATAAACCCCACTAGATCGTGGTGATGTTTGTTTTGTTTTGTTTTGTTTTTAATGTAATGTTGGATTTGGTGTGCTAGCATTTTGTTGAGGATTTTTGCCTCTATTTTCATCAGAGATATTGGCCAGTAGTTCTCTTTTTTGGTCATATCTTTATCTGTTATTGGTATCAGGGTAATGTTGGCCTAAAAGAATGAATTTGGAAATTTTCTTTCCATTTCTATTTTTTGGAATAGTTTGAGAAGAATAAGTATTGACTCTTCTTTAAATGTTTGGTAGAATTCATCTGTGAATCCATCTGGCCCTGGACAATGGTTTGTTGGGAGTTTTTTTATTACTGATTCAATTTCATTGCTGGTAATTAGTCTGTTCAAATTTTCTATTCTTCCAGCTTCAATTTTGGTAGATGATATGTTTCTAGGAATTTATACATTTCTTCTAGGTTGTCCAATGAGTTGGCATAGTTTTTCATAATATTCTCTTAAAATTGTTTGTATTTCTGTGGTGTTGGTTGTTATCTCTCCTCTTTCATTTGTAATTTTGTTTGAGTCCTCTCTTTCTCTCTTTTTATGAGTCTGGCTAGAGGTTTATCAATTTTGTTGACCTTTTCAAAGAACCAGCTCCTCGTTTCACTGGGTTTTTTAGTTTCAATATCATTTATTTCAGCCCTAATCTTTATCATCTCCTTCCTTTTGCTGGGTTTGGATTTTGTTTGTTCTTCCATCTC
The DNA here is from genome assembly GCF_054177405.1 of Leptonychotes weddellii. Taxonomy (NCBI): domain Eukaryota; kingdom Metazoa; phylum Chordata; class Mammalia; order Carnivora; family Phocidae; genus Leptonychotes; species Leptonychotes weddellii. Next base: position 141,090,360 of record NC_138370.1, read on the forward strand.
TAGCTCTTTTAGGTGTAAGGGTTAGGTTGCTTATTTGAGATTTTTCTTGCTTCTTGAGGTAGGCCTATATTGCTATAAACTTCCCTCATAGAACTGCTTTAGCTGCATCCCAAAGATTTTGAATTGTTGTTTTCATTTTCATTTGTTTCCATGTACTTTTTAATTTCTTCTTTGATTTCTTGGTTGACCAATTCATCATTTAGTAGTGTGTTACTTAATGTCCATGTATTTGTGCTCTTTTCCAGATTTTTTTCTTGTGGTTCATTTCTAGTTTGATAGCATTGTGGTCAGAAAAGATGCATGGTATGACTTTGATCTTTTTTAATTTGTTGAGATTTGTTTTGTGGGCTAATATGTGATCTATTCTGGAGAATGTTCCATGTGTACTTGAAAAGAATGTGTATTCTGTTGTATTAGGATGAAATGCTCTGAATATATATGTTAAATCCATCTGTTCCAGTGTGTCATTCAAAGCCATGTTTCCTTGTTTAATTTCTGTTTAGATGATCTGTCCATTGATGTATGTGTGGTGTTAAAGTGCCCTACTATTATTGTATTACTATCATTTAGTTTCCTTGTATTTGTTATTAACTGATGTATTTGTGCTCCCATGTTGGGTGCGTAAATGTTTACAATTGTTATATTTTCTTGTTGGATTGTCCCCTTTATTATGATACAGTGTCCTCCTTTGTCTCTTGTTACAGTCTTTGTTCTAAAGTCTATTTTGTCCAATATAAGTATTGCTACCCCACTATCTTTTGACATCCATTTGCATGATAGGTGTTTCTCCATCCTCTCACTTTCAATCTACAGGTGTCTTTAGGTCTAAAATGGGTCTCTGGTAGGCAGCATATAGATGGGTCTAGCTTTTTTATCATCTCTGTCACCCCATGTCTTTTGAGTGGAGCATTTAGTCCATTTACATTCAATGTAATTATTGATAGATACCTATTTATTGCCATTTTGTTACGTGTTTTGTGGTTGTTTTGTAGATTTTCTCTGATCCTTTTTTCTCTTGCTCTCTTTCATGGTTTGCTGGCTTCCTTTAGTGACATACTTGCATTCCTTTCTCTTTATTCTTTGCATATCTACTATTGTTTTTTGATTTGTGGTTACCATTAGATTTGTGTATAACATCTTGTGCATATAACAATCTGTATTAATTTGATGGTCACTTGAGTTTGAACCCATTCTTTATTCCTCCCCTGCACACTCCCATGTTTTAGGTATATGGTGTTATATTTTACATCCTTTTATTTTGTGAATCCCTTGACTGATTTTTACAGATATACTTATTTTTACTGCTTTTGTAATTTCTACTTTTCATATTCTCATGTATAGTCTTTCTTTTCTACTCAAAGAGTCCCTTTTAATATTTCTTATAGGGCTGGTTTAGTGGTCATGAATTCCTTTAGTTTTTGTTAGGAACTCTTTATCTCTCTTTCTATTCTGAATGATAACCTTGCTGTATAGAGTATTTTTGGCTGCAGATTTTTCCCTTTCAGCACTTTGAATATATCATGCCACCCTCTTTTGGGCTGCAAAGTTTCTGCTGAAAAATCCCCTGGTGGCCTCATGGGATTTCCCTTGTTTTTTGTTTTTTGTGTTTTTTTGTGTTTTTTTAAGATTTTATTTATTCATTTGAGAGAGAGAACAAGCTGGGGGAGTGGCAGAGGTAGAGGGAGAAGCAGACCCTGAGATCATGACCTGAGCTGAAGGCAGTGGCTTAACCAACTGAGCCACCAGGTACCCTTAGGAGTTCCCTTGTATGTAACTGTCTTCTTTTCTCTTGCTGCTTTTAATTTTTTTTCTTTATCACTACTTTTTGCCATTTTAACTACTATGCGTCTTGGTGTAAACCTCCTCAGGTTGATTCTGTTGAGGGATCTGTGTGCTTCCTGGATCTGGATATCTGTTTCTTTCCCCAGATTAGGGAAGTTTTCAACCATTATTTCTTCGAATAAATTTTCTGCCCACTTTTCTCTTTCATCTGGGATTCCTATAATGCAAATGTTATTATGTTTGATGGAGTCACTGAGTTCTCTAAGTCTATTCTCAATTTCCATATTTTTTTTCTCACTTGCTCAGCTTGATTGCTTTCCATTGTCTCCCAGGTTGCTAATTCATTCCTCTGCTCCCTCTAACCTGCTCTTTATTCCTTCAAGTGTATTTTTAATTTCATTTATTGTTTTCTTCATCTTCAATTGGTTCTTTTTTATCTCTTTGTTAAGGGTCCCACTGATGTCCTCCACTCTTTTTCCAAGTCCAGTATCTTTATGATCATTACTTTAAACTCTCTCTCAGACATATTATTATGTTGTTTTGCCCTATTCTTTCATTTGGGACATTTTCCTCTATCTCCTCATTTTGTCCAACTCTCTGTCCATTTCTCTATGTTAGGAAAGCCATCTACATCTCCTGCTCTTGAAGTTAATGGCCTTATGAAAAAGAGGTCCTGTAATACCCAGCAGTGCAGTGTCTCCTGTTCCCCAGGACCTGGTGTTTCAGTATCTCCTATGTGTGTTGCCTATGCCCTCCTGTTGTGTCCTGGCCTCTTTTTCCTTTAGTCCAGTCATCTGCAGAAGCTCTCTTTGCCTGTTGTGGACAGTGTTTGCGTGGGGGTGGGGGAGGTGAATTTTAACAAGATGTGCACTGGTCTGTTTGTGAAATGAGACCTGCTGACACCACCACCTCCAGAGCCAAGGCCCTACAAAACCCACAGGTTGGAGATGTGGTCTTGGTGGGGTTTATGCTGGTCTTCTGGCAGGGGGGGCGTGGGGTACCCACAGTGCTGGGACTTAAGCAAGCATGACTGGAAAGGGCAGATCCCGTGAGGCATAAGGGAGTGGGGCTTGGTGTAAGCAAATTAGGTAGCGAGTGTTGGCACCATGCTGGTTCCCACAGGTGGCCATGTGTTTATGTTGCGGTGCGGGGGAGGGAAACGGTGCCTGCCAGTCCCTTTGTTCCTGGAGAGGTCTCCCTGCGATCACTGTTTCTCTGGGGCATGCTCTGAAATGAGTAAATAACTCTTCCTCACATACGCCCCAGACATTTTTCAAACTGCTGCTTCTATGCTGTCTGTATCTCTGAGGGATGTTTGTTATGCTATCTCTTGAAGGACAGGGACTCAGCTTCCTAATACCCTCTGGGCTCTCTCAGAGCCAAGATCACTGATTTTTAAAATTCCAGGCTTTAAGTCCTGCTGGTTGTAAGAACTCATGAAATTCAGCCCTTCTCATTTTCAAAGCCAAATGTTATGGGGATTCATTTTCCCTGTGTGGGTTCCCCGATGTGATAGTCTATTTCTCACCCTTCTCTGCACCCCTGGCTCTCTCCCAACTGTGGGCCACAGTCTGTCTTGCTCCCAAACGACGTCTCCCCCCTTCCTACCTCTTTGATGTGGCCTCTTCTCTACCTTTAGCTGTGAAGTTTGTTTGGCCAGTCTTAGGGTTGCTTTCTGGGTTATTTATGCTGACATGACTGTTATCTAGCTGTATCCATGGGACAAGTGAGCTTGGGGTCCTCCTAATCCACCATCTTTCCAGCCTCCAGCAACGTTCCCTTCCCCTCTGAGGTATTTTGTTAAATACACATTTTCTAGCCTTGACCAAAAAAAAATTATACAGAAATGATGACCATTATTATGAGGAACATAAGAAATGTTGTTAAAAACTGATTAAACAGAGATTCAACCAGCAACAATTCATAGGAAATTCTGTAGGATAAATGACCCTGCACCTTCAGGAAATAAATCTTTTTTTTTTTTTAAAGATTTCGTTTATTTATTTATTTATTTGAGAGAGAGAGAGAGAAAGAGAGACAGAGAGAGAGAGAGAAAGAGAGACAGAGACAGAGAGAGAGACAGAGCACAAGTGGGAGGAAGGGCAGAGGGAGAGGCAAAAGCAGACTCCCCACTGAGCAAGGAACCTGGTGCAGGGCTCAGTCCCAGCACCCCAGAGATCATGACCTGAGCCAAAGGCAGCTGCTTAACCAATTGAGCCACCTAGGCACCCCCAAGAAATAAATCTTAAGGGGAAAAATGATCCTGATTTGACAAACCAGCTGTTTAAAAAAAATGATGATGAAAAGGCAAAACTATGGAAATAGTAAAAAGAACAGTTGTTGCTAGGGGTTGGGGGTTGGGGGATGACTAGGCAGAGCACAGGGGATTTGGGGGGCAGTAAAAATACTCTGTATGATACTATAATGGTGGATACATGTCATTACACATTTGGCCAAATGTATAGAATGCACAGCACCAAGAGTGCACTCTAATGCTGACTATGGATTTGGGCTGACTATTATGTGTCAATATAGGGTCATCAGTTGTAACAAGTGTACCACTTATGTGGGGGATGTTGATAATGGGGGAGGCTGTGCAGGGGCAGGGGCCATATGGGAAACCTCTGTATCTTCCTCTTAACTTTGCTGTGAATTTAAAACTTCTCTTTAAAAAAGTCTTTTAAAAAAACAAAACAAAAAAATGATGAGAAAATAAAATTTGAACATTGTCTATTTGATGGTATTAAGATATTATTAATATACCACACACTGGTTGTACATGTTATTTTTTTAAAATAAGGCTCTTAGAATTTAGAGATACTGCTTACCAAAGGATTTCATGTAAAAATTATAATCTCTTTGAAATGTAGTCTGGTGTTTATGGAAGAGCAGAGAGGGTGTGTACAGATGTGTACAGATGAAAAGAGATTGGCTCTGAATTAATCATTGTTAAGCTGGGTGATTGGTTTATGGGTTTATTATAGGCTTATTAAACTAATCTCTCTACTTTCAAATTTTGAGATTTCCATAAGAACAAGTTAAAAACAGCCAAAGCCACTATGTGTTAGATAAAGTTATCAAGCAGCATCAAGAGAGCTTGGGGGACACAGTGGACCCAGGCTGGGAAAATGACTGCTCAGGAAGACCTGGCCGAGGCACGGTGGGGCGGGGAAGGGAGAAACAGCAGGGATGAGGATTGTGCTCAGGCTATTGTCAGAGCAAAAGATGCTGTTCTCTTGCCCCAAATCTGGGCCACCTGGGAGAGAGAGCAGACCCGTAGTCACTTCAGAATGGACCCTGACGAAGGAAGGAAGGCACAACAGAAAGGAGGTGGGAGAGGTACCATCTGATGCAAAGCTGACAGGGGATCATCAGCAACTAGCTCAAGTTGCAGTTGGGGGGCTTAGCAAGGGGAATCAGGGTCCACAGATGCATTTCAAAAACAAATAAGGAAAAGCTTTGAACACCCATCAAGCTCAAAGAAACTCAGCTTTATACTCTCCTATCCTTGCTTAGGTGCCACTTCTTACTGGTGTCTTCACTTTGTGTGTAAAGCAAAGCAAGATCTGCTCTGCTCCATGTTCCCTAGAGTCAGAACCTCCGACCATTTGTCAAATAGCTCGTATGGTGAAATGACGTTGAATGCCCAGGGCAGCGCCTGCCCACAGCAGGTGATCCGCTGAGATGCAGTGAAGCAGATGACTGGGGCCCTACCCCAAGTCTTTTTTTTTTAACCATTGACCCCCTTCACCCATTTTATGTTCTGTTTCTTTACATGTTAATAGTCTATTAGAACCTTTTTAACATCTCTCCAGCACACATTTCTTCAAGTATTCGTGTTCAATAGGGATCTATTACTCAAACTATATCCTTGAAGAGCTCATGATCTCATAATTGAGGAAACGATCATCAAAGCAGAAACCAAATACACAAAAAAGAAACTCAGCTTTCTACTTCTGCCAGGGCCTGAGGGAACCAACACCAGATTACATGGGTGCCAGGCAAACACCCCTCTCCCGTCTTTGACTTTCCCACCTCCTCTGCTTCGGTCCTAGAGGACCCAGGGCAACTTGGGGGTGGGGTGCAGAGCATTGGCAGGTGAACCTCATCAAGCAGGCCTGTGGGGGTGGGAGGGGGGCAGGTAAAAGGCGGGGAGTCTTCACTTCAAAGGAAAGAAAGTTTCCACTCTTATATATGACTAAACAGTTTAACCATAAAAGTGCTACCGTTCTTCAAATGAAAATAAACAGATACATCACGAGATCTGAGAAAAACATAATCCCACAGAACAAGTTGGAAGAGTGCGAGGGGGTAATAATTGGGTTGTGTTCTCCAGAACTCACCAGCTGTACCTCGACAACCAACAGTGTCGAGCGATGTACCTGCAGTGTATTCCAGCTTTGCGAAGATACGCTGCTTTGCTCTGGTCATCGCCAACACATTGAGATAAAGAAAATGTTACTCCCTAGATATCACTGTAGGGAGAGCTTTGCATTTATTTGGTAGAAATACTTGGATAACTCACTGGAGCATATTCAAACAACAGGGGTGACTCTAAGCTCCTGGACAAGGATAAGAGATGGGGACAAAGGAGGCAAAACAAAAGAATGAGAGGTGCACACTGTACAAAATGACCTCCCACCCCAGCCCAAACCTTTAGTTGCCTAGACGCTCAGGGAGGTCTGGCATTCCCTCCAGGGAATCAGCGAAGGGCAAAGGTCAGTGTTGGACCCTCAGCTAATGTACCTGACACTTTTGTACAAGTTAGAAAAGGAAGCCCCCTGGGTCAAACAAAGACAAAATGGTGTACCCTCAGGGTGGAGGACTTAAGACCCCTCCCTCTGGGTTTTCCTCAGAAACCTGAGCTGGAGCCAGCTCTAGTTGCCACCCTGCCCGTGGACAGGGCACCTGTGTGTGGCATCCAACCTGGTTCTGCCTCCCGGTGAACAGCTGCCCTGGCTCTCAACCCAGGTTGATAGAAGAAGAAATGGCACAAATGGACAAGGAGCCAAAAGGCAAAGAAGGCCGTCAAAGCGTAAGCCCTCAAAGCTTTGCAGGAAAAATGAGGAAGGGCTGTGGAATTGGGATTTCAGTCAACCTTACACAATCTTACAAGTCAACTTGGTTATTTACATGTCAGTTTCTGTGTGCTCTCTCCCTGGTTTATCTGATCTTGCCAAATTGTCTATAATTCAGGGGATAAAAAACTCAGGGCTACCTCATCTATCACTGTTCACCACTCCTAATGACTGGATAAAAGAAACTAATCAAAATGAACTAATGGGGTGCGTGGCCTGCCTTGGACTTCTCCTCTCCACAGCTGGGGCTTAGCCCCTCTCTCGAGCTCCAAGGGGCCCGTGCATAGATGATCATGTGCAGGGACCCCAGCAGCTGCCTCTGCACACTCCCCACTTTGTTGAAAGGAGAACCATATGGCAGGTCTAGGTAAGGGTCCCCTGAAAGAAAAACAAAATGTGTAGGCAAAGAAAACAAATACCGAGGAGACAGAGACAAAAGCAGCAAGTGAGAAGAGGAATAAGGATTTGCTGCTGCTGGTGGGAAAATGCGGTCAGCTGGCTGAGTAGATGCCTGAAATGTGGATGGGGAAGAACCCCCGCTAACCAGATCCGCTTCTGCGTCTGAGGTCGGATCAAGGCTATTTCCTTGGGCTGTGGGTCTGTGCCACATATTGTGGTCAGACTTTGACAACAGCTCCCTGCCTTTCCACTCAAGCACCCGAGGGCATGGGGAGAAGCAAAGGAGAGTGGCCTTGAGTGGAGGGGTGTGGTAGAGGGTGGCTGGAACTCTGGGAAGAGAGGTTTAACTCAAGACGTGAATGAATCATGCTGTGAGGCTGCAAGGACAGAGGGAAAGTTGATTAAAGCCACAGATCACAAGAGGGAGTACTCTGCGCTGTATTTGGCGAGTGAGTTGGGGAGAGACCAGTGGTCATGCTGAGCCCCTTTCTGAAAGTTCTTCAGATGCACATTTGGAGCAATCTCAGGGAATATTTTGGCTATAGCAGGAACTAAAAACATAAATGTTGCAGTGGCTGGACAATGAGAAGAATATTAAGGAGTTGGGGTTTAGAGGTGTGGGAGTGAAGAGCAATCAATCAAGTGGTGTATTAAGAGTGTAGTCAAGCAAGATGAGAGGAAATATAAAGTGAGATTCTTGACTGTTCACTGGGTATTCTGCTTTGCCACTCACTCCAATCATGAGGAACTATGGAAACTTCCAGTCATGGTGGCCTATGGTGTTCACAGATGAGGCTGCTTTCAGCTACAGTTTAACGGGAAACTCTACCTCCACTGCTGGAACAACAGAAATATTTATAAACTCCCAGAACAAGAAGACTGTAGGTAGGGCCATTCCAGGGTGAATTGTGGCTCAAAGACTTCATCAAGGACCCAGGCTTTTTCTATCCTTCAGCTTGGCCAGCATCAGCATGACGGCTTTGACCTTAGCCCAGCTCCCCAGCTGGTGACAAGAAGGCCCCTGGATTTCCAGCAGCCATATCCATGCTAGACACCATCCAGAAACAGAAAGGAGATTATGTCTTCCATGCCTATTTTTAAGTGTGAGGAAGTCTTTTCCAGAAGATTTCCAGCAGACTTCATCTCACATCCTGTTGCCCAAGTTGTATCACATGTTCTGGTCGAAACCAGCCATTGGCAAGGGTAATGATTAGCTTAGACCAGGGGTCATAATGACTTTTAAATGGTTAAGAAAAAATCAAAAGAAGAATAATATTTCATGACATGTAAAAAGTCTATGAAATTCAAATTTCAGTGTCCATAAATAAAGTTTTATTGGAACACAGTCACACTGGCATTCATTTACACATTGTCTATGGCTGTCTGGGCAGAGCCAGGCATGAAAATGCACAGAGCAAATTCAGAGTAAGCCAGTCTGACCAATTTTGTCGACTGTAGGTGAGTCAAGAGACATCCAAAGTCATGTGAATCTCCTGACAGTTGATGAGCAAGGATCTGACATGATGCCATTTGGAAGAAATATTATTACTTGTCCAGATTCTGGTGTAGCTTCATTTACACATCTGGAATGTGTAACAAAATTCTGAATTCTCTTTTACTATGTGTATGCTAGTAACCCTCCTTAGGAAAGTACTTAGTAGAGTTTAGATAATTTTTAATGTCCTTCCAAAATTATGCATCAGACACTAAGTCAGAATCCCCAGGCTCTGCCAAATATTACTGAACTGAACAAATCAAGAAAGCTCCCCACACTCCATAATTCCCTAGGTCAGTCTTTTTGACACATTGAAAGATGAGGCAGGGAAACTGCTGGTCTCCTGGTAATTATCACCACCTGTTCTCCAAGCAGCTCTCCCCAGTAGAATAGAGTCTCCCAGCAGGGCAGTGAAGGAGGGAGGGAGGGAGGGAGAGAGCCAGCCCTATGTAGTTAGCAGGTCTGCCTGGTGTCACTGTGGGAGACCCCCCCTGCGAGGGCACAATCTCTGTTCTGGGAACTGGACTGGAGCTTGGCAAAATTGGGAAATGACCAACACTTGTCTTTGAGTGCCCTTATCTCTTATTAGTGGTTTCTTCTAAACCATCTTTCTCAACTTTCTACCTTTCTCGGGCTCCTGGAGGTGGCCCAGTGCCATTTTGCTGCCAAGATCTCATTCTGTAGGATGACACAAAATACCTCATCGTGGACACGACCAGGAGCATGCCACCAGCCTCTGTTCAGCCTTCCTGCGCCCAGCCGCAGTCTCTCCAAGGCAATCCTCCACACTAGGGCAGTCTGAGCTTCAGGAAATATCAACCTGAGCCCATAACCCCCTCCCACCTAGATTAACATCCTTCAAGGATCCTACACTGCCTAATGAATACCAAGTGCCTGGGTATGATGTAGACCAGTGGTTCCTAAGTGTGGTCCCCAGATCAGGAGTAGCATCCCCTGGGCCTCCATCCCAGCCCTGCTGAAACAGGAATTCTGGTGATGCAGTCTGGAAATCTGTGTATTAACAAGCTCTCCAGGCCATTTTGATGTCATGCCAAGTTTGAGAATCCCTGATGCAGGCAATCCCTGCCCACCGACCCAGACTCATTGCTCACTCCTGCTCAATATGCATCCTATGTTTTACCCCAGAGATGGCAAGGAGATTTCACCGAGTCTGTCAATTCTCTCCAGGCTGTAGTGGCTACCTGGCCTGCTGTGTGGAGGATGCTGAAGGCTCAGTCTTAGCTTCTCCGGCAGGAGATCTGCTCTATGGCTGATGAGTGATGTCTATACATATGAGGGTAGGGTATGCAGCGATCGGTCAGGCACCAATTTCCCCCAATTCCCACTCTCGCCACAGACTTTCAGTCCCCCCACATCACCAAGGCTTTGTGTTGAATTGATTTGATAGAGATCCCAGCCACTCCAGCAGAAAGATGGGTATTTCCAAAGGTGACAGCCTAGAGAGGGTTAATTTAGCCCTAACGAGTCAATCCCTAACAAGGAATTGGGAGGATTCGGGTGGGACCAGGGTGGGATTTTGAGGGGAGGGGTTCCCTGTCGTGGAGCTGCCCTGGTACCTTTTGCGTGCTTAACTGGAACTGATTAGGGGCAGGGAGAAGAGCTTAGCCACGGGGCAGAAAGGAGACACCCCATGTGAGGCGAGCCAGCCTGTCATCTGTTGCTGGAGATGGATATTGTGGCAAGGCTCCTGCCCAGGATCCCCAATCCTAAGGGGGGATTTCAGTGCGAAACTTAATTTTTCCTCCAGGAGAGGTGGAGGGCAGGAAGGCCAGACGGGGAGGAACCAGCGCAGCTGGAAGAGATTAAACCCAGCCCAGAAGGCAGCAGACAGGTAATAGTCTGGGACTGGTAGAACTGCAGAAAGAAACCTTTGCCCTAGAAGTGTTTGGCAAGTCCCCCCACCCCAGCCCCCAGCCCTGGCCCCGCTATATTTTGACTCCCTGTCTGACAGACTGTGGAGGTTTCCACAGTGAAAAATGAAATCTGCCTAGTAAGTTCCATTTTGCCTGCATTCTGGAGATGGGGGCTATTTCTGTTCACTTCCCTTCTGCAAGGGGCAAGATGCTCCCTCCAGACCTACCTAAAGCAAAAAAATAAGAGTTTAGAATTTCCCGTGGACACTTTCTTTCCCTGACGTCTTTAAGTTTCTTGCTTGGGCAGATCTGTACCTCTGAAGCAAATAATACATTATATGTTAAAAAAAGAAGAAGAAGATAGCAGGAGGGGAAGAATGAAGGGGGGGAAATCGGAGGGGGAGACGAACCATGAGAGACTATGGACTCTGAAACACAAACTGAGCGTTCTAGAGGGGAGGGGGGTAGGAGGATGGGTTAGCCTGGTGATGGGTATTAAAGAGGGCACGTTCTGCATGGAGCCCTGGGTGTTATACGCAAACAATGAATCATGGAACACTACATCAAAAACTAATGATGTAATGTATGGTGATTAACATAACATAATAAATAAAATAAATTTTTTAAAAAGTTACCAGAAAAAAAAAAAAGTTTCTTGCTTGGGACATGTCACCTGCACTTTCCTTCAGACGACTCTTCAAGGTGTGCTTGGTCCCTCCGCTTTGTCTTCTGACTCCCTCCCTCACCCAGCTCTGTCCCCAGGCCGGGCCAAGCAGGCCCACTGTGATGGCAATGAAGCCCCTCTCTTCCCTCTAGTTTGGGAGTTAGCCTCCCACTCGCAGAAACTCTGAAGTTCCTCTTTTCTCCTGGACATTATAAATCTATCCCTTATATTTTGTTTTTTCAAGGAAACTTACTTGCCAAAGAACAGAGCTCTGTGTCCCTCTTTGTTATGGGAAAAAAGTGCTATAGGATCTCTTAAACTTTTTTTTTTTTTT
>NC_138370.1:141102085-141122793 GCF_054177405.1 Leptonychotes weddellii
CATCTCTCTCTCTCCAGAAAAAAGAACAAACAAAAATGCAGAGGCATTTTTAGGAACTCTGCTCGCTGCAGCGTTTCCCCTTAAGAACTCAGCTCGCTGCACTGAGTCAAGCATGCCTTGCAGGAATACAATCTGCACACTATTATCCCTAATTTTCTAAGTCCTTGCTAAGTTATATCAGACCTGCCACCCTGGCTGTTAAATGTCAGTTAAGACCTAATTAATTTAACTGCTCTGACAAGTTTAACTTCGTTCCCACAGAGACTGTAATTTGCCTTTTCCCAACTGATAGTGCTACAGGCAGATTTTTAAAAATAACTTTTATTGTTTTAAAAAATTTTAACCAAGTAGTATATGTTCATCATAGAAAGGTCAGAAAATAAAAATCAAAAATAAGAAGATTTAAAAATCACATAAATTTGTCACACAGTTAGAAACAACTATAAATATCTTATAAATCCATTTCTTTTTTTGGTATTTGTAATGAAAGGTAACATTTTAAAACCTATTAATGAGCATTTCTCTTTTGCATTTCCATGTTCATGAGTCAAAATAGGATTTTGTGGACAATTAGCATGAAAGCCAGGTTTTGTTCAGAGAGGGATGATTTTTTTTATTGAGATATAATTGACGTATGTTATATTAGTTTCAGGTGTACAACATAATTATTCAATATTTGCATATATTGCACAATGATCACCATAATAAGTCTAGGTAGCATCCGTCACCTACATAGTTACAAATTCTTTTTCCTTGTCATGAGAACTTGTAAGAGCTATTCTTACCAACTTTCAAATATGCAATACAGTATTTTTAGCTATTGTCACCATGCTGTACATTATGTCCCCAGGACTTATTTATTTTATAAACTGCAAGAAGGGAAATCATCCAAAGCCCATATCCAAGCGCTTATAAACTATGGAGAGAGTCAGGGAGAAAGTCTGGATGTGAGGAGCTCAGTCTCCCTGCTACAAGACAGAGGGTATGTCAGCTAGGATGAGAGGAACTCCAAGGATAGAGGACTTTTGCCTGAGTAGTACGTTACTTAGTTACTTAGTGTAAGACCGGATGTGGCTTTCCCTAACTGCAATTAGTTCCTCTCAGCAGCTGTTGGAAAACTGCTGCTTTCACCAAGGGGCTCAACTATAGGGTCATTAGAAGGAAAAAAGTTTTCCCTTCGAATAATCTGAGGTGAGTTTCCAGGCCGGTGGTCAGCTCTTCATTTAGAGACTCAAATACCTTTCCTAATAGTTGCTCCGCCAGAGAGCCCAGAGCACTGTCATCAACTGTAGGTGATTGCCATGGGGTGACTGCCATGTCTAGGTTTCATGTGGTAGGAAGGGAAAAGAGAGGGTACGAGACACCTGTCATAAGACTCTGGCTCAAAAGTAATGGACATTGGGGCACCTGGGTGGCTCAGTTGGTCAAGCAACTGCCTTCCACTCAGGTCCTGGAGTCCCGGGATCAAGTCCCGCATCGGGCTCCCTGCTCAGCGGGGGGTCTGCTTCTCCCTCTGACCCTCCCCCCTCTCATGTGCTCTCTCTCTCTCTCATTCTCTCTCTCTCAAATAAATAAATCTTTAAAAAAAAAAAAGTGATGGACATCACCTCTACTCACAGTTCATTGGCCAGAGCTTGGTCACCTGACCAAATCTAACCACAAGGAATGCTGGGAAATGAGTGTAACAGCCATGTTTGCCCAGGTATAAGTCTATCATTATGGAACAAAGGGAGGACAGCTTTTGGTTGCTCGCTAGTGGTCTTCTCCATACCTTGTGTTGTAGATAGGGCCCTGAAGCCCCTGCATGCACTTGAAGGGATCTTTGAAGGCAACCGTGTGAGAGCTATGGTTTGCCATCAGGCACCATGAAGAGGGGTGAAGTGACTTTCACAGCTGAGGCTAAGGCTGAATCACCTACACCCAGAGAGGTCCACAGAATCAGTGAAAGGTGAAATGAGGCCAGCCCAGCCATGGAACACCAATATTCTGGACCAGGCTGAGAGAAACTAGACCATGGGTTATACCAGTGGCCAACGTCAACTGCAAAGGCCAGCCAGGTGGGCAGCAACAAGACTGACAAGGGACACTGCAAAATCCAGAGGGGCCGGAGGACCTCTCAGAGCTCTGAGGACCTGTCGCTCCACTGCCTTAAGCCCACAGTAAGCATCCCTCATACTCTGCTAGCTCAGGGACAAAAGTAGATGATGAAGAGGTCTGAAAAACTGAGTACACAGACCCATAAAGGACTGCATGGACAGACTGCCCACAGTATGGAAGAGCTGATCAAAGTGGACTAAATTTATTCAACCCCCATTTCTACCCAGCAGAGTAGGGAGCTTGTGAGAAAACCCAGATCAAGTCATCAGTTAATAAAGACACTACTATTTTATTCCTGCAATCTGAGTGTAGCCTAAGGGCATACATTGTACACCCCAAAACTTATATATAAAGATTCTTGGAAATCCTGGAGCTGGGATTAGAAGATGAAAGCTGATGATGTAAGCTGCTTCCCACCCCAACCCCAGAGGTTTGCTATGCAGACCAAAAATCACTTAGCAGCCACAGAACACTTCCTGGATGTTGGGAGTCCCAGGACAGAGCCCTTGAGCTATGTATAAACGAAATATAGACATGAGGGGTAGACGGGGTGGGAACAGGTCTGGGTTGATGTTTGATTTCAGGGAGAGACCACAGGGCATCATGAGTAAAGACGGCTTCAGTGCTTGGGCCGAGCTCAGCAGCAGGGCCTGGGGGTCAGAGGGAGCAGGGGGTCTGGGTGCAATAAAAGACAGGGTCTGAACCCACTACCACTCAGTCTCTCCTCAGCTGCTGTGGGCCCTGAATAGGAAGGGATGGGTTAAGGGGTACACAAAATCCAAGGGAAATGCATTAAATCCCCAATCTCTTAAAAAACAATTTAAAAATTCCCCAAATCTGAGCAAAAAAAAAAAAAGGTTGTTTCCAAGCTGGACATATCTAAATGAAGCTGAAACACTTTATGGGTTTCTATGTATCCCACTTAGTATGAATATTCTTCTGTTTCACTGCAGACATAGTAATAGCCCCAGACCAGGAGTGTTATGTAATATACAGTATTTTCACCATGTTACCTTTCTAAAATCTGAAAAATTCTGAATTTGAAACACATCTGGCCAAGAGTTCATTACCAAGGAATTCATAACCCGTATTTCAGAAGCCTCCTTGCCCCCATGCAATGCCCAGTACTAACTAGGCAAAATCCGCTTTGCTGTTCTGGCAGATTTCCTCTAACACTTAAAGAGTTTCATCAAAAAAGATACAACTGACATTTTTTTTCTTTATCTGATTTTTAATGCTGATTTTATGGATACATGAAAATTCAGCCAACTTTTTATTTCTAGTTTATGAGGAAGCAGGAAATGCCATTATTTTCCCCCATTTTTATTTACTTTCTTTTGTATGTTTTGTTCAGATGGTATGTAATCATACAGTGGATTATTTTGTAATACTAAATATTTGGAAATGTGCTTTGGAACTGTATACTCAGGATAAGGATCATGAAGAAACAGATTAAGACTGAGTGTCTACTCTGAAGCACACTTTCTCCTATACCATTTAATGTAATCCTCATGAAAAGTTTGTAAAGTAAAAATTCCCATTTGTATGACATATCAGATAAAGGACTAGTATCCAAAATCTATAAAGAACTTATCAAACTTAACACCCAGAGAACAAATAATCCAATCAAGAAATGGGCAGAAGACATGAACAGACATTTCTCCAAAGAAGACATCCAGATGGCCAACAGACACATGAAAAAGTGCTCAACATCACTCGGCATCAGGGAAATCCAAATCAAAACCACAATGAGATACCACCTCACACCAGTCAGAATGGCTAAAATTAACAAGTCAGAAAATGACAGATGTTGGCGAGGATGCGGAGCAAGGGGAACCCTCTTATACTGTTGGTGGGAATGCAAGCTGGTGCAGCCACTCTGGAAAACAGTATGGAGGTTCCTCAAAAAGTTGAAAACAGAGGTACCCTATGACCCAGCTATTGAACTACCAGGTATTTACCCCAAAGATACAAATGTAGTGATTCGAAGGGGCACCTGTACCCCAATGTTTATAGCAGCAATGTCCACAATAACCAAACTGAAAAGAGCCTAGATGTCCATCGACAGATGAATGGATAAAGAAAATAAACACACACACACACACACACACACACACACACAATGGAATATTATGCAGCCATCAAAAAAATGATATTTGCCATTTGCAATGACAGGGATGGAACTAGAGGGTATTATGCTAAGCGAAATAAGTCAATCAGAGAAAGACAAGTATCATGTGATCTCACTGATATGCAGAATTTGAGAAACGGGGCCGAGGATCATAGGGGAAGAGAGGAAAAGATGAAACAAGGCAAAACCAGAGAGAGAGACAAACCATAGGAGACTCTTAATCTCAGGAAACAGACTGAGGGTTGCTGGAGTGGAGGGGGGTGGGAGGGCTGGGGGGGCTGTGTGATGGACACTGGGGAGGTATGTGCTATGGTGAGTGCTTTGAATTGTGTAAGACTGATGAATCACAGACCTGTACCCCCAAAACAAATAATACATTATGTTAATAAAAAATAAAAATAATAATTTTTTAAAATTCCCATTTGTATAGTTGAGCAAACTAAAGCTCAGAGAGGTTAAGTAATTTGCCCAAGGTCACACAGCCAGTAAGTAGCAGAGCCAGTTTTCCCTCCTCAAGAAACATTTCCACCTAGGACCTGAATGTTCCCAACAAAGCCCCTTCCTGCCTACCCACCACAGTTACCAGTCCTCTGTTTCACAATAAATCTAGTAAGTGCATCCTTGTCTGTGCTCTTTTTTAATGGAATAAAAAATATTCCCCAAAGCACACTTCTTTATACTCTACTAATCATTTAGAGGATGAGATGGAATGGTCATACAAGCTCTCAGATAAATTTTGGTTGATTCCTTCTTCCACGGTCTTTGCACCCCAGACTCAAGAGAAGAAGGCAAGGGGGAGTTAGCTTTACCTGTCACACACATCAGTCCGAGTTTTCCAAACCAGAGAATGCTGAACTATCCACTTCCTCTTTCTCAACTCTGTCTAGGAGGGTTGTAGTTGAAAGAGATTTGCCCCAGACAATTAGACCCTGGAGAAGTATGAGGGGAGGGAGCACGCTGACTTAAGGAAAACATCTAAAGATTTCTGTAAATATGCCATCCTTTTAGTATACAGGCAATAGAGAAAGTATGTAATTGTTTTTAAAATCCATATTCTAGGGGCGCCTGGGTGACTCAGTCAGTTAAGCGTTCAACTCTTGATTTCGGCTCAGATTATGATCTCAGGGTCGTGAAATCCGGCCCTGGGCTGGGTTCCATGCTGAGCAGGGAGTCTACTTGAGATTCTCCCTCTCCCACTGCCCCTCCCCTGACTCGTGCACATGCTCTCTCTCTCTCAAATAAATAAATAAAATCTTTTAAAAATCCCTATTCTGTAAGTATATTTTAAAATTATTAATTTTAATTACATTAGTATATTACAATCAACTAAATGTTAATAGCTATATACTCATACATCCATATTAAATAAATGCCAGATATGGCGTAAAGAAATAGCTCTCCATCAAACATTTTACAATATTTTATGTCATATTATGAAGATGACTTTTGTCATTCTCTTCCTTTACCCTCATCCCCCTCACTCCTCACATCCCATTCTTTCGCTAAATGAATTCTTTCCCCTATTCTTTTGCTACATGGAATCACTTTGTTCAGTGCCTTACAGAAATTGACGAATTTCAAAGACAGAGAAAAATAGGCTTCTTTATTGCCTTCCAACAGAGGGTACAGAATAGCCCAGGAGAAATCAAAGTCTCTAAAACTATGGGAACCCTCATCTGAATATTAATCCAATGGGAACCTGGCCCCATTCGGCTCAACATAGAGGAAATACTAGGACACAGATGGAACGAGCTCTCACTTTGCCTCAACAACCGTGCAGGGAGGGCAGGGGCTGAAGGAAAGCTCTAGAGGGGTGTCAGACCACCCCACTGGCCTGGAGGCCTGGAGACTAACCTTTTAGAAGGCAAAGGTTCTTTTCCTTCTGGAAAAGAAGGCTGCTCCCTGGCACCTGAGGAACTGTAGCCTGAAGCTCTGCAGGCACATTTTCTTACTCCAGAAGGCAGTGAGTGTCTCTTAGGATAGTGTGCAGCTGCAAGAGCTCATAAAGTCAGGACGATGACTTCATCTCTGGCCTGCTAGCAGACTGTTACTTACACAGAGTGGGAGCCACCAGCTAGTGGTAAATCAGGGTGAACAGGAAAGACCGGAAAGACTGAAAAGTCTGTTTGCATGCATTAAAAACTGCACCCTACCAAGCATGGAATAACTTTGCTGGAAGTTAACAGTATCTTGAATAAGCATTGAGGGGACTGGTGAGTATGCAGGCTTCATTTAACAGATGCCCAATATTCTTCGTCTGGTTCCTAAATGGCTGGCTGAGCCTCCATATAACAGAGAGCTCATTCCAGCTTTAAGTTGGTTTTGGTCGTTCCCTAATGTTGGCGGGGTGTGTGTGTGTGTGTACGCAAGGTTAGTGGTATCTATTTAAGTAGGGAGCTTGAGAGATATTCCCCTTCAGGACTGTGAAAATTCTCTTAAGAAAATTTGGGGCTTCTATAGGGCATATAATAATCTGTGGTGAGGGTTGATTCTGAAAATGGTATTGGTGGTGGTTTTGACATTGAATAGCTGGGCATTTAAGGTCAAGCTCTCTCATGTGGTCAGGTGGTTTTCCATAGGTCATGTAAATAGCATCCCCACGGTATTGAGGACAGTACATTGAGTTATTCTTTCATTTTTGGACATTGTGCTAGGCACATATGTATTTGAATTCTAATTCTGTGTATCGAATCATATATTATAAACACTAGGGTGATACCTTATGTGAAGGATACTCTGTGAATCCTTTTGTTCAGAGGGCCTGGAAGAATAAATACTTACATTCCTCAGATGAAAAAAAATCTTCTATTATAATAATATTATAATATTGGTTAACCTTATTATTCATAAAAATCAGAATTGATCAGTGTTATTTTTAAAGTCCTTCAATTTAAAAAAGTACCAATATATTTTTCTTATCACTTATTAACGATATACTCTATTTTGTAACATTCAAACAAAAACAAAGATATCAGAGGAGTTTTCAAAGCATGGATGTAATAAGTAACAGCAATGTTTTTTCATTTGCTTCTCAAAGTCACTTCATGAAGTGGTGAAGCCCCACACATGACCCAGGCCCTACAGATGGACCATACCTGCTCTTCTCTAGATATTTCCAGGTAGCAAAGCTTCCAAACTTAGGTTGCCCGTCCCAAGCCAGTTCTTAGTTACCCTGTGGTTAATCCGCTGTCGCAAGGCTGACCTTCAGGACTGGTGAGATGTCACCAGGGTTATGTTCTTGCCAAGTCTAAGATTAAATGAGGCTTTTAGAGTATAAGCCAGAATTCTCTATCGTGTCACACTGCAAATCCTGAGAGTGCAGCTGTGAGGCCGGGGGAGGGGTATTAATCTCGGAAACATCGTAACAAAGATGAGCATGAAGGTCGGGTGGTAGTTAGCAAGCTGCTTCATACACACTCCTCTCGCAAATCAGAAAACTGAGGCCCAGACAGGTTACGTGCTTAGTTCCAATAGCCAAAATACGTAAACACCCATTGGAGCCAGAAGGCATACTTCGCTTTCCACTGATCAACGTGGAGATGTTGCACGAGCAGTGACCGAGCACCTTCTATGAACCGAGCACCCTCGGGCGCCATGGAGAAGTGAACCGAGGCCAGGCTTGGGAGGGTTTTGCAGAGTGGCGGGGCGGACGACGGCCGGGAGCCATGTGATAAACGTGGCCGTGCCCTGCTCTTCCCATGGCTTCCCTTCTTCTTTGCTCTAAGTTCAGATTGTTCACTTAGACTTGGAACAACTCCATCTTTCCATCCCATCTGGTTACTAAGGGACTGTATATTACCCCAGAATGTGCCACCCTTGGTTTTCACAGTAGCGACCACCTGAGGGGCGTAAGCTTTGAGTTGTCATTTTGGTGGTGGTGATGAGTTTCCATGAAGACATTGATTCTGCCCATACTTTTTTTTTTTAAAGATTTTATTTATTTATTTGACAGAGAGAGAGAGAGCGAGAGAGGGAACTCAAGCAGGGGGAGTGGGAGAGGGAGAAGCAGGCTTCCCGCAGAGCAGGGAGCCCGATGGGGGGCTCGATCCCAGGACCCTGGGATCATGACCTGAGCCGAAGGCAGACGCTTAATGACTGAGCCATCCAGGTCCCCCTGATTCTGTCCATCTTTTGACTAAAGATGCCTTTTATTTTATTTTAGAGAGAGAAAGAGAGAGATTGAGCTGCGGGAGGGGCAGAGGGAGAGGGAGTAGGAGAGATAGAATCTCAAGCAGATTCCCTGCTGAGCTCGGAGCCCGACTCGGGGCTCCCTCCCACCACCCTGAGATCACGACCTGAGCCAAAACCAAGAGTCAGACACTGAACCAACTGAGCCGCCCAGGTGCCCCTAAAGATGCCTTTTAAATAGCAGAAACTCCATAAATATTGACACATGGGCCCAGCTTGGACTTTGAAATGGAAAAAACCCGAGATAACAGCAAGAGTAAGGAGAGTGAGAGCTACCTAAGGGGATTAAATTGTCCTCTGCAGCTGTTTAGTTCATTTTGTTTGATTTAACTCCCTAATTTGGGTGAGGCCCAAGGTGCGCACACACTGAGCCACATTCCTGCTTCATTGTGGAGCACCACCTTTGTGTTCTCCTTTCATCCTTCTTTTAATTTATGTTTCCTGCTGTATACTTGAGTCCCCATAAGCCTCCTGAAATCCTTTCAGGAACAAGGCAAAATATGAATTAATTAATAGAGCAAAGAACAGTCTACCATTGCGGTCACATTTCTCCATCTTTGGCTCTTGCTCATAGCACTGGCTTCCATCTCTTCTGTTCCCTTTGTCATGGATCTGTCCTAAGCCACCAGATTCTTCCTTATGGCTTTTCTCATTCTTCCTCCTCTGCCAGCTCAGCCCACGGCTCTGGTTGCCGCCTCCTCTTCCAGCTGGTTTTCACACCTGTTCTCCTCTTACCTCTTCGACTGCTGGTTTGGGGATCCTCTTCTAGTTTCTCTTTCCAACTCCATTTACTAATTATGGCACAAAGCGGAGATTCAGTTCCTGGCATTCGTGCTCGTGCCTCTCAAGGAGAGCTAGCTCATTTACTGACTTCAAGGTGACTACAAGCCCCCTGAGGACAAGGACCATCCATTTGTTTAATATCATAGAAGGCCTTGCACATGCTTAGATCTCAACATGCATCACTGATTGAACTTGACAACACAGGACCTCCAGCTGTGGTGGTCTGTAGTGTCCCACTAGAGAGTTTAGAGAATTTTAAGGAAAAAAAATCAACTAATATGGAATATATATAATTATATTGTCCAATGAAGTCCATAGTCTCATAAATGTACAAAATTAAAATAGTCAAGAATCAGATTGAAATCTTTTATGTCTGGTGCTAACTTCACTAATCTTACAGGTGGTGACAGAGATTCTGTCTTTGGTTGTTTTTGTTTTTACATATAGTCTCTAAAACATAGCTTGATTCCTTCACCTCTCCCATTGCAGATCCATAGCCTGGCACCTGGCTGACTGCAACGGGCCTCCTACATGGTGGCCCTGCGGCCTTCTACCCTCTCTGTGCTCTCGACACAGCAGCTGCAATCAGGGAGTGTGACTTCCGTGCTCCCTAACCTTGCGTGGCTTTCTATTGCTCTGTGGGTAAGACCTCAGCAGCCTTTCTCAGTCCCTGGGATGCTCCACACTCTTGGCCCCAGTGCCTTTACATGTGCTTCCCAGGTGCCTGGGATACTCTGAACTTATCCTGAAGGACTCCGCTTCCTCAGACAGACTCCTCAGATAGATAGGTTCCGAAATGCTGAGTATTCATCGTCTCTCCTCACTGTGCTTTTCCTTCATGGGGTTTATGACACCCGAAATGCAGGAACTCTTGGAGCATTGATTTGCATAATGTCTGCTTCCCCTTGCTGCATGGGAAGTTCTCCAAAGGCGAGCACAGCACCTCTCTTGTTTGTCACTTTGTCCAAAGCAACTAGCCTGGCACACAGTAGGAGCTCATACATGTTTGTGGAGCATATGAATAAATACAAATTGTAAAAGAATCAGACCTTGCTGTCTGGTATCCCAATAAGACCCTTGAGGTTAGAAAGATGTGTCAGGCATTGCTGGAGCTGGGCCTAAAGAGGCGGGCCAAGCAGGAAGTGGTGGTGAAGGAATACTTAAAAACAGGCCACGATATGGAGAAAGGAGAGCCTTCCGACACTGTTGGTGGGAATGCAAGCTGGTGCAGTCACTCTGGAAAACCGTATGGAGATTACTCAAAAAGTTGAAAATAGAGCTACCCTATGATCCAGCAATTGCACTCCTGGGTGTTTACCCCAAAGATACAAATGTAGCGATCCAAAGGGGTACATGCACCCCGATGTTTATAGCAGTGATGTCCACAATAGCCAAACTATGGAAAGAACCCAATGCCCATCAACAGATGAATGGATAAAGAAGATGTGGTATAGATATACAGTGGAATATTACTCAGCCATCAAAAAAATGAAATCTTGCCATTTGCAAGGACGTGGATGGAACTAGAGGGTATTGCGCTAAGTGAAATAAGTCAATCAAAGAAAGACATGTATCCTATGATCTCACTCATATGTAGAATTTAAGAAGCTAAACAGATGAACATAGGGGAAGGGGAAAAAAAATAAAACAAGACAAATCAGGGAGGGAGACAAACCACAGGAGACTCTTAACTATGGGAAACAAACTGAGGGTTGCTGGAAGGGACGTGGGTGGGGGGAAAGAGATAACTGGGTGATGGGCATTAAGGAGGGCTCATGATATAATGAGTACTGGGTGTTATATGCATCTGATGAATTACTAAATTCTACCTATGAGCTCCCTGCTCAGCGAGGAGCCTGCTTCTCCCTCTGACCCTCCCCCCTCTCATGTACTCTCTCTCATTCTCGCTCTCTCAAATAAATAAATAAATCTTTAAAAAAAAATTAGAAATAAATAAATAAATAAATAAATAAATTCTACCTATGAAACTAACAAAAAACAAACAAAAACAGGTCAAAGGCCCTACTGAGCTGATCGGAATGTGAATTTAATGAGGATGCACGTGAATGCTGAGTAGAGTGGCCCAGGGGTCTTTTTCTCAGTTGCAGAAAACAAAGACCTATCTGATTTTCCCCACCTGCTAATCCCCGCACATAAATCCCTTGGCCTATTTCTGTGTCCTTTTTTTGCACATAGTAGATAAATCTGTGATTATCTTCTAGGGATTCTTCTAGGTTGAAGCCAACATACTAAATAAGTCATGACTCCTTTTAAAAATAACTATGCATTGAATTTCACCTCACCTCTCCTTGGCTTATCTTTGGAATTTTGACATATTTCTTAGCATTTCAGAATAAATTAAGAGCTTTGGGAAATGAAAAGCAGCACCTCTGGTTTGAGAAATCCAAAAATAAACCATAAGAAACTGAGCATCCCTATAATTCTTGACTTGACTGTTTTTTGGAGTCCCAGAGCTAACTTCTGCGCAGCTCAAATTTAGTAACATTGGTTTTATTATTTTTGCATCCATTAGCCATAGCAAAATACCTATGTGAAGTTTTTGAATCTCTAAGTTATTTATTTCATTAAAAAGATGTAGCATTTTTAGTTTTGAGAGAGCAAATTTTGAAGATTTTTTAAATTTATTTGAGAGAGAGATTGAACACGAGCACGAGTGAGGGGAGGGGCAGAGGCAGAAGCAGACTCCCCACGGAGCAGGGAGCCCGATGAGGGGATGATCCCGGGACCCTGGGATCACGACCTGAGCTGAAGGCAGACACTTCACCGACTGAGCCACCCAGGTATCTGAGCGAGTAAATTTAGCTGGAACCTTTCAGAAACACAGAATCTGCCCAAAGATGTACATAATCATTCATTCAAAAAGGCTTTACAGGCTGCCTACAGCATGGGCAGTCAGAGGCAGAAAAAGACTCAAACACAGTCCCTGCTCTCAAAGCGCTTACAGTCCACTATGGGAGACAAGAAAAGCCGCCACTTTAAACAACTATAGTTCAAGGAGGAAAGTTTTAAATGTTGCGATAGAGACACATATGCAATTCTATGGATCCTACATGTTTTATGTGCCTTTATCTGTTTGGATAAGGGAAGGCTGCCGCCTAGATAGCGTTGTCTTAAAAGATTCGGGAAGAAGGTAAGATTTGAAACTGGCCATAAAAGATGGTAGGTTTTCTTTTCCTTTGCTTATTAATGTATTTTATTTGTCATAAAGAAATAAATATATGTAGACAGTACCAACGTGTGAAAAGGATCAAATAAAACCTAATAATATGTCTACATAGAGAAGATCACTGTTAGCATCATTTTATCTGTGCGTATTTATGTTGTTGTTTTACAAAACAGGAACCGCACACCGTATATATAACCCGCAACCTGCTTTCTCATTTAACAATTTATCACGAACATCTCTCCGCGCCTGCCTGTCCGTCAACCCACGGGCGCTGTTTCACTGGCTAGCAACGGGGAGGGAAATCCCCACATCTGAGCTGCAGGATCTTTGAGAACCAAGGTCTAGGAGGAAGTGCAGGCAAAGCAGGGGAAGCCAGGCTCAGTGAGGGCCAGGGGATTCTTGCCGAGTACACCACCCCAACTTGGCCCTTTCTTCCTTGGCATCAGAAGATGCTTCCTGGCTACACTTCCAAAACACACCAAAGCATGGCATCTTACCATTCTGATTAATACCCTGATCTATAGCATCAGCCTGAGCGCTACTGAGGTGCTTGGGGAAACAAAAGGTTATTAAGAAAAACATTCTCGGGGTGCCTGGGTGGCTCAGTCAGTTATGCGTCTGCCTTCGGCTCAGGTCGTGATCCCGGGGTCCTGGGATTGAACCCCGCTTCAGGCTCCCTGCTCTGCAGGGAGCCTGCTTCTCTCTCCCTCTGCCTGCCGCTCCCCCTGCTTGTGCTCTCTCCCTATCTCTCTGTCAAATAAATAAATAAAATCTAAAAAAAAAAAAAAAGAACATTCTCTACCTGATGGCATAGGGCTGTGGGCCCCCCTGGGAGGGTCCCACCTTTTGACTCAATGCCAACTGGAGCAAACAGGGCATTTGGGCGGCTGTATTTTTACTGGGGAAAGAGCCAAGGAGATGGTAAAGGCCTGCAATTTTCGGAATGTTTATCATCTAAGTGGGTGTGCTCCGGGTGTGGCCCGATGAGAAGCTTCCCATTCCACTTGAAGACGGACTAGCCAAGGGTAAAGGGGCCCAGACCGGTTGTTTTTCTCAGAAACAGTATACATTTTCAAGTGCCCAGCATGAATGTGAGGGTGATTCAGAACATCTGACCTTCGATGCAGGACGTCAGCGTTTGCCACTGGGTGTTATTCCAGGGAAGAAATGTTGGTGGGCTAAAGTTCGTGGCAATAATACCATACATTTTTGGACCTATTCATGCCTCAAAAATGGAGACCATTAGTATCTTGAAAGTAAGTGTCCTGTGGCCGGGTTAGAGGTGTGCAATGGTGCATGGTTCTATTATTCATCTGCTTACTCTCTCTCTCTCTCTCTCTCACACACACACACCAATTTATTGAGTATATTACTATCTGCTAGCAACACAGCAAAATTCCACTACTGACAAAGGAAGGGCTTTCGGATCCGCCTTGTTCATGGGAGCGAGCCAAGAGAACAGGGTGCAGGGCCGAACTCGGTTCGGCTACCTGAAGAACTGCGCCAAGAATCAAGCGTGTGGGATGGGACCAAATGGAGCGGGTGGGGTATCCACAGAAGGGGTGCAGTGCGACTGTGTCCTGAGAGTTTATGATGCCAGGCTTGGCTGTTCCCACAGTGAAGAAGCCCTTGGGGAGATCCTTTTGACTGATAAAGTACAGACTTCACAGATGAAGGTAATCCAAACAGGCTCCTGCCCATCTTACCTCAGGGCCCTCCTGAGAGTCTTCCCAGTAGTTGTTCCTATGTATGTGTTCTCTCTCTGCCTCGTGCTCCCAGAATGTGCCAGAATTCACCCATTCTGCCTCGCCTGCATGGTGTCAGGACTGCTCATTATTTCTTCAAGAGAAGCGTTCGTTCCTTTTCTATGTTCCTTCCATCCTGCCTCCCACCTTCCAACTGTGCTCTTCAGGCCCACCTACTGAACTCCTCCTCTCCAGAACTTTGTGAGAGGGACCTTTGTGACCTGTCCTTCCAGTCACACATTTATAAGTGGATGCCCAAGAGGCAGTCAAGAGGGCAGGCTCTCAGGTGTGAGCTATATGAATCCACATGGGCACAAACTGGCTTTTTTTTTTTTGGAAGATTTTATTTATTTATTTGACAGAGAGAGACACAGCGAGAGAGGGAATACAAGCAGGGGGAGTGGGAGAGGGAGAAGCAGACTCCCCGCTGAGCAGGGAGCCCGATTCGGGGCTCGATCCCAGGACCCTGGGATCATGACCTGAGCCGAAGGCAGACGCCCAAGGACTGAGCTACCCAGGCGCCCCAAACTGTGGCTTTGATAATAATTCACTGTGTGAACTTGGACAAATTATTTAACCTCTCTGTGCCTTAGGTTCCTCATCTACAAAGGAGGGGGAATATATAATATTATCTACATCCAAGGGTTGTTGTGATTAAAAGACAATACTCATAAAGTGCTCAGAGGTCTTCCTGGCATTTAGTTAGCACTTATTCAACATTAACCCTTATTATCATTTTTAGAGTCATTATTATGATTACAGAATTGGGAGGGCTGTTGAACAAATTTGGGGATGAATGTCAGAATCTTTGGACCATCGATCGTCTTTGCAGCCCTCAATATTTAGCAACTGTACAGAAACCTTTCTATCCTCTTTTTCTAACCATTTCCTCCTACCATTCATCAGACATTGAATGACTAGGAATCAGAAATGAAGGCTTTCTCTGGATCTAAACTAAAATTAATTTCCATTTTAGTCTTCTTGCCAAATCTGCAGCTGGAGGGACAAGCGGACAGGGCAGGATTTGAGAGCTGTCACTGGGAGAGGGAGTGTGGTAGGGAGCAGGGACCCAGGGAACCATGAGAGAGGGGAGGGGAGAGGAGTCATGGCGGCCCTGTACCTCCCAAGAGCTCCCTATAGTCCCCTTTGCGCCCACATGGGGGACTCAGAGTAACACCTGAGAGAAAGGGTATTGTAAAGAGTTGCAGTTGCCCTTCCGGATTGAGGTATTATTTCAACACTGGCTGTGACATCAACCCCAAAGTTTTGTGGGATGACATAAACCACCAAGTCTTCCACCTTCATTTTTATGGGGAATTTTGCTAAACGTTTTTCCTGTGCCCTCATGTCTGGACACACCTCTGTTTTGAGTCAAGAAAATGATCTCTCTACTATGAGTAAGAGGCCCCAAAACATTATATTAAAATTTGATCCGTGTATCGCATATTATTCCACAAGCCAGAATGGGGCCAGGGGCTAGAGTGGCCTTTTGGGGCTGTTTCATCCCAGAAAACCCAGAAAAAGGGGAAATTTGAGTTATGTACAGGGTTGCAGGTCCAAATAGGTTTTTAATACTCACCAGAATCTGCAAACCACTGAGTAGCTCATAAAAGTCTTACTAAAAATTTTCCATCTAATCCAAACCTTTAAAAATTGCATGGTGGGTTTTTAATATAGTCCGACACAGAAGTTAGGAGTATTGTTTCTGAAGGAGACTTCCTGGGTTTAGATCTTGGCTCCACTATTTATTATTGGTGTGACCTTGACCCAATTAATTGACCTTGCTGTGCTGGTTTCCTCATCTATCGAATGATAGATAGACAAGAGTAGTTGCCTTGAATCCCATCATCCAAACCATAAGCTTCAGCTCAACCTCTACACCTCCTTTTTCACCTTTTATCCAAATCGTCACCAAGTCTTATTACCTTAGCTCTTAAATTGCTATCGCAGCATCTCCTTCTGTATGCATCTACTGCAGTCCTCACCCCCAGCACTCAAGTTGCTCATCTGAGCCACTGCCTTTTTGCTGCATTTCTTGAATCCATTCTGGTCCCTCCATCAATTCATTCTCCAAACCGAAGCCACAGTAATCTTTTCAAATCTGATTAAGTCATCTCTCTGCTTAAAATATTCAAATGACTTTTCATTATTTTTAGAATAAAATTAACTTCAGTTAACTTTAATTCAGCCTGCAAGATCCTGCATGGTCTGACTCCTCCCTCCCCTGCCTGTTTCATCTTGAAATTTTATTTCCCTTAGTGTTTCCTCTTCTGTCCTTGAGGCCTTCTTTCTGTTTCTTATATTCTTCATGCTTTCTCTCGCCACAGGGTCTTTGCACATATTGCCTTGAATGATCTTCTGTACTTTCTCAGCCTCATCGGTGCCTACTTTTTATCTCAACTCAAACATCACTGCTACAAGGATCTTCCTTGATCTCCTTGATGGGGTTGACTTCTCTTAGTAAAGAATCTCATAACACTAAGTACTTCTCCTGGTATTATTTTATTCATTCATTCATTCATTCATTCATTCAATAAATACTTACTGAGCACCTACCACATGTCAAGTTCTGGATAGAACAGACAAAGTCTCTTTTACAGAGCTGCCATTCTAGGATGGGAAGCAGACAACAAACAAATCAATATAAATGTCACAGGGTAAGTACTCTAAAAA
Source organism: Leptonychotes weddellii (assembly GCF_054177405.1). Lineage (NCBI taxonomy): Eukaryota > Metazoa > Chordata > Mammalia > Carnivora > Phocidae > Leptonychotes > Leptonychotes weddellii. Next base: position 141,118,890 of record NC_138370.1, read on the forward strand.
CAAAGCAGGGGGGCGCCTGGGTGGCTCAGTCAGTTAAGTGGCTGTCTTTGGCTCAGGTTATGATCCCAGTGTCCTGGGATGGAGCCCCACATCAGGCTCCTTGCTCAGTAGAGAGCCTGCTTCTCCCTCTGCTGGCCCCTCCCCTTGCTTGTGCTCTCTCTCTCTTTCTCTGTCTAATAAATAAATAAAATCTTTAAAAAAATAAAAATAAAAAAAAATTTTAAAAAGCAGGGAAGTGGAAACAGACACAGGGAAGGGGGGGTCAGATTTGCAGTTTTCTATTCATTTGTATGGTTATTTAATTAGTATTTGTATCTTCTATTAGAGGATAAGGGCTGGGTTTGCTCACTGTTTATATTTAGCAAAGAACTCATACATGTGAGATAGTGCCTATCTGGGGCACTTGGGTGGCTCAGTTGGATAAGCGACTGCGTTTGGCTCAGGTCATGATCCTGGAATCCCAGGATCGAGTCCCACATCTGGCTCCCTGCTCCGTGGGGAGCCTGCTTCTCCCTCGGACCCTACCCCTTCTCATGCACTCTCTCTCTCAAATAAATAAATAAAATCTTTTTAAAAAAAGAGATAGTGCCTATCTTATAATAGATGCCCAGTAAAAATGAATAATTCTCATTCCAGCTAACACCAATTTGTACAGAATGGAATGCAAGTGTTGTTGGATGGTTTTATGTGAGTAGATACTAATAATTTTTAAGTAGTATTTGAAAATGAATACTTTATGGATTCACACATGTTTCACTTCAAAGCAATTTAATTCTTTAAATCCCTATGTTTGAATGTAGCCGAGTTTTCTTGGGAAACTTCAGATATTAAACACTTTGAGTTCCCTTTGTTCTTCGATGAAAAACAAATCATGAAAACATCCTGCACTTTCTTCATTTTTATGCTGGTAAATGATTTTCAAGTTGAAAGTCAAAAAAGCAATTAGTGAACTCTGCTGGGACCAAATAAGCCAGGGAAAACATGGGCCTGCTTCCCAACTGGGTCTGTACTTTTGGAAAGAACATACCTCTCCTGAAAGGATGGACATGGCGCTCAGGCCCATGCACCTTAGCTTGAGCTTTTTAGCTATTTCCAGAAAGCAAAAATAGTCACAGGTCCAAGAGATTTATTTTTCTTTTCTGTAGAGACAGTCAGCATTTTGGAAAACCAGAGGCTTCGCCTACTAAACATTTCTGGTAACGCAGAGCATTTCTCTACAATTGCTGCTTTCTATCTCAATTAGAATGAAAGCTTAAAAAAACGAAAATGAGGCAATGATAATAGGAAAGTGAGAACAAACAGTGAATGCAAACAGGATGTTTTAAAGTGACATTTAATTTTTAAAGTGCTAAATCTGTCCACAATAAGTATTCTAAATCATTTTGTGAGTTTCTATCATGTACCCTCTCGGTTTCCACATTTTCTACTACAGAAACTTTTGAAAAATGAGTTTGTAGGAATGCTTCCAGCAAATGAAGAGAGGGAAGCTCCAATAAGGCAGAAAATGGTGCTGGAAGTAGAATTCTAGTGGGATGGATATGAGGTGGGTGTGGGGCACGACACATGAATTCATGGCCATGTGGAAAGGAATGCAAAATAAGCAAAAGCACAATGAGTTTGCTGTGGAACATTTTCCGAGAACGGATCATCCCAGGCAGGTAGCGGTCCCAGTTGAACCATAGAGCTCTAGTGACATCTAGTGCAAAAAACATAACGATCTTCTATGAAATGAAATGCTCTCCATTGTTACGCCGACTACAAAGTAAAATATGTATGTATTCACAGCAATTAAAGTCTATCAATGAAGGGCTTTCTTATGTAATATCTCATTTGATTCCTTCTGTAATAACCCTGTGAGCAAAGCAGGGAAATTATTAGCAGTCTCATTTCACAGATGGAGAAATTGAGGCTTGGAGAAAAGAGACGTGTATAGTGATTTTTCCAAGATGACGTGCCTAGTGAGGGACAGAACCAGGACGAAAACAAAAGACTTCTTTCGTCTTAGACCTCTCCCTTCTATAAATCTCTCTGCATCAACAGTTCTGCCCTCCCAGCTTCAGAGGGCACTGAACGATATCTTCCAAAGGTAGGTAAAAAGATCATTCTTCGTTTGAAGAAGGAGAGGAGATAAAAGTACGGTCTTTTCTCAACCCCATGGAAATTAGAGTTTTCTCTCTGGATTTATGCCATCCTGGCCTCTAAAACCACAAGTTAGAAAAATCCAGCTCCCTACAGGAAAAGATCCAAACCAGGGAGGAATTAAAAAGGACCACGTGTCCTTTCCCCCTCTTCAAACAAAAAGAAGACACACACACACGCACACGCACACATGCACGTGCACGTGTCTGCCCATGTATCAGTTTGGGGCTTATCTTTCCCCTAACACATTATACACTGGTGGCAGATACCAAGCATCTAATTTTAAGTTTGTCCATTAACAGCGAAACACACACACACACACACACACACACCAAAACAAAAACAAAAACCAGGAGGCCAAATAACTAGAAATAAATAGTAGAGAAATTACAGAAGAGCTGTAGGCAGATAGCCATCTTTCCATCTAAGGAGTAAAGATAACTTTATGGGAAAAAGTATTTGCCTTCATTTGGGTCAAAAATGATTTATTTGGGGATAATTGCAGCCCCAATTCAGATTTCTGACCTGATTTCAACCTTTCCAAAGGCTTTTTAAAATTTTAAGATCGTATTGAAGCTCTATAAAATCAACTTATTTTGAATAAAACTTGATAATAACTATATACTAAAAAGTGAATTTATATGAACAGGCCAAAATGGTTTTTGTCTTAATTTTTTTTCTTTCGATTCAATTAATTAACATATAGTGTATTATTAGTTTCAGAGGTAGAGGTCAGTGATTCATCACTCTTATATAACACCCAGTGCTCATTACATCACGTGCCTTCTTTAATGTCCATCACCCAGTTACCCCATCCCCTCACCCCTCGCCCTTCCAGCAACCCTGTTTGTTTCCTATGAGTAAGAGTCTCTTACGGTTTGTCTCCCTCTCTGTTTTCATTTTGTTTTATTCTTCCTTCCCCTCCCCTATGATCCTCTGTTTTGTTTCTTAAATTCCACATATGGGTGAGATCATATGATAATTGTCTTTCTCTGATTGACTTATTTCGCTTAGCTTAATACCCTCTAATTCCATCCCTGTTTTTGCAAATGGCAAATTTCATTTTTTATGGCTGAGTAATATTCCATTACAGATATATACCTTATATATATACCATTGTATATATATATACCACATCTTCTTTACCCATTCATCTGTCGATGGACATCTGAGCTCTTTTTTTTTAATTTAATTTTATTATGTTAGTCACCATACATTATATCATTAGTTTTTGATATAGTGTTCCAGGATTCGTTGTTTGTGTATAACAACCAGTGCTCCATGCAATACATGCCTTCCTTCATACCCATCACCAGGCTAACCCATCTCCCCATCACCCTCTCCTCTAAAACCCTCAGTTTGTTTCTCAGAGTTCATAGTCTCTCATGGTTCGTCTCCCCTCCGATTTCTGCCCCCCTTCATTTTTCCCTTCCTACTAACTTCTTTTTTTTTTTTTAACATATAATGTATTATTTGTTTCAGAGGTACAGGTCTGTGATTCATCAGTCTTACACAATTCACAGCACTCACCATGGTACATACCCTCCACAATGTCTATCACTCAGCCACCCCATCCCTCCCACCCCCTACCACTCCAGCAAACCTCAGTTTGTTTCCTGAGATTAAGAGTCTCTTACGGTTTGTCTCCCTCTCTGGTTTCATCTTGTTTCATTTTTTCCTCCCTTCCCCTGTGATCCTCTGTCTTGTTTCTCATATCAGTGAGATCATATGATACTTGTCTTTCTCTGATTGACTTATTTCACTT
>NC_138370.1:141122893-141131088 GCF_054177405.1 Leptonychotes weddellii
TAGTTCCATCCACATCATTGCAAATGGCAAGATTTTGGGGTTTTTTTTGATGGCTGCATACTATTCCATAGTATATATATATACCATATCTTCTTTATCCATTCATCTGTTGATGGCCATCTTGGCTCTTTCCACAGTTTGGCTATTGTGGACATTGCTGCTATAAACATTGGGGTACATGTGCCCTTTGGATCCCTACATTTGTATCTTTGGGGTAAATACCCAGTAGTGCAATCGCTGGGTCGTAGGTTAGCTGTATTTTCAACTGTTTGAGGAACCTCCATACTGTTTTCCAGAGTAGCAGCACCAGCTTGCATTCCCACCAACAGTGTAGGAGGGTTCCCCTTTCTCCACATCCTCGCCAACATCTGTCGTTTCCTGACTTGTTAATTTTAGCCATTCTGACTGGTGTGAGGTGGTATCTCATTGTGGTTTTGATTTGGATTTCCCTGACGCCAAGTGATGTGGAGCACTTTTTCATGTGTCTGTTGACCATTTGGATGTCTTCTTTAGAACAATGTCTGTTCATGTCTTCTGCCCATTTCTTGATTGGATTCTTTGTTCTTTGGGTGTTGAGTTTGATAAGTTCTTTATAAATTTTGGATACTAGCCTTTATCTGATACGTCATTTGCAAATATCTTCTCCCATTCTGTCGGTTGTCTTTCGGTTTTGTTGACTGTTTCCTTTGCTGTGCAAAAGCTTTTTATCTTGATGAAGTCCCAATAGTTCATTTTTGCCCTTGCTCCCCTTGCCTTTGGCGATGTTTCTAGGAAGAAGTTGCTGTGGCTGAGGTCGAAGAGGTTGCTGCCTGTGTTCTTCTCTAGGATTTGGATGGATTCCTGTCTCATATTTAGGTCTTTCATCCATTTTGAGTTTATTTTTGTGTATGGTGTAAGGAAATGGTTCAGTTTCATTCTTCTGCATGTGGCTATCCAATTTTCCTAACACCATTTATTGAAGAGACTGTCTTCTTTCCATTGGACATTCTTTCCTGCTTTGCCGAAGGTTAGTTGATCATAAAGTTGAGGTTCCATTTCTGGGTTCTCTCTTCTGTTCCATTGATCTATATGTCTGTTTTTGTGCCAGTACCATACTGTCTTGATGATTACAGCTTTGTAATAGAGCTTGAAATCCAGAATAGTGATGCCACCAGCTTTGGTTTTCTTTTTCAACATTCCTTTGGCTATTTGGGGTCTTTTCTGGTTCCATATAAATTTTAGGATTATTTGTTCCATTTCTTTGAAAAAAGTGGATGGTATTTTGACAGTGATTGCATTAAATGTGTAGCTTGCTCTAGGTAGCATAGACATTTTAACAATATTTATTCTTCCAATCCATGAGCATGGAACGTTTTTCCAATTCTTTGTGTCTTCCTTAATTTCTTTCATGAGTATTCTATAGTTTTCTGAGTACAAATCTTCGCCTCTTTGGTTGGGTTTATTCCTAGGTATCTTATGGTTTTTGGTGCAATTGTAAATGGGATCGACTCCTTAATTTCTTTTTCTTCTGAACAGACCAAAATATTTGGAGGAGAATATAACTTTCCTTATTCATCTAGGGGAATAATGATTTATGATTTATTTAATGAAGTGTTTTTACTGTTGAAAAAATCATTACCTATGTCTTCATATATTTTAAAAAACATAATCTCAATTCCTTTAAACCTAACTTAAAGAGCAACCAAAGAGAGCAGACATTTGTTCTTCATCTGACCTATAATCAGCATTAAATTTTCTGGGAAAAAATTAAAGATTTTTAAATAACTCATTATGCAATCTGATTATTTTTCATTGAGTTGGTTAGAAAAAATGTCCAAAGAACACTTCAGAAAATTTAAAGTGAGATGAGGGAGTATTTAGAACTTAAGGATTTTCCCAGGCATTCAGTTTTAAGATTTGACCCATTAAGATATGTTTTCAGTGGAATCCTAAAAGCAAGAAAGGCTTTAATTCAGGTTATTTACTAAAACAATATCATTATTTGCTCAACCGGAAAATTACTATAATTCCTTAAACTCCCATACAGCTCAGGATTTCACTTTCAAACATATGTTTCCTTTGACGTAGAAAATGAACATATTGGAAGCTACTGAGAGATGTATTAGTACATCTTTATCTGAGCAAAAAACCATTGGAAAATGGTTATCCACCAATTTTGTGTGTCCTTAGAATTTATGTTTTGTGCCCTTAGAAGTTCTAGCACAACAAGCAGAGGAATGGTTTGACAATTGCTGTGTTAATTTCAACAATGTAGAAGCCAACTCAGGTCATTCTAGCTTCCACAACCCCCTGGTTTGGTTGTTGTCTACATTGACTGAATTAACCTAATGCTATACTTCCTCTGAAAGGGTGTATAATAGTCAAAAACCTAGAAATAAAAACAGGAAAGAAGTTATGAAAACCTGGCATGAATCATCAGTCTCTAGAAATAAATGAAAGTTGATATGGTCATGAGATTACATATAACAAGAGTTGCAAATGTAAATATCCTTAGGAGACAGATGACACAGAGAAATCGTGATGGCCATGATGATAACCAGGGGTGGTAATGAAGGTGAAGAACTGGACCGTACATGACCTGCCCCAAGAGGCACCATCTACCACCAGCCTCCAGTCCATCATACAAGGTAAGAATGTGGGGAGAGGCCAGGAATCTGGAGTTTTAGTTGAAATCTTCCAATTTTTAAGATGTTGTCTATTAATTCAACCTAAAGTCTCAGAAAGGGCCAAACCAAGAATGTCTGTAGATTGCATTCAACTCATGAGTCACCACTGATATCTAACATATAACATCTGGGCTGCATCAACTTTGCATTTTCTCAGTGTATGTGAATGTGTATGCTTATGTGTATGCATGTCTACAGACATAGATTTACATATCTTAGACCTAGCTACATATCCTAGAGTGAGTCAAATTGACAAATTAAAATAACAGCCAAAAAAAAATGATCAGCTGGTTTCACTGATCCCCTTAAGCTATGTGATAGACATTGTCAGGCCCCTGCAGCCCTGGTGAGGTGAAAAGGGTCGCTCTCCATCAGATCCCCTCCCTTCCTCATTCTTCGTGGGCACAACCCAGCCCCCATCTACCATCTTTTGTGTACTTTTGTGTCCAACAAACAGTGTTTGCAGCTTTTCTGTGCAAGACTACCTTAGACCAACTGGAACCACTTTGTGACAGGTGCAGAGAGCCAGAGGTACATCCCTCCAGGGCAGGCAGCTTTTAACTGTTGACTTTCAGGCAATAGGACTATGAAAGCCCAGCTCCCCTGCCTTGATGGGGTGACTTTGAGCTATAACTTATACTCCAGAGCTCCCCTGCAGGATTAGGCTGATGCTCCCTTTTGCAGGACTTTGTCTCCTTTGGACCCTTGTTTGGCTTCTTTCTCCTCTGCCTTCTGTCTCTTTAATCCCTACTGATGCCCCCTGGAAGCAAGCACTTCCTTCCTAAATCACTTGCACATAAATCCTCATCTCAGAATTATGTCAAATGCAACCTGAGACCACCAGTCTCTGCTGTGCCTTAATTTCCTCTTCCTTAACATGAAGACAATAATATTACCATCTTCATAGAGTGGTGATGATTCAATGAGTTAGCATATATAAAGAGATTAGAACACTCACCAGCCATTACCATTTAGGTCTTGGCTAAAATTACTCTCTCATGGTAAGAGGATGCAAATAAAAATGAAATCATCACATCTTTCAGCCAAGTTCTGTTTTCTAGTGGAAGCACATACTGATTTAAACTTTGGAGAGAGATATATTATCAGCTCAATAGTATAGCTTCTTGTTTTCCAAGAATCACACATGACCACATGACATGTCTCTGGATGAAGCTGGAACATTCCGCCCCCCCCCCCCGCCCCATAACAAACCCAACCTGAGCAGAAGAATAAGAGTGTGTGTGTGTGTAGGTGGCAAAACCACCAGACCGTGGCATGGGACTTCTCTGACACCTCAGACATCTTAATGAAGCATCAAGATTGATTCAGCTGCAGCCCATCTGTCAAATGAACAGGCCATAGTCAGCTTCACTCCCATGGCCCATTTGTTTCTTCTGTATTGACATGACATAGGCTTCCTGTCTTTCTTGCAGAACTAGGCATCTCTTTCCAAATGTCTCCGTTGTTGTCAACAGCACCATCATCTTTCTAATCCCTCAAGATTATGAGCTTAGGATCGTTTATTTCCAACTTTATCCCCACAAACCCATCTCTCATCATGGTTTGCTTACTGTTTTTCACAATAAGGGCCCAGCAGATCTTTCCCTTTCTGAAGCTGCCACTGTAACTAATATAAGCCCTGATAATGTCATGGTTGGGGATTCCCACTGCTGCCTTGTTCAATACCTTCTTATTTCTTCTGTCTTCATGTCATTGTCAGGATAGCTGGCAGAATACTCCAACACTTCATGAATTCTCCCATAGCCAAAGAGCATGTGTAACCTGCTCACATAATCTAACATGCAAGCCCACAGTGCTGCCGATGTGCCAGGGACAGTTCCAAGTGCTTGACAAATATCAACAACCATCTGAGGGAGGCATTCCTATTGCTCCGGTTTTATAGATGAGGACACTGAGAGGTAAACAGCTTGTCCGGGGTCATAAAGCTCCCAAGTGTCAGCGCCAGGACTCAAAGCCATGCAGTCTGGCTCCAGAGGCTGTACGCTTACTGTCAGGCGCTCGCTGCCAACACAGCACCAACGCTGTGTCTCGGTCCTTGTTGGCTGTCTCCGTCGTCCACCTTTGCCACTATCTTCTCCCAAACCCTGACTCCATGTTATTCCCATTTCTGAGTTTGTGTCATTCTGAAGGCAAAATAGAGCAAGGACTATTCTGCAGGTGGTGAGAAGATAGCTCGTTTGGGAGATCAAAAGAGGGACATTGTAGGAAATCACGCAGGAGTGGGGGTAAGGGGTCTTGTTGTAAAGGATCAGGCTACAATTTTAGGCTGATCTGTTTGCAAAGGCCCAAACCAGTGAACATGTCTATGACTGGCTCTCAAAATGTTAATAGTCTCAGGTTTTACTAGCTCCCACTTTGAGATGTGTTCTTAGGGAACTTGGCCAGAGGCTATTTTATGGCTTCACTAAGTCCTTTCCCCCATGGACCAGGAACCAACATCAGAAAGAGTCTAAGTGCAACTCTCTTATACTCTTATGGGCTCCCTATACCTCCAAGACCTGCCCTTAATGGTTGGAGCAGGGATTTTTTTTTTCTTTGCTGGAGAGTATTAATTCCAAATTTCTCATGTCATCTTTTCAGTGTTTTTCCAGGATGCCCAAGGTGTCCTCAAGCAAATAGGACCCTGATGGCTTACCTAATGTCCCAAAGACCCAAAACTGATCTGGACATTAGGATACACTATGACCCCACTATACTTGAATATATATTTTTTAACTTTAAAGATTTGGGGGATTATAAGTAACTCTTCCTTAATTACAACACAGGTATATATTTCATATTCAGAAGACCTGTCAACATTTTTATTTCTCTTCAAACAAACTGGCTGTGATGGTAGATCTTTAGTAATTTGCCAATCTTTGCCATAATTCCCTCCCAATTAATTTTCAAAAGTAATTGCTTAAATGATCATTAACATCTTCCATAGGAACACATTAATATTTGCTTCATATTTTTTTACTTGCTTAATTTTTTAACCAAAATAGAATTACTAGGGGGTGGTTTCAATAAAAAATTACTGGGTGAAGAGCTAAAAATCAACACCAATGTCAGATGTGCCAAAAGTTTTGCAACATAACTATTAAACCGAAGAAAATAAATGAAAGCCTTCAAAAATATTGTTCAGTCACCATCTGGAATGGCTTAAAACAGTAAAATACAAAAACAATAATATAGAACACATCTTACTGTATTTCTTCAAACTAACTCAATTATAGAACCATATAGTGGGAGCAGATTGTGGTTATTTGGTTGAGGGTGAATGCAAGTTTTTAAATCATTGTTTTCATTTTGGGCCTAAAAGGAGATGACAGAGAATAGTTGGAGATGTTAATTCCTTTAAAGTTTTCCCTTGGGGGAACCTAGCAACAATTTCATTTCCATATAACTAAGATGTCATACCAATATAGCTCCTCTAGTTGGATCAAACATGACATGTGACAGAGTCATTGGCAGTCTAGGAGCTGGGGGCATGAGATCAAAGCATGAAGAGGGCAGAAGGTAAAGGCAAATTCCCTTGGCCAAAGTTTTTGCAAATTTTAAGTAATCCTGATGATAATGTCTCAGGATTCACAACAAGGTGATAGAGAGTTTGTCATCTTCTATAAAGTTCTGCCTCTGGCTGGAATCTTAACTCTACCAGTCAGATATAGTCCACCCCATCCCAGGTATCTATATCCATAATTCCTGGAGTGGATCTTCAACAAGAGATTAGTGAAGAATGCCAAAACCCATTTTAAAGCATCCATACTCTATAAAGCTTGCCATACATTAATTTGGGGATCAATAATCATATTTACTTAAGCATTACTTTATACCAAATCTCATTTTAAGAGAGGTATAATTTATAATATTGAAATACAAAGAAATGTAGAAAATTAGTAAGAGAAAATTAAGGGTAGGAAAATATTTAAAGTCAGAGGCAAGGTTAATACATTAAACTATAATGTATACTTGTCAGAAATAGGTAAAAAATTGGCTTCCAGCTCTCCCCTCACAGCCAAAGCAAAGAGAAAAATAACTTGATATATAAGATTCACAGAATCTATAAACATAAAAATAGACCAGGTTTTCAAGGAAACCCAGTCTTTCCTGAAGGTATTAAGACTTAAAAGGAATTTTCTTCTGTAACTCCTCATAAAGGAAGCCTGGTCAAATTCAGTTTTATTCACAGAAACTTCCTCAACAACCCAGTACACATGCTCGTTCCTGTCTCTAAACTCTTCACATGTTAATTTGTCTTTCATTCTAAAATACTTATAGAGTACCTGGCATTTGTGTCAGATGCTGGGAAATATAACGGTGAACAGAACCTAATCTTGCCATTATGGAGTTTATAGTCTGGTAGGCCAGAAAGAGATGAATTTTTCAAAAACCACAAAAATAAACATATATAAAATTACAATGTATCTCTAATACAATATATAAATATATATAATTACAAACTATGATCAGTGCTATAAAGGAAAACTATTAGATACTATAAGAACAAATGGTTTGATCTACTCTAAGAGGTCAGAGAAGACTTCCCTGAGGAGATGAATAAAGATTGCACTTGGAACTATGAGATGAATAAGTACTATCTCATTTAATACTACATTGTGCTGGACTTTTTCCTATTGTTTAAGGAAGAGGAATCTGGTCTTTTCCCAATTTTCCTTGTGGATGCTGGGCTCCTCTAGGCATAAATCATACCTCCTCCTTCTGTATCCTCCTTCCTGCCTCAACCATGTTAGGAACATTGCAGTACTCAAGAAATCCTCAATTCAGTTAAGTGCTGTTGAAGGAGAATAGAATACAGTTTCACACCATCGCCACCAAAAAAGCTCAGCAAGAAAACATAGCTCCCATTAGCCTCAACTCCTGGTACTTTGAACTAACAAATGTTTTAATTGACAGGAAATTCAAATACATCTCCCAAGCACTTTATTATTATTACAATTTTGGGGGGGGAGATTGGAGTTCCCCTGGAGAGAAATTTAAGCTGGAAAGCTGGAAAAACCCATGCTTTGTTACACACTGGGAATTTCTCTTCACATGCTGTTTTTCTCCTGCTTGTGGTAACTGATATTTCAATATTCCCTCTGCAGCAAAGAAGCGAGCAGCACCTGCAGACCTGTTCTCTTGTTCCTACCATAACAAATTGTTAATTATTCACAAACACCACCAAATTGTTTTAACATGCCACTGAGGTCACTTGAACCAGTCTCAATGCCTCTCTTCCCATCTCTCTTTTTTGTTCTCCTTCCCAAATTCCTTCTCTCCCTTCTCTTTGCTTTCTAGTAACACTTATACTCATCTCTCTCCCTCTCTATCTCTACTGGCTCCCCTTCTCAAGATGTAAAAACAATCAAACCTGACGGTCTTTCAAGATACATCTCCAAAGGCTAGTGAAACAAAAGCAAAAATGAACTTTTGGGACTTCATCAAGATAAAAGCCTTCTGTACAGCAAAGGAAACAGTCAACAAAACAAAGAGGCAACCCACAGAATGGGAGAAGATATTTGCAAA
>NC_138370.1:141131588-141195268 GCF_054177405.1 Leptonychotes weddellii
AGAAAGGATGAATACCCAACTTTTACATCAACATGGATGGGACTGGAGGAGATTATGCTAAGTGAAAGAAGTCAAGCAGAGAAAGTCAATTATCATATGGTTTCACTTATTTGTGGAACATAAGGAATAGCATGGAGGACATTAGGAGAAGGAAAGGAAAAATGAGGGGGGGGGAATCAGAGGGAGAGATGAACCATGAGAGACTATGGACCTGAGAAACAAACAGGGTGTTAGAGGGGAGGGGTGGGGGGATGGGTTAGCCTGGTGATGGGTATTAAGGAGGGCACGTACTGCATGGAGCACTGGATGTTATACGCAAACAATGAATCGTGGATCACTACATCAAAAACTAATGATCTATTGTATGGTGACTAACATAACATAATTAAAAAGAAAAACAAAACTGACAGTCAGATGCAGCATAATGACTCAAAGCCCCTAGAGGTCAGTGATCTGGTGTGTTTGGTGACTTTACTGCCCCCCTCCAGTCTCTCCACCCCCTATACCAAGACTTTTCTTGCCTGGAGTTGCAGGAGGTGGGGCTGGCCTTGGAGGGCACCTTCATATTCATTGGGGGGTGCTTATGGTATACATGAGGAAAGAAGGGCTGGCCGGACAAAAAGGAACTGGCATCCCTATCCTACCTGGGGAGGAACAAATAGCCCGGAAGATACAACTAACAAAGCCAATGGGCGTGGGCCGAGAATAAGACGGGCATCCAAAAAGAGGGCCCTCGGTGGGGAATGGGCAAGGCCAAGTTAGGGAGGCTGGGTTAGGAGACAGAATTTAGAGAAATTCCCAGAGCTGAGGACATAAGGGAGAGAACTGCCTCTCAGGCTGAATCTAGAAGGGAGGAATTGATATTGAGGATCTTGGCCTGTCAGACATCTTCCCTCCCTCCCAGTTTTATTGAGATATAACTGACATACAACATTGTGTAAGTTTAAGGTATACAACATGTTGATTTGCTACACTTATATGTTGCAAAGTGATTACCAGTCAGCTAACATCACTACCATAGCAAAGTGATGACAGCATGTAGGGATCAGCTGTAGAGCTCTAGATTCAGATGATCCAAATCTGAATCCTGACCCTGCTGCTTCTTTTTTTTTTTTAGATTTTTATTTATTTATTTATTTATTTGTCAGAGAGAGAGAGAGCACGCACAAGCAGGGAGAGGGCCAGGCAGAAGGAAAAGTAGGCTCCCTGCTGAGCAAGGAACCTGATGTGGGACTAGATCCCAGGACCCAGGGATCATGACCTGAGCTGAAGGCAGATGCTTAACTGACTGAGCCACTCAGGCTTCCCCTGACCCTGCTTCTTAAGCTAAAGGACCTAGGGCAAGTGATTTACCTTCTCTAGGCCTTGTTGCCTAATCTGTAAAATGGGGAGAATAATACCAGCCTACAGATGTTCAACAAGTGGCACCTCTTCTTATTTCTTCTTCTACTATTGCTATTATAATAGTGCCTAGCATATGGTAGGCACTGTATTTTCTTTTGTTTTTGTTGATTGTGGAATGCATATATGTGCTGCGTATGAGTAATCAGGGTAGATTTTCTCTTAGAACAAAGTGCAACCAACCAATGCAGACTTTAAACAACTTCTTTCAAGTACTACAAACATTGGCTGGACATTAAAAGCTCACTTTAGTTTTGTCCCCATGGGGCCTGAGGACTGTCTTGTGCTTATTTTCCTGGATGTCCTCCTATCATACAATCGGGTTTGCTTCATTCTTTGGGAGTTACAACCTGCCAATGGAAACATCAGCGTCCTCTTCCCTCAGGCCAGCAAGCTATGCTATAGAAAAGAAAACAGTCCTCTTGACTTGCACTTAGATGCAACCTTGATTTTGGGCATCCAGGAGTTATGAGGCTGGACTCTGTGCTGATGGTCTCTGGGCAAAGATCACATTTCCAATGATGTGGATTCCTAGCCACAATATGGCAAGAAAAAAGATTGCATGTAATTTGCACTCTTTATGACCCTGACAACATGATTGTTATGGCCACCATGCCAATTTGGATGACTAAAGCAAATGAGAAGAAGCCTTAAATAAACCAAACAGAGATGTCAAAATATTAGGATGATCAGATCCCATCTGGAACACTATGTTGACTTTTGCAGACCATATTTTAAATGAATACCCTAAAGCTGTGTTCCAAGGATAGCAACATGCTGAAAACAATAATGGTAATTTATGGAACACAGCACATAGACGTGTCAGGTACTGAATAAAGAGCTAAAAACACTTTATAAGCATCATCCCCTGGAATGTTCACCACAACCCTCTAAGAGAGCTAATGTGGTTCCCATGTGACAGAAGAAAATGCAAATACTAGGGAACTATAAGTAACTTTTCTAAAGTCAAGCTAAAAAGCTATAAACATGGGTTATTACCTCAGGTCTTTCTAACTCGAAAATCTTCCCTCTTTAAATAACAGAGATTTGGACTATGACTTTTCAGGAGGAGTTGGAAGCACTTAAGAATCGTTGAAATGGAGAAAATTTGACAAAGACAAGACATGGTATTTATCTGCAATGTAAGGAAAACATTTTTTGTTCTTTTTAGCGACAGACCTTCATTCTATGATGGCAGTTATCTGGAAGCAGATTTGACCTAATTGTAATGGCAGTTCTTTAACAGTCAGAGCAGACTTGCAAGACATGGGCAGACCTGGGCAAGTTCTGAACATCCCAACACATCAAGCAGTGGCCCAGCGTTCTCCCGACAACGATGTGGTAGAGGTACCTCTACATTGGGTGATGGCCAGACCGTCACTTCTAAGGTCCCTTCAATGCCAAGAATATGCAATCCGAAATCAGCCTCTGCACTGTCTTATCAAGTCACGGATATACACACGATGGCCAGCTCTCATGTACAGCAGCGTCTAAAGGAGGACCCTTTGGATCTCAAATGATGGAAATCCCAACTTGCCTAAGCAAAAAGTCATAAAAAGAGAAATAAATAAACCAGTGGGAACATATTGACTCAAGTAATTGAAGAGTCACATGGATGTGGATGTGACTAGAAATGACATTGGATCTAAGGTCACACATGAGAGCCTCAGGATTCGATTACCTTCTTTTCATCTCTCAGCTTTGCTCCATTTCTCTTGAGTGACTCTAAAACAGCCTCTCTCTTACTATCTTTTTTTAAAAGATTTTAATTATTTATATATTTGAGGGAGAGAGAGAGAGAAAGCAAGCACAGAGGGAGAGGGAGAAACAGACTCCCTGCTGAGCAAAGTGCCCAACGCGGGGCTCAATCCTAGGATCCTGAGATCGTGACCTGAGCCCAAGGCAGACGCTTAACCAACTGAGCCACCAAGGCACCCCTCTCTCTTACTATCTTTTAATAGCAAGATGGCTGCCAGAATTTCTGGAAGATTACACTTTTCCAGGTTCAAAACCAGCAAGGAAAAAAAAATCTGAGCTGAGTGTGTTTTTCCCAACATTTCCCATGAGTCCTGTGATTCCCTTTAATAAAACTGGCTTTGATACTATGCACACCTGGAACTTACTACTATGTCCAGAGAAATGGGTGGTCCGATTAGTTTGGGCTAGGCCACATGTTAAATTCCCAGGAGCCCCACCCAGACTACATGGACACAAGTGGGAGAAAAGTGGATCTTTTTAGTCATTCAGTGAACATTACTGAGGACCTACTATGTGAATAGAGCATTGCGTTAAGCACTGCAGAACATACAAAGATGACTAAAAATAAATCAAAACTGTTGTGTATGACAAAGAGAAGGTTTATTTGTACAGGATGACATTTAGGAAGTAGCTTATAATCATCATTCTGCCTTTGTGTAGAAAACATTTTTCTTATATTATGAAATCTGAGGACCATCTTACTGGTTCTCAACCAGTCAATTTTGTTCTCCAATCCCTACGCCCCTGTCACCCCCCCCCAACCAAGGGACATTTGACAATGTCTGGAGATATCTTCAGCTCTCACAACCAGAGGAATGTTCCTGGCATCTGGTGGGTAGAGGCCAGGGTGTTGCTAAATATTCTAACAATACACAGGACAACCCCTCACAATAAAGAATTATCCAGACCAAAATGTCAACAGTGCTGAGTTGGAGAAAACCTGCTCTAGTGGAAAGCACATAAACATACATTTGCAATGTCCAGGAGCCTCTCAGTTACAGATGGAACTCTAGGGTACTGTAGCGCTTTAGTAGAGCTCTAAAAAGGGAACTATGCACCATAGTCATGGTAGGGACAAAGGTAGACTGACCAGGCCCAGGTCCCCTTTCATCTAAAAGCATAGCTAGTAATTGCTTGCAGGTGGTTGGTCACCTAAACCCTTATTCTAATTAAACCATCTGCAGCTGGAACTCACGCCACATTACCTTCCAGCTTCCAGACTGATCACCCAACAATCAGTAACCCAGAATCACTAGGAATTCATACCTGCTGGAAACTAGCTGGAGAGCTAATGAATTGCACAGGGTTTCTGTCAAACACACATCTTTAATTGGTCAAGAGACCTAACTTCATTTCAAAACTATTTGCTTGCATCTCAGATGGGGGTTCCAGATGTCAAGGACAGAATCCTGTTGATGATCCAGGAATGGTGCCAAAAATATTTTCTGGAAGCCCTCCAAGGAATTGACTTCACACCCTTCACAGTGGGCTGGAGTCAGCCAGTGGTCGTGTTAGGATTATTATTGAATTTGTGCTGCACAGACAGACCTCATGGTCCAGGAGCTTCATCAGCCCACAGTGAAACTCTTCTCACTTTACTTTAGTAAGTTTGAGGCAGATAGGATAGAACATGAAAGACTGTGATTGAAACTGTATTATTTCAAACCAATCGTTTTTTTCCTGCCTTTTTACCTCACTTGGAATTTGTAAAATCCTGCCTTAATAAATGAATCTATTAATAGGCAATATCACTTGTAGGCCATGTCTACTCAAAACCCCCAACACAGTCATTTTACTTATTCAATTCCGTCAACAGGGAAATAAGTCAAGACAATTGTTTGACTAAATTAGCACTGATTTTGTTTAAATCCCTAGTCCTCAATCTTGACTTAACATTAGAACCACATATAGAGGTTTTATAAATTCTGGTGCCCAGGCCGCTTCCTAGATGAATTACGTAAGAACCTCTAGAGGTGGAATTTGGGGATCAGTGTTTCTAAAACTCCCCCGGTGATTCGAAAGCATTCCTACCTACATATGTCTTCTTCACACTTTATGACATGGTTATCACAAATGACTTCAGGTTTAGACCATAAGCATGACCTGAGCTTTACCACCAATGATAGAGGAAGGAAGAAAAATTCACTTCAGACCATTGCCATAGGTTCATTAGTCTTGGAATTGGGTTTTGTTTATGTATAACTTCCTCTATGAACAACAAAAAAAGTAGTTTGTTTCTCATATGCAGCAATAACTCAGCAATGTAAAAGGGGTTTCCTATAATGTGTGCAAGTGGGAAAGAAAATCATAAACATTTCAGACCAGAGAATGTGGCCAATGCTGAGATAGATCATTTTCTGGTATTATTACCTGTTTGCCCATGTTAATAAAAATATTCAGTAAGACACCTGGGGAGGTGGCTGGGGAGAGACTTCTGAATTTCATGTTACTCAATTTAGGAAAGCCCTGATGATTTATATGCATGTGGGCTAGCCTGAAAAATAGACCACAGCTCTGTTATGGATCCTCAGCCTCCCTTGGGTCATTAGGGCCAAGAGATGCCATCCACCTCCCTAAGATCAGATTTTCCTAACCATAAAGAGATGGGATAAGCTTCCTTTCTCTCTGGTGCTGGAGAGCTCTCCAGCAATCAGCCTCTCCGCAGGAACTAAAACTACCCTGAAAAACTTCATAAATTCTTCCTGAGAGTTATGTTTTTTTTAAGCCTCAGTTCCTAGAACACACTATGTCCTGAAATGAATGACCAGCTAGAAAGAAGAGATGTTTGGAGTCTGCATACAGGCACCTCATAAGTCTATCTTGGGCCCAGATCCCCTCTTTCCTGGGAGTGGTGTCCTTCTCACGGCCTCTGATATCTCATCACACAAGGTCCTTGCTAAATTACCCGCCATCATTCCCAGTGGAGAGAGGAATGTTTGATACCATTTCAAGCAGCGAGGAGACGTGGTTGGCAGGGCAGAGGTGGAAAAGGTGTGGGGCAGGCGTCTGCCCTGCTGGGGCCTTACATCCACAGCAGGCCTCATCCCTGCTCTCTTAATTTATCTCCAAATCACAGACTTTGTAGGGTCATGAAGAAGAATGGGCAGGATTCAGAGAAGGTATTCATTATATTAGTTCAGTGTGTGCTCCATTAACAGTGTACAGTGCCTGCATTACACTAGGAATTAGTGCTTTTATAAATCCTGAATCTCTTATGAATAACACCCTTATACTGCACTGTTCCCTCAAGGGTTAAAACTGTTCATATATGAAATGTAAACATTTCAAATATGTTCCAATGTTTAAAAACACACTTTGATATGGAAACTCTGGAAATGGTCAAGGTGTCTCTCACATTCTGAGAGGCCACAGTAGAAGGGCGCACGTGAGGAGATGCTCAGTAGAACCCTCACAGAGGGAGAGAGGTTCTCAGTGTGGCCTCTGTTCTCTGAAATGGCTCGGCTGGGGATGGGAGTGGTCGTTCTTTGATCTCCCACTTGCTGACAGAGCCACATTTGGCTCTCCCTTGAGCTGACATAAAGGAGAGACCAGATCCCCTTCGAGGGGTTCCTGTGCACCAGAATGCAGACAGATGGCCTGCTGGGTTGGGGGGGTGCCCCCAGCAGAGAGGACTGCTGGAATAATTCTGGCATGGACTGCTGCTTCACACCTTTCCTGGTGAGCAACCAGAGGCTGAGCTCAGAGGATATACATGAAGGGTCCCCGGTCCCACTGGTGAGCCCTCAGGGCCAAATCCTGAGAAGCTAAACATGCCCAGGCTTTGAGTTGAAGACTTTTAAACATGTGTCTATAGGGTCATTCTCAGATGATAATTGTGCAGTGGAAAATTCCTTTCAATGCCCCAGCACCCTGGGTAGAGGTATCATTACCTATAGGAAAGGAACAGTGGAGGGGGTTAGGATAAATAATGAAGAAGAGCCAGTTCTAAGCTGGTTGTAATCATGGAGCTGAGAATATCGTATTCATTTTCTCTTGCTGCTGTAACAAATTACCACAAACTTAGTGGCTTAAAGCAACACGGATATGCTATCTCACAGCTCTGGAGGTCAGAATTTCAAAATGGGTCTCACTGGGCTAAAATCAAGGTGTCAGCAGGGCCGTGTTCCTTCGCTGCCTCTAGGGGAGAATCTGTTTCCTTGCCTCTCCCAGTTTCTAGAAACCTCCCACATTCCTTAGCTTATGGCTCCCTTCCTCTACCTTCAAAGCCAGCAACAGTGAGGTGGTCATTCTCACATAGCATCTCTCTGATTCTGTCTTTTGGTTGCCTCTTCCACATTTAAGGACCCTTGTGATATATTTGGCCTCCCAGATAACTAATCTTTCTATTTTGAAGTCAGATGATCAGCAACCTTAATTCCATCTGCAACCTGAACTCCCCTGCTCAGCATGTAACCTAACATACTCACAGGTCCCAGGGATTGAGAGGGAGACCTCTTTGAGAAGCCATTATTCTGCCTATCACAGATGGCATGTATAAATTACAATTAGAGTTCGAGCAGTCCTTGACTAAACAAATGTTTATTGAACACTGATTTGCACCGGGGACATAAACAATGGACATGAGTAGAGAAGGCAATATGATAAGTAACATGACGGAGGTCTATGCAAAGGAGATGGAACAGCTCACTCAGCTGGGGTGAGACAGGGCAGTCCTCCTGCTGAAGATGATGTCTATCCAAGCACCTCACTGCTTCCAACACTTCCCTGACAATCCTGCCAAGTTTCTCAAAAAGTGGACAAATACTCATCATCGCCAATGTTAATCGAGCACTTACTGTGTCCCAGGTATAGACCTAAGATGCTTTACTTATATTAACCCATTTAACCCTCATAACAAGCCAATGAGACAAGTATTATTCTCTCCATTTAGCAGAGAAGGAAACTGAGGCCCAGAGTTTACATAAGTTGCCCAAGTCCACAGAACTAGAAAATACTCTTTGTCCTTCTGGTGGCTGGATTTGACATTCATGCGGCAAAAAGACAGGCAGGGAAAGGTAATAGTAGTAGTAATAGTAATAGCAACTGTTTGAGAGCCTTCTTTTCAATTGATTCAACTTTGAGTGTTTACCTAGAAGTTCTAAGTGGTCTATGTACATTGACTCAGTCAATCCCAGCAAGATATAATTATTATTCCTGAGATATAATTATTATTCCTGTCTTACTAATAAATAGACACTCAAAGACATCATCTTGACTGTGGTCAACTAAGTGGAAAGTGGCATTTCCTGTCCACCTAGCTCCAAACCCTGTGCTTGGAAAGAGACAAGACAGAATGTGGCTCAGTGCGGTGCTTCTCACACTCTGGTGTGCATCAAAATCACTAGGAAAGAGCTGATGACAATCCAGATGTTTCTGATTCAGTAGGTCTAGGGTGCGGCCTCAGAATTTGCATTTCAAAGACGTTCCAGGTGTTGTTGGTCCTGCTTTGAGACTCACTGGCACAGTGCCATTGGCATGCGCTTTGGAGTCACACCGGCCTTTGAATCTGGTTGTGTCACTTACCAGCTGTGCAACCTTGAGCAGAATTCCCAGCCTCTTTAATTTCACACCTGGATTGTGACAATGAACCCTATCCTATTAGTCGTGGTGAAGGATTTAGGTGAGATAATACATGCAAAGCATGAAGCAAAAGGCCGACTCTGAGTAAACTTGAGTCTCTCCTCACCAGTCTCCATGCTGGACAGAGAAGCTCAGGATCAGTGCTTTCTGGAGGGCTGCCATGGGCTCCGAGCTCCCTGGCTTGAGTCAAGAACTTTCCTAGCTAGTTAGATCTAGAACTCAAGGCCTGGGCTACAGAAATGACAGCTGCCTTGTTCTTTCAGCACATCAGCTATGTTGTGCTTTGACCTTTGCCCTCAACAATCATGTGATGAACAAGACAGTGGTTTACAAAACTTCACCACAGAATTGCACTGAGATATGATCATGGATTCAGGCCTCCCGGAAACCTGGACTGCAGTTTCATCCTAGGAGAATCATGCTAGGGCCAACAGCTCTCTCCTCCTGGAACTTCTCGTAACAGTGATGGGGAGAGAGCTTTAAAAGCATCTCTGGCTGCAAACATCTGGGTGGTTTGTAAGGACCAAGAAAAGAGCTTGGAAAAAAGAGTGCTTAAATGATTGGATCATTACTTTTCTTCTTTAAAGGGGAAGCATCGTCTCATTTCAAATGTTCCTCTTTCACTCAGGTACTTGAAATAAAACCAGCACCAGCACCTTTTGGATTTGGTGGAAGGTTAGCTTCATTTTTCCCAAGAGAAGTCCTATCACCCTGCCAACCTCCTGGTCCCCAGCGTGGCATTAACCACCAATCACAACCCTCTTCTTGCGCTTCCTGACACACCTGGTGGATCTCTGTTTTAAGATGCCAATATCACTAGAAAGAGCTGTGCACTGAGAAACTTTTTAGTAATTAAGATATAACAACAAAATAGGCTTATTGACTATTTTTAATATTACCTCCTTTAAACACAAACTATATTCCCGGGAGAGTTAGTTAACCTCACAAAATAAAATGAGAAGCCAATACGTGATTCATTAGAAAGATAACCTTTGGACTGGGATGGGCAGTCCCTCCAGGGTCAGTAAGGCCCCCACATGTCAAATCATCAGAATAGAGAAAATAAAAAGACATGACTAATACACACACACACGTGCACACACACGTGCACACACAGAGCTGGGAAATTTTAGAGCCCAACACCACATACCAGGCAGCTGTTAAGTTTCAGTGTTGTTTTGTGTTTCTTCTGCAGACCCTTTCTTGGCAGGTTGGATGTAGATGCTTTTTTTTCCCCTGAAAGTGGCTCAGTAGTGGCCACTCCCGCCTTCTCTCTGTATCGCTCATATTGTTTCTATCACCAGTGTAGTAGGAGGAGGGGAGGCCAACTGGGGTTTTAGCTCCGCAGGGCCTTCCAGACGCTGCCTCAGCACTAAAAGAAAAGTGAGATCTAAATTGGGTGTAAGTCTGATGGGAAGGAAAAAAGGCCCCAGAGACATGGGAATGCTGGTGATAGCAATTCCCTATATCATTGGTACAAAAAGTTTCAAGGAGTTTGGCAGACATATATTTTCTCAATATTTTCAAGAGGTAAGTAAGAGGCATATGGGATCTTTGGCCTCTTTTTTCCAGCACTTACCTCCTTGCCCCTTTCCGGTACCACACCCAATCGACTCCCTCACCCACCAGGGATCTTTTAACAATCTCTCCCACCAACACAACCAGGAAGGCGGGCATGTGATCCAGGTGGGGCCGATCCTAGTGTCCCATCCTTCCTGGCCACACGGACCAACCAAGCCGGAACAACTCTAGCCCTTCCCTGAGATAGAATAACAACAACAGTAATAATAATATGTGCTGAGTGAATATTAGTTGCTGGGCATACTCAAAGCACTTTACATAGGTTATCTCTTTTAGTTTGATCTTTACAACCACCCTGTAAGGTAAGTTCTATTGTTATCCCTATTATAAAAAGAGGAAACTGAGGCACGAGACAGTTAAGGAAGTTGCTCAAGGTCACGACCTCATATGTGGCAGAGCCAGGATGCTGCTTGAAGCCGTCTGACTCCTAAACCCCAGCTCTGAACCTTTATTGTCTGTTTTCTCTGGAATTGCTGACAGCTGCTTTCCCTGCTGCTTGGGGAAAGCTGATATATGGTAGAAGAAAATAAACTTTCCCATTAGGAATCGTTTTCAGCTGCATATAATAGAAAACCCAAATAACATAGGCTTAAACAAGATTTAAGGGTTTATTTCTCTCTTAAATAATATGAAATGCAGAAGTAGGCATTTCATAGCTAGAAGGCAGGCTTTCAAAGTCATCAGGGATGCGGGCTCTTTCTATCTTCTCCTCCATCCTCAGTGCATGGTTTCCACCATCGAGGTTGCTTCATCACCCAAAATGACTGCTGGAGTGCCAACCATCAGGTTACGATTCCAGCAAGGAAACAGGAAGGTTTGGGGAAGAGGGAATACAGTAGTTGTATCAGCAAAGTCAACTCTTGAAGCCACCCTACCACTTTTGCTTACGTCTCACTGGCCACTCTGGATGAAGGGGACTGGGAATATAGTCTTCAAGGGGTGTTCCTAAGGAAGGAGGGGAGAGCAGGGAGCAGCTCTCAGGCCCTGACACACATGCAGATGTGCTCTAACAAGACATTAATGAGCAAGCTTCCATGTGTCCAACTTACTAGCTCATAGTTGCAAAATGGGAAAGGACCTCAGTCTTCTGGACTCCAGGCTAGGAAATTTATCATCACACAAAGAGTTCACCTCCTAAAGAGCGGCTTCTACTGTTGAATTTGGTATCCTTATAATCTCAGGAAAGCTGGCAAAATTTAGCAGAATCCACCAGCATCTCCATGTTATCTCGAGGCTCATGGAAAGCCTAACACAGGAGAACTAGCTTGTTAGAAGTGAAATACGCAGCAGAACGATGCCAACTTTCTCCAGGGGCCGCCAGGGACAGCACTGACTGACATCCCAGGCAAATCACACATGCAGGCGTTCAAGTTCTGTTGCATATCCCAACCCACCAAGGACTTAGACCACCAAATCCATTCCATAAGAACCTAATCATGCAGTTATCAAAAGGCCCCCAGAGCAAATGAGAATGCTTTGTTCACAAAGTCCAATAGCTCTTGTAAACAGGCCCTGAAGTCAGACTTCTCTCTAAATTTATGAGAGCAGTGAAGTTATGTTATTGCATACATCAAATAAAAATGGACAGTTCTGTGACATTTTAAGACCCTGTCCCTCCTGTGTTATTCTTCCCTCAATATATATTCATATGTACACAGCATAGACTTGACTCACTCTTTAAGAATTATATTTTTAAAAATACAAGGGGGAGAGCATTTCTGGTAATCAACCCTAAACATCTCTCTGTCAGTATAGGATGGAAGAAGACACTGACTCTTCACAGATGTGCACACACCCTAAATGCACATTCAGTTGGTTTTTAAGCAGCGTTTGCCAACCCCCACACACTCAGTGGGCTTTGTTTGTGTATGTGTGTTTTTGTTTACACTTCATGACCTTGCACTCACTTTCCCCTCTGCCCAAAGCACTTTTCTCCACCTTTCAGTCTAATGGACTCCAATTTGTCCCTCAGAACTCTACTTAGAGGTCACCTCCTGTGACGATCCTAAATTCTAAATTCCCTAAGATTCCCCAAATTCATTGCTCTTTCTCCTGTCTCATGCAGGTACTTAGCATAATTATCATAATAAATTGTTATTTCTTTGTTTTCACATCTGTCTCCCTGACTAGACTATAAGCTCACCAGCAAGAACCATGTCCTATTTACTTCTGTATTCAGTGCTGGGTACATAGTAAGCTTATGAATGTAATCAAATTCTAAAATGAACTGAGTTGGATAATAGCTCCCATCTTAGACTGGTTTTCCCTGAACTTACGCCCCCATGTTATTGTTTTTCCTCACTCAGTACTTCTGCTCTTCAAGGAATTGTGTTAAATCTTACAATGTTCAAGTTGCCTCATTCACCTGAGCAACTGGGTCCAAAATTTTGAAAGCTTCAAACGCCAATTCCAGGAAATCCACTTTCTCTTTGCAAGCTGGTTATTTTTACTTAGCTTCTCAGTGTCAGAGCTGGGGGAAGAGGGAAATATGTCTTTTAATTAAGCAGTTCCAGACACAAATTTTAATTAAAATTCCCTATCTGGTCCAGGAAAATGAAGTGGCTATTATTGGATCAGAAAAGTTCCAAAAGATACTCCTTATCTCTGAGTTAGATTGGCAAACTCTGAGCTCTGCTGGAGCCCAGGGGCTGTGGTTGGGGAGTTGTGGGTGGGTGGAATGAAGGACTGGATGAGTGTGTTGGCAAAAGACATTCGAGGGACGGTACTCGGGAGGCCTGGATCAGATGTGGTTCATGTACAAAATTATTGGACTTAGCTTTGGGATCAAATTTCATGTGGTTGATGGACATAAGGGTCCCAGCTTTGAAGTTAGCTAGACTAAGTTTTGAATTATGGGTTTGTCAATTACTAAGCTTGGTTAACTATTCACTTTATGAACTTGGTCATATTCTTTACTGAATCTCAGTTTTATCATCTGTAAAATGAAGATGTAACACTCACAGGGTATCCGCTGGGATGCAATGAGCTCATCTCTTTAAAATATCTAGTGGTACCTAACTGGAACATAGCTAGCTGAGTGTTAATCTCCTTCCTCCTGATTTGGAAGATTTGCGTCAAGAGAGGCAGAGATCATCAACCCTTCTCCCACCAACTTTGGAAGAAAAAAAAGACTTAGGTTTTGCCATTGAATAAAACCAGCATAGACACTTTCATTCATTCATTCATTCAATAAATATCATTCAATGAATATTTAATCACGAATTGGACTACAGTCCCTTCTCCCAAAGAACTCAGTCTTAGGAGAAAGATCAGTACGGAGTTATGATTTTGTCCTAAGGGCAATAGGAAGCCATTGAAAAGATGATCATACATGCATGCAGTGTAGAGAATGGATTGGAGACAGAGAGCTGTGGCAGCAATACACGTGAGATTGTCGTACCTGATGGAAGGGGTTGCCATGGAGGAGTTGTGGAAGAAGAGCAGTCAGACCAGGTGTGCTCACTGAACACATTTTAAAGAAGTAGAGCTGACAAAACTTGATAAACTGGATATAAAGCAGGTAAGGAAGGACAGGAAATGGCATCTTTTCCTGAGATAGGAATACAAGGTAAAGAGCCTGTTGTGGGAACTGGGAAGAAGGGATGACCCAGATTCTTGCAAAGTAATTTAAGGTGCAAATGAATATGGGCAGGTGACGTGAGGACAGAATTTTGTCCTAACTTGAAGGCAAGCTGGCCTTCTCCCCAGCTTCCTATAAAGGTGCAATCTTGTTTATCCTGATATCTTGCAAGTAGGTCTCTGATTTTCACATTCATTTCAATGTGTCCACAGCATGAGTTTCCTAGGTGCATGGCATTGGTTCTGCCTGGGCCATTTGGCCATGTAAATAGCATATAGGCAAGTCTCTTGGACGAGAACAGCATTTCTTACCTTGAGTTGTATATAGTCTTGAGATACCCTTTGGGATCAAATAACACAGAAAGATATCCACCCTGAGCATATGGGCACAACTTCAACTGCTCTCTTCTTGGCCAAAGGAATCTGTATGGGCATTTTTACAATAGCCACCTACCTAACGACAGCAAATCTTAACATATATGAATCACTGAGCTAGTTGTCTAAGGAAGCTAATGTTGGCAGGCCTAGTCACTGAAGTATCTCACATCACATCCAGGCTAAGGAAATGCAATTTATCGTAGACACAAGTCACAATCTCAGACAAGGACTACTTAGTGGTCAGAAGTGCTGGCTCTGGAGCCAGACTGACTGGGTTAAATCCGTGGTTTCAATGTATATTAGCTGCAAACTTGGGCTTCTGTTTTCTAATCTCTAAAATGGAAATAGTAATCCTACCCATCTCATTGGGTTATTGTGAGACTTGAATGCAAATAAAGGGCATAGAACAGTGCCTGGCACAGAGTAAATCCTCAATAAACATAAGGTATTATTATTTATATTACCAGATTATATATATTACCAAATATATATTATTATATATTTCCAGATCCTTTCTAGAAAGAGAATAGTGTGCTCAGACTTGCCTCAGTCTCACATAGTCATCCAAGGAAAACATCACAAATATGGAGTTAATTAAGAAGAGGTACATGGGAGTCTATCATAGAGTCAACTCATAAGAGCTGGAGTTGGAACACTAACTCCACAAATCTGGTTGGTGACATCTTGCAGAAGCTAAGAGCATCAGTGTGTTATGGGAAGGCTCAGAGCACTACTTAGAGTCCAGTTAGCTCTGACCAACCACAGTCGAATGACCTAGGTGTAAATGAGTCAAAAACACATGGACTAGATCCTGCCGAATACACATGGGTTTCAAAATTAAGGGGAAGGAGAGCACTTGCCAAAATGCATTTCGTAACAATCCCTGTAATAATGAATGGTTCACTGAGCCGGAAACATCAATGGATCCTCTTCGATGCTCATTAACCCCACGAGGCAGCAGGTTGAAATACTTAGGAAGAAATCAAAGAGGCTCTGGCTCATCGGTGCTGGAAAGTTGAAATATAAATAGATTTGGGAAGAAAAAAGATGTTTGTTAACTCTGGTCATGAATATGGCACTACCGAGGAGAAAGAGATAGCTTGCTTCTCTGGACTGATTGCAGGATGGCACGTTGAGAGACTGAATCCTGCACCCAGTTCCTTCTTTGGGCAAATTCCTTCACCTCCTCAGGCTTGCTTCCTCATCTGCAAAGTGAGGATTCTCCACCCAATGTCCTCTAAACTTCCTTGCCATTCTGAACATCAACAGGCATTTTTTCAGCAGAAACTAGGGACGTGAATCACCTTGGTGTCTAGTAAGCCAATGTCATGTCTAAATTAGAAACAATAAATATTTGAACATTTGGAAGAGCAGCACGTTCAAGAAAGGAAAACTTTCCTGATAATAGAAAATCTCTGCTTTTCCAGTTGAATGCCTCACTGAGGAAAGCTGAAAAGCTCACATCCAGACAGGAATGTTTTAACAAGGCAGTTTTGGCCCAATCTCCTGCTGCTGCAGTCAACAGAAGTTTTTGCTAATGAGCTTTGACAGGATTAGAAATATTAAAATAAATTAGAGATATGCCAAATGCACATTTTGACTGAATTGCCAATGTCTGGAAGAAAAAAAGCAAAACCAATATTCATCCAAACCCAAATATCCTAATCAGAGAACATGCTTCTGGGATAACCACAATAAGTCTAAATTATTATTATTATAATTAGTTAACCTTTCTTAGCTAAATTTCACAAATGTACCACCAAGATTTGGAGCAATAATTTTTTAGCTTGGTCGGTTGCTTGATTGTTCCTGGGGTTGCTTGCCTTCACATTTGCTGTGTTAAATAGTGACTCACTCTAGACTGATGGCAGAAGAGAAGAGAGTTTTTTAGATACTTCATTTATCTCTAATACTTTCTTATTTTCATTATAGTTTATATTTCGTATAGCCAGATCCACTATAATTTACCATGGATGCTGCTCTACTTGATTATGAAGGTTTTCCTCTTTATAAAATTTTGAGATGGAAAAATTGGCATTCTGCTTTAGTTCACTCACAGAAACTCTTAGGTATTTTTCTTGAAAGATGGCTAGGTTAAATGACTCAAAATTAAATAATTTCTATAATATTTGATTTAATGTTGGGCATGCTAGCATACCAAATGATTTCACAGAAATTCTAATTATGAATAAAACTGAGTTCCATTATTTGACCTTGTATTATTATTTTAATTTTTCAGGCACTTGTTGGCTAGAAAAGGATGTAAAGTTCTTCCTAAAGTTATCTAGCTAATACCTTCTCTCGATGTTCACACTGACAGTGAATCAATTTACCTACTTAACTGTTTGAAAATTTCTTATTGTTCTCGTTCATAAAGTTAACAGCTTTATAATAATTAGTAATTATTGCAATATTACACTCTTGAAATTAGTAAGTGTATACATGCTTCAAAGAAATAATAGAATTTCAACATATAAAACAGATAAAGAGATTTTTACTCCAAGTTACATCAACAATGCTTCCCTACATTTAAAAGTGAGTATTCAAATGTTAATAAATTTGACTGACATGTTTTGTTCCTATTGTTGACTTTTGTTACAATGATTAGATATGATAGATGTGATTGGAACTTAATCCAATCACACAATTATTGAGGCTACGCAAGTTCAGAAAGGCCAGAAATGATACTGAGGAAGCGTTTGGCTGTTCAGCCTTCCAAAGGTGGAGGCCAATGCCAAACTTAAGTAGGGGTTCTCAGCCAAAGCAGTGCATTTCTGCAGTGTTCACAGGGCAAAGCCTTCTCAAGAGAATTCTCTGTTCAATCCATTTCTGAGCCTTCATTTCACTCATCAGGGTCATAGTTATGGACTCCAGAAAAATCAGAGTTTACGTTTATTTACATGAGAGGGGCCTGGATCTGGGTCTGGAAGGTGGAAACACAGGGTGAGAGAAATCAGCTGGGGTTGGAGAGAAAGAGAGACAAGGGATTTTGAGGAGGAAGCAGCTGCTATAAAGATGCAACTCTGAGGCAAGAGAGATGTTTAAAAGACGGTGTTTAGGAAATTGAGTTGTGTATTGTGAAGCAGTTTTCCATTTGCTGCCTCTTCAAAGAGACTTTCATAAATTTTCTTTCAAGACTTTGATGTGAAATTTCTTTTCCTTCTAGATGAATCACATGCTTTTGTTTTGGTTGTTTTTAGAACAAGAAGACTTGGTCTTATTCAAATAGCAAAGAAGAAAGCCAGTCACGCTGTCCTTACAACATTATTCAAATTTAAATATCTCTTAATGAGAAATAACAAATGGAAATATGCTTCAAGCAATTTAGAAATGTTCATTTTGACTCAGCAATTCCACTTCAAGTAATCTAGAATAATTAGAAATGTGGACAAAGTTGTCAGTGCACAGGTATTCATTACACCATTATTTGTAGGAACAAAAACCAGCAGAAATCTCCGAAAGGTAAATGGTCCAGTAAATTACATTTAATCATATGATGAAATGTTGTTTATCGATTAAAATGATGTTTACAAAAGCATTTTATTAATTTGGAAAAGTCTCGTGTATATTTTAAGGGTTTTTTTTAACAATGTAAAATATAATTTTATGACTCTGTGATGTATTTTTCCCGGGATAAAATTTATGTAGGACACAGGTGCTCTGTTTGCATCTTCCTGAAAATTTCCCCGGCTGAAACAGTTTGGGCCAGGCTAATGGAATAGAACTTGGAGCTTCAAGTGTCCATTTGTCCATGACTTGGAGAACTTGGAAAACAATTTCCCCAGGGAAATCCTGGCCCTACTTGGGAACGAGCACTTCTTCAGCTCACTTCTATATGAATGATGGAAAGGTTTTCTACAAAGGCGAGTTAGGTTAGACCACTCAGTTCTTTAAAGAGGATTTCCACCCTACCTTCATATCTCACCCCTACTCTCACAGTCTCCACCATGGTTATCACCTGAACTGTTTCTTAAGACCCAATGGTCTGTATCAGTGGTTCTCAAAGAATAGGTCCTGAAGCAGCAACAACAGCAATGCCTAGGAACTCAGATGCACATGACTGGGCCTCACCCCAGACCCTCTCAACCTAAGACTCTCGGGGTGGGCGGCTAATTTGTTTAATAAACCTTCTTGGGATTCTGGTGTGAGTTCACGTTTGAGAACCAATGGTCCATATTAAACTCCAGGTGCTCATTAGTGGTAGACCTCACTACTAGCTGATATGTACCAACCCCTGGATGAACATTTTAAAACTATATTTACAAGATAATTACAGATAAGAAGTTCATATATTTTTCCTTAAAATCTACAGCCTGCCCCTATAGATTAGATCAGAGATTATGCTTGTCCACCCCAAGTGACTGCCTTTCCTGACTTGCACTTGGTCTCCATTGAGGGATCCTACAAGACATAGACCACAAGCTTCCTCATTTGCTCCAGCTGAGGTAGACTTTCCTTTCTCCACTCTGCCACCCTCATCCTCTCCCCCTACTTAAAATGATATATTTTTCATGTATTTACTTGCTTACTGTCTGTGTCTTCCACTATAAGATCCCTAACACAAAAACTTATTGACTACTGTATTGTTAGCACCGGAGCAATATCTGACCCAGAATAGGTGTTTAATAATAAGAAAATGATAAATGAACAAATAGCATCATTGGTTACATTATACAATGGCCAAGTATTTATAAGATTACTTTTGCCTGGTCATAACATCAACGATAGCAGTATTCCTGTTGATGATTTGATCTGTTTTTAATCTTATGAACACTAAGAATATTGTAATTGCTCAGGATCCCTTTTTGGACTTGGTAGCTTACAAACTTAGAGGAAACGTTGTGGAGAGTCAGAGGCAAGGATAAAGGTTTTTATGGCTTGGAGTTTTTAGTGTAATTCCTGATTCCATTTTATGGTCTTACCCTGGCTTTTCCTTCTGCTACTGTTGTTTATAACTGTTATTCTATCGCTGCGTTTTGGGACGTGGAGTGTGAATGCCTAAGCCACAGGGTTCTGTTTCAAATCCCAGTCTCGCCACTTAACATGTTAAATTATATAAGCTTTACCTGTCTCAGTTTCCTTATCTGTGAGACAAAGATCATAGGAGTTTCTACTTCATATGGTGAAGTACTCAGAATAGTGCCAAGCCCTTAATAAGTGCTGTCATGGTGGTGGTTGTGGTGATGGTAAAAGAAACCATAAATAAATATAAAGAAAACAAGCCCAAGTGTTTATAGTGGTTATTTCTAGGTGGAAGGGTTGTAGAATCATTTTCTTCTTACACTTTCTGTTGTTTTCAAACCCTTAAACAAAAAACATGTAAAAACAAAAAAGAAAGAAAAGAAATGGCACATGGAATCCTGGGCTTCTGTAACCGAATTAAAATATACATAGATATGACAAGAGAATTTACTCTAGTAAAATCCCAAAAGAACAATATATGGATCTGTTGGAAAACAATCAACCCTCTGGTTTATTGTAAGATATATGGATGGATCCTACAACTGTTAGAGATACAAAGAAAGATGATTCAATCATAAAGATGACAGTGTCGGTTTATTTCCCTCAAGAATTCCTAAAATTGGAATATGGACATGTAAAAAAAGATGGTGATGGTCTTATATTTCTTTTATGTGTCTTCAACCACAACAAATGGTGTTATATTAGGGTTTTACTCCCATTTCTAAACTTTTACCCATTTATTTTTTTATACCCAGCCTAGTTTTAAATTAGAAAAAATAACATGAGATAATAAGTCGCAAACAATAAAAGGCACAGTTGTAATAAAAGCCACTAAAAGTGTAAGGGTCATTTCTAGTGACAACGGGCCACCGACAGTCACTGCTTGCCCTTCCAGATCCCCCCTTCACCCTGCTTTTTGTCCTGGGACACTGACCTCAAGGGAATTTATCAATTGGGCTCCTTTGCCGTCTGGTTTCTGGCTCTTTGGGCCAATGACCATCCCCGGCAAGGGACTGAAGGGCAAAAAGAGAAAGATCTTGATAAAATTGCTCCAGGCTCCTTCCCTGTAGGGCCTTGGCTTTGTGGTGGTTACAGCCCTCCACCAAGAGTCCCAGCTCGTGCCAGCAGCCTGCTCCTAGAGCTGCAAGCTCCTTCCATGTTCCAGCAACTGCTGTCTCTCATTTCTTCTCCAGGCCCAGGCTGGAAGGGCTTGCTAGTGCCCAGATAAGACAGCTAGCCCTGGCCACAGCTAGCCCCAGAACATTCCACCATAGCTTTTTGGTTTCCCTTAACTCTCCCCAGATCTTCATTAATTTCTCCACAGTGACCTTACTTAAGGGTTAAGAGGGCTGACTGATACAGAGGGAAGCATGCCAGAAGAGAGGCAGTGAAGGAAACCAACCAGACATACACAAAACATAGTTCCAAGCTTCTTAGCAGTCAAGTCAAAAAGTAGAGCATGATGGATTACATGGCTCTCCTTGTTATAACAGAAGAAAGCCTATCAGGTAGCAGAAGATATTTTTCTTTACTCTGAGCTCTGAGAGAATTTTTCACATGCACCTTTACACAACAGAAGATTTCTTAGGGTTCCTGTGTCCCCCTGGTCTCATGGCGCTTTGCACCTCACATAGGAAGAAAGTGATGAGCATCAGGGTCAAATTAAGAAGTGGTGCAAGAATGAGAAAGACTCAGCTCCAGGAGAGAAGGTCACTCTGTCTCACCAAGGTGATAATCATGCTGGCGGGGTAACCAGACTGCCAAGAACCTTGTCGTGTTCACTGTGGTATCTTCTAGAATAGTGCCTCCTGGCACTTAGAAGATTCCCAATAAATAATTATTGAATAAAACAGTGGAAGACAATTATCATATGGTTTCACTCATTTGTGGAACATAAGGAATAGCATGGAGGACATTAGGGGAAGGAAGGGGAAAATGAAGGGAGGGGAATCGGAGGGGGAGAAGAACCATGAGAGACTATGGACTCTGAGAAACAAACTGAGGGTCTTAGAGGGGAGGGGGGGGTGGGGGGATGGGTTAGCCTGATGATGGGTATTAAGGAAGGCACATACTGCATGGAGCACTGGGTGTTATATGCAAACAATGAATCGTGGATCACCACATCAAAAACTAATGTTGTACTGTATGGTGACCAACATAACATAATAAAAAAAATTATAATTAAAATCTTTGTAGGATCATATTTTGGCCTTTATACATTATAAATTTATACATTATAGTTTCTAAATGCCACTCTTTCCTTAAGGATCGGGAGTGGGTTAGGAGTGGGGAGTGGGGAGAAAAAAATCTATAGCTTTTTATCAACCTAAACTTTTCTTTAAATTTCCTTAATCATGCAAGTCTCATGTTGGCTCATTTTCACACAGTCATTTCCTAGAGCAAAAAAATCTTCCTTAAAAATCTAGAAGCTTTGTCAATCATGTCTGAAGTCCTTAGGAAAATCCATTCTTGTTCATGCCATGATTTAATTAGACCAAGCACCTTTGGCATCTCTTCAAGCTCACTCTAGGCCCAAATGTCAGCTTATGAACTCAGATACTGCTGGGAAATGCTGAATCGGGACAAGTCAATCTCTAAGGGACCATAGAATTGTGAGCATGAGGAAGGGGAAATATGAAAAAGGTCACTTTGCCTGAAAAGACACAACTAAATATTATGTAGATGGGAAGCAGACAGAATACTCATAAATTTAAAAAATATAAGCAAATGTGTTTAGGAAGTGAAGAGATCAGATATAAAGCAAGATAGGGTAGAGGAAATTCAGAAAGGCATTGACACATTTTTTAAAATATACATTGGAATACCTTGCTTCCTTGATAGCATTTATCTCATATGCTCCACTGATCTTATATGTTCAACTTGGCAGCTCAACAATCAGATGGCAAATTACATGGTTTTGGCATATAAGACCATGCCCAGATAAAATTCGTCCTTTTAAAGTATACAAGTCAGAGGTTTTTAGTATATTCACAGAATTCTACAACCATCATCATTACCTAATTAAGAACATTTTCATCACTCCCAAAAGAAACCCAGACCCATTAGCAGTCACTACCATTTCTCCCCTTTCCCCAAGCCCTAGCCATCACTAATCTACTTTCCATCCTTAAGGATTTTCTGGTCTTGGACATTTTATATAAATTAAGTCTTATAATATGTAGTCTTTTGTGTCTGGCTTCTTTAATTTAGCATCATGCTTTTAAGGTTCATACAAGTTGTAGCATGGATCAGTATTTCATTCCTTTTTATTGCCAAATAATATTCCATTGTATAGATATTCCACATTTTCTCTATCTATTCATCAGTTGATGTACATTTGGGTTGTTTCTTCTCTGGGGCTACTATGAATAATGCTGTTATGAACATTCATGTACAAGTTTTGTTTAGACACAGTTTTATTTCTCTTGAGTATATACCTAGGTATAGAATTGCTGGATAACATAGGAACTCTATGGTTAACATTTTGAGGAAGGAACTACCAAATTGCTTTTCAAAGTGGCTGCACCATTTTACAATCCCACCAGCAATGCATGAGGGTTTCAATTTCTCCATATCCTCGCTAACACTTGCTATTGTCTATCTTTTTTGTTTTAGCTATCCTCGTGGGTATGAAGGACTACCTCATTGTGGTTTTTGATTTGCATTTCCCTAATGACTAATGATGTTGAGCATCTTTTCATTATTAATTAGCTATTCATATATCTTCTTTGGAGAAATGTCTATTCATATCTTTAGCCCATTCTAAAACTTTGTTTTGTTTTGTTATTATTGAGTTGATAGGTCCCTTATTAGATCATGATTTGCAACTATTTTCTTCCATTCTGTGGGTTGTCTTCACTTTCTTAATGGTGTTCTTCGAAATACAAAGGTTTTTCAAATTTTAATTAAGTTCAATTTATTTATTTATTTTTCCTTGTGCTGTTTTGTGCTTTTTAGTGTCGTATCTAAGAAACCATGGGTTAACCATAAGTCATCAATATGTTACTCCTCTGTTTTCTTCTAAGAGTTTCATAGTTTTCACTCTTACATGTATGTCTATGGTCTCTTTTGAGTTAATTTTTGCCTATATTGTTAGATAGGGGTCCAACTTCATTCTTTTGAATCCAGTTTCTTTACCCATTCTAAAATTTCTGCCATTGGTTTGGAGTGTTCAAAAAATTTACATGTAATGTAATTACTGATAAGGCAGGATTTAAGTCTCTGATTTTGCTATATGTTATCTATATGTTGTTTTTCTTTTTGTTATTGCTGTTCCTTTATCCCTTTAAAGCTGCCTTCTTTGTGGTTAAATAAATATTTTCTATTATACTGTTTTAATTCCCTTGTTGTTTATTTTCCTATATCTATATTTTTAGTTTTTTCCTTATTGGTTGCCCTGAATATTAAAATTAACATTTTAGCTTTAAAATATCTCACTTTGGGTTAGAACCAACAATTTCGCTGATACACAAAAACTTTGCTCCAATATAGCTTCAACACTCACCTCTTCCTTTGTGATATTATTGCCATACAAATTACATATTTATACAAGTCCATCAACACAGAGTGGTAGTTATTGCTTTATGCAGTTGTCTTTTAAACCAAATAAGAAAAGAAAAGGATTTAAACAAAAATGCATCCGTACTGTCTTTTATATTCATCAATGTAGTTACTTTTACTAGTGCTCTTTATTTCCTCAAGTGGCTTTGAGTTACTGTGTAGTACCCTTTTGTTTTAGCCTAAAAGATTCCCTTTAGTACTTCCTGTAGGGCAGGTCTGATATCAATGAATTCTCTCAGTTTTGCCTATTTATTTATTTTTTAAAAGATTTTATTTATTTATTTGACAGAGAGAGACACAGCGAGAGAGGGAACACAAGCAGAGGGAGTGGGAGAAGGAGAAGCAGGCTTCCAGCGGAGCAGGGAGCCCAATGCAGGGCTCCATCCCAGGACCCTGGGATCATGACCTGAGCCAAAGGCAGACACTTAACAACTGAGCCACCCAGTTGCCCCTGCCTATTTTTTTTTAGAAGAGTTTCACACTTATGGAAAATTTGAGAAGGTAGTACAGATTTCTCATATAACTCAGACACAGTTTTCTCTATTATTAATATCTTACTTTACTAAGGTCCCTTCATTACAATTAACAAACCAGTATCAATACATTATTAACCAAATTGCATAATTTATTCAGATTTCCTTACAGGATATCTTTTTTATGTTTCAGAGTCCCATCCAAGATACCACATTACATTTAGTTGTCACATTTTTCTTTTTTTTTTAAAGTAGGCTCCACACCTATCAAGGAGCCCAACACAGAGCTTGAACTCACAACCCTGAGATCAAGATCTGAGCTGAGATCAAGAGACCAATGGCCAACCAACTGAGCCACCCAGGCGCCCCTAGTTATGTCTTTTTAGGCTTTTGTTGGTTGTGACTTTGGCTCAGTCAGAGGTCAGCTTTGGCTCAGCTCTCCTTGTTTCTGATGACCTCAACAATTTTGAAAAATACTGGTCAAAGATTCTGTATTTTCCCTCTATTGGAAACTTCCTGATGCTTTTCTAATGATTAGACTGGCATTATGGGTTTGGGGGAGGAAGACTACAGAAGTAGAGTTCCATTCTCATCACATGACAAGGGTAAATACTACCAACATGACTTACCATAGTTAATATTGACCTTGATCATCTGGCTGAGGTAGTGTTTTTCAGGTTCCTTCATTATAAAACTACTCTTTTCCCACCCTTTTCATACTATACTCTTTGGAAGGAAGACCTATATGCAACCCATGCTTAAGGAATGGGGATTTATCCTCTCTCTCTTTGAGGGCAGAATATCCACATAAATTATTTGGAATTTCTCTGCTAAGGAAGTTTGTCTCTTTTCTCCCATTTATTTATTTATTCAATTATTCACTTATATCAGTACAGACTTGAATATTTATTTTATATTTGAATTATAATCCAATACTACTTTATTTATTTTATTGTTTAAATTATTCCTGCTTTGGTTATTCGAGCTCTTTCAATTGGCACCTATGTCCCTTTGACACACCCTAATCAATGTGGGGGGTGGGTTTTTGGTTTTCAACACTTCCTTTTTCTGGCATTCTAAGATATTCTTGTTGTATCTTTCCTGTTAAGTCTTGAAAATAGCCATTTCTCCAAGTAGCCCTGGCTCCTTTTATTGGAGAATGATATTAGAAGCCAAGATCTGGGTGCTAGGGATGTTCATTGCTACTGGGGTATTTGTTGTTTGCTTCTAGGTCCTCTCAGCTGAGGGAGCAAGAAAATATGTGGTGTATTCTAACCTGTGTATGTACATGTATTTATAATAAGTTAACATGAGTTCATACAAATACACATCTAATTCATTCCCATATGGATCATTCTAGCCACCTCCACTTGCTTATCTGTAAATTCCCTATAAATTCTCTCAACAGTGAGGAATGTGACTTGCACTATCTCCCATCCATTCATTTAATTGTTAAATTCTAGTATATATGTACAGTGGTTTTAGAATAGTTAACCTGTACCTCCACAGGAAAGGACATTATCAATTAAAAGACAGTGTTCACCTACAGTTTCTTTTGCCTTTAGTCTTACAAACTCTACTCCTTTCCAAAGTTACTTAGCATCTTTCTCCACCAAGCTCTTCCCAGAGGTTGTTTCATACATTTGTAATACAGTTATATTCTCTTATCACAGTCTACATTCTTTTATTGGATCCTCTGACCTCCTAAATCGTTTTTTAAATTTGCATACATCAAAGTTTGCTCTTTGTGTTGTAAAGTCGTATGGGTTTTGATAAGTGCATAATGTCAAATGTCCCCCATTATAGTATCATAAAGAATAGTTTCAATGCCCCCCAAATTACCCAGGTTTCTCTTATTCATCACTTCTCATCCCCCTGAACCCTTGGCAACCACTGATCTTTACTGTCTCTGTAGTTTTGCTTTTTTCCAGAATGTAATATAATTGAAATCATACTGTCGACAGCCTTTTCAGACTAACTTCTCTCACTTAGCAATATGCATTTAAGTTCATCCATATCTTTTTGTGACTTCTAACTCTTTTTTTAAAAAACACTGAATAATATCCCTTTATATGGCTATATCATAGATTATTTATCCATTCACCTATTGAAGGACATCTTGGCTGCTCACAGTTTTTGGCAATTATGAACAAAGTTGCTTATTGTAAATATCTGCATGCAGGGTTTGTAAGTTTTTGTAAGACATAGTGTTCAGAGCCAGTTGAATAAATACCAAGGAGCACAATTGCTTAAATGTATGTTATGACTTTGCTTAGCTTTGTACGAAATCACCAAACTCTCTTCCAAAGTGGCTCTATCTCATCTTTGTTTTCATAGGATCGTTTTGTTGGATGTAGAATTCTTGGTTACATTCTCCATTCTTTCAGCACTTTGAAGATGTCATCTACTGCCTTCTGGCCTCCATGCCTTTTGATGACATTTCAGCTGTTTAACTGACTAAGGATCCCTTGTATGTGATGAACCACTTTTCTCTTGCTGCTTTCCAGATCCCTCTCCTTTTTTCTTTGGTTTCCAACAGTTGAACTATGATGTTTCTAGGTGTGGCTCTCTGGTTCATTGAGCTCCTTGGATGTGTAGATTAATGTTTCCATCAAATGTGGGGATTTTTTTGTCCTTGCCTCTTCCAAATATTCTTTCAGCCCCTTTTTCTACTTCTGGGAGAAAGAAGAAAATCTTCTGAAATTCCCATTCTGCATATGTCAGTGTACTTGATGGTGTCCCACAGTTCACTGAAGCTCCATTTTTGTTCTTCTTGTTGTTGTTATTTTTCATTCTTTTTTTTTTCCTGCTTCTTAGACTGTATTATTTCAATTGACTTATCTTCAAGTTTGCTAGTTTGTTTTCTGCCAGCTTAAATCTACGGCTGAGCCTCTCTAGTAAATTTTTTTTTCAGTTATTGAAATTTTCAACTTAAAATTTCTATTTGGTTCTCAGTAATTTTTATCTCTTATTGTAATTCTATCTAGTGTATTCATTACTCCAGATTTTCTTTTTATTCTTTAGGCCTTATTCCTTTTAGTTCTTTGCACATATTTATAATAGGTGACTTTGTCTAGGAAGTCACCTCAGTTAAAGGCTTTGTCTAGGAAGTCTAACAGTTGGACTTCCTCAGGGACAGATTCTCTTGACTTCCTTTTCTCCTGTGGATGGACCATACTTTCCTGTTTCTTTGCATGTTTTATAGTTTTTGTTGGAAACTGGGTATTTTAAATAATAGAATATGAAAATCCCCAAAATAAGACTCCTCTCCTCCTCAGGGTCTGTTGTTGCTGATCATTGTTGTTGTTGCTGTTTGTTTGCTTAGTCACTTTCCTAACTAATTCTGTAAAAAATCTATACTCTTTTTATTTGCAGCCACTGATGCACCTTCTTGTTCAGCTTAGTCGTCAGTTAATGATTGGACAGAGGTTACTTAAATGCCTTCAACGAATGAGTTTTCCCACAGTTTTCTGAGGAGTTCTGTGTGTATTTTGTGGCATGGCTTCAACACTGTGACAGTTTACAGTTCTGCCTTAGCCTTTACTACTTGTTTATACAGAGTCTCAAAATTAACCAAAGACTAGAGATTAGAGCCATCCATTTCCTGGGCATGCACATGTATGTGGCCTTCTAGACCCCCAGTCATGTGTTGGAGCTTTTCAAAGTCCTCTTTTGACCTCTCATTCCTTCGATTTTCCCTTTGGAAAGTCCCACCTAGTATCACTGCTTGCAGTGGTTGTGATGCTAAACAATCACCATTGATTATTTTCAGTAAACATTCTGGGGAAAGGAATTTCCCACTAAGCAAGGTCTTAGTCAAGTTAAATAAAGACATGTTCTGTAATTTGAGGTTTTCAGACAGGTGCCAGATAGGTGAAATCATGATAAATCTCTGGATATGAGGCTTTGTGGGGGCAGGGCTCCAAACTGATCTGCCCTCTTCAAAAGGTATTAAAGCTGTTTGTTTTCACAGCTGGTTGTAAGGCTGCTGGTTTTCAAGACTACGATGGAGCTGTGGAGAGGGGTAAGACTAGGGATAGTTAAAATGCCACAAAACTTGCTATTCTTATCAGGATTCAGCCTTTCTTCTTTAAGTAAACACTCCTTAGAAGTGTGCAAACTTTTGATTAATTTCCAGAGTTTTGAAAAAGTTAATTTTGAAAAAAAAAATTTTATTATGTTCAGTTAGCCAACATATAGTACATCATTAGTTTTTGATGTAGTGTTCAACGATCCATTAGTTGACATTGATTTTGTTGTTTTTATTGAAGAGTAGATTCTTGGAGGTCTTTATTGTGCCATTCTGAATATATTTCTCTCTTTCACATAATAATTCTTTTTTTTAAGATTTTATTTATTTGTCAGAGAGAGAGCACAAGCAGGGGGAGCAGCATAGGGAGAGGGAGAAGCAGGCTTCCCGCTGAGCAGGGAGCCTGTCGCGAGACTCGATCCTGAGACCCTGGGATCATGACCTGAGCCAAAGGCAAATGCTTAACTGACTGAGCCGCCCACGTGCCCTGAACTGTCTCTCTATGTTTTTTCTAAATTTGTAAGGTACGCTAAAAAAATGTTCAAAAGTGCAGGATAATAAAATTTTGAAAAAAATGGGGTTGTGGGGGAGCAGAGGGAGAGAGAGAATCTTAAGCAGGCTCTGTACCCAGCATGAAGCCG
The DNA here is from genome assembly GCF_054177405.1 of Leptonychotes weddellii. Taxonomy (NCBI): domain Eukaryota; kingdom Metazoa; phylum Chordata; class Mammalia; order Carnivora; family Phocidae; genus Leptonychotes; species Leptonychotes weddellii. The sequence goes on from NC_138370.1 coordinate 141,160,532, forward strand.
GATGCAGGACTGGATCTCACAATCTTGAGATCAAGACCTGAACCTAAATCCAGAGTCAGATGCTTAACCAACTGAGCCACCCAGGCGCCCCCAAATTTTGAATTTAAAATAAAATATAGGTAGTTATCTCAGGAGATAAAATATATCTAATATACATTATATAGTAGGTGTATATATGTAATAAATATATTTTTTCACTCAAGAACTGAAAGCATGTTTAGATTCCATCAAAAATAAAGTGACAAAAACACTAAGCCTTCTTTTTAGTTCACTTGGAACAGCCATCTTCTCCTGCAGAAGTTTTTTAGTAATTCCATTTCAAACTCACAGGACCTCCCAGATTTATTCGTAATAAATACTCCAATGCATGCAACTACAGTATGTCTCTCTTCACTCTGAAATCCACTGTACAAAAACAACATGGTATCAGACTGTGATTAATAATGTGACCTAGTGGCCGTCTTCTGGCATGGCAGCAGGTTCAGTCATCCTCCATTCATTTCTCATGTTTACTTGAAAAGCTCTGTTTTATGGTAATAAATTACCCTTTTTCAAGCAACTAAAAATATTTGGCAAACTGAGGACAACATGGTTCAAAATTTATATCTGAAACGTAAAGGTAGATTTTCCCAAATTTAAGTAATTTTGACTTCTGATTATAAAAATAATATAGCTTATGGTTAGAAATTATAAATGTATCTAAAATTAAAATAAGAAAAAGTCACCTATAATCTGATCAGGCAGATATAGCCATTTTTAATATTATGGTATCTTTATTTTCTACACACACATACACACACACACAGGCTTCCCTGAGAGAAAACTGTTGCTAAAATTTAAGCATACATTGTAATTCCATGAAAAGGAACAACACAAAGAAGAAGGGGGAGTCCTGACCAGGGGAATGATTCTGGGAAGGGCAGCCCTTAGCTGTGCATCCTAAGCTGCAAGGGTATGAGCTGCTCCTGAACATTGACCCCATATCCCCTCTGGCCCCCATCTAAGTTCCCCTTCAGCTACAGTGGACTGAGAGCTGCCCACCTCTCTCTGCTTTTCTGTCCTTGGGCTCTTTGCAGCATCATGAAGTAGCAATGGCGTCAGGGCTGAAGGCCATTCACATGCCAATAGCATGGATTCCTTCTCTCGCTAAAGTTGACATAGCTCCTACCACCGCTGGGTATCCAACCTACCAGTAGCCAAGACTGATGCGGAGCTCTGTTTGAGGAAAGCAACCACACATTTGATGTCAAGTTGATTACAACAAACGAGGATGGAAGGGACAGTGATTCAAAATTACTAGAATTTATACTTATTCTAGATATAGGTTTTCCCATCTTATCTCCTCCAGTGCCTTTCCTAAGTGCTCACAAAATGTCTCAATTACCAACACAGGATTCATATAATATCCCTCAGACCAAAGGGCCCATTCTATGATTTTAAAAAAAGGGGTTCTTTTCAATGGGCACATAGCCATGGAATTCACTGCTCCTACCAAACAGCACATCATGCAGAATATCTTGGTTGCCTTGCCAGAACTTTGAAACGGTCTCTCATAGGCTCAGCTAGGGTCCCAGCTGGAGGACAACACGTTGTGGAGCTGGGACACTGTCTTTCCAAATGTAATCTATATTGGCACAAAAGACCATTCATGACACTGTGTCCCCAGTAGCTGGAAGACACATGCTGGGAGCCGTGGGCGGCAGTGGCATCAACATTCCCAGTCACCTGCTTTGAAGATTTGTGTTTCCATCCCTTCTTTTAGGTTCTGCAGGATCATGATCTCCAGGAGGAGGTAGGGGACACTTCCACCAAGAGATATAATAAAAGTTTCACTCAACCTTAATTTATAACTGCCACCTGGCTATTTTGTGATTCTGATGATAGTAAGACGCAGGCAAAAAAGGGCAGCTACTTTACTGCTGGAGGGAGCCAACCTGGGAGACACTAAGGTTTTTCTTCTTTGTAGTGGAGGCAGGAGAATGTAGGGCCCTGGGGGAACTCACTGCAGGAGAGGTGGCAGTGTGGTGTAAGTCTTGGTCCTTCTTTGTCCAGTGATAATAGCTATGAACATCAAATTATAGCAATCACAGCTTGCAAGGGCAAGGTAACCAGGCCTCAGACCCCTCAGGGATGAAAGTCTGGATCATCCCATGGGAAAGCAGCCTAGGCCTGAAATGCTGGCCCAGAGTGAGAGAAATCTAGAAGGGATGCAAAGGAGGGGCAGGTGATGGATTTTCATTGTGGTCTCAGATCCAGCTGCAATAACAGGAACTGCAGCGTGTTTCAATTTTAGTCTTTTTCTCTTGTTAGAGATGGGGCTGTCCATCACCTTGAACAGGGTAACACAGTGGACTCGTGGGGTATGAGTGGATCTGAGGAGTGCAAATGGTGGACTGAACAGATGTGATTGCTGCTCCACCCTCATCCCGTGGACAGCTTGAGGCAACATGTCAACTGCCCTTCTCAATTACCTCTTTTTGCTTATCTGCCTGGGTCACTTTCTCTAGCACCTCAAGGGAATTTGTTCAACCTGCCTACAGGCTACTGCAAATGCCAGGGATGTTATACACCCAGGAATAACCCTCAACCCATGAAGGACAGGTATCAGCGGATAAGTACCACAACTTCCTTGTCTCTAATCGAGGTCAATTCTGGGACATATTTCATATGGTTTCTCAAAAGGTCCCCAGGGGGTTTGAACACAGTTGTCCACAGTGATAAGTCACGCATTACTGCACCTCGTATTAGCTTTGCCACCTTCCCTGCCTCACTTTCCCTACTTCCTTACTTCTACTCCTTGGGATGACCTTCCTTGCACTCTAGTCCTTGCTTCTGGGTCTGCTTTTGGGAAAATTCGAATTAAGACAGTCTTTTAAGAGTTAAAGATAAAAGTACCAGTAGGGAAGGAAAGGAGATGGAGACAGTACCCAGGAAATGTGAGTGGGAAGTACAGAGACCACAGGCACATCCTAACCCGAAGTCCATGTCAAGGACTGGAAAGACGGACAGCAGGAAAACAGTTAGGCATAAGATTCTTACTGGACATGCTTTGCATGGATGGTGGCTTAGGCAGGGCACCCTCACTCTTCAAGTTAGAAGAGAAGTGATGGGAAGAATTCCAGGAAATCTCACCAAAGAGAAGTACATGAATTCAACAGGCCCCAGGGGACATGGAATGTTTTCATTTATTCACCCATTCATTCATTCATTCATTCACTCAATATTTATTGATGGCCTACTGCATGTCAAGCATCATTCTAGGCATTGGAGATCCAGCTAGGAACAAAATAGAAAAGACCCTGTCCCCAAAAAACTTCAATTCTAGAAGGAAGAAAGATATGTAATATCAGTCAGGTGATAAGTGTTATGAAGAAAAATAAAGGTGAAGAGGATGATAGGATTTGTTTTGCTTTGTTTCTGCTTGGTTTTGTTTCAAGATTAAGGGATATATTGGGGATTCGTTGATAAAGTAACATTTGGACAGAGACCTGAGTCTGAATCAGGAAGCAAACGATGTATCTTTCTAGGAAAAGAGCAGGAATAAGGCATGTTGAGGGCAAGGCTCTGTCCTGGACCCAACCCTCCAGGAAGAGATGGACGAAGCAATCGGCTTGATGAGTGTATTCATTTTCTATCGGTGATATAGCAAACTGCCACAGACTTGGTGGCTTAAACAGTACAAATTTATTATTTGCACTTCTGGAGGTCAGAAGTCTGACGTGAGTTTCACTGAGCTAAAGTCGAAGAGGCAGCAGGTCCGGGTTCCCTTCCGGAGGCTCTAGGGGAACATCCCTTTCCTTCCCTTTTAAGCTTCCAGAGGCCACCTGCCACTCTTCTCTCCCTCACGCCCCCCTCCTCCATCGTCAAGGCCAGCAATGCTGCACCTCTCTGACCCTTCTTTTGTCCTCACATCTCTCTCTGACCACAGCCCTGGGAAAGGTTCTCTGCTTTTAAGGGCTCATGTGATTAGAATGGGCCCACCCAGATAAGCTAGGATAATCTCAAAATGTCCTTCCCCTTAATCACATTTGCAAAGTCCCTTTTGTAAAGGTATTATATTCACAAGTTCTGAAGCTTAGAGCGTGGACAACCTTGGGGGCCATTTCTCTGCCTGTCACACAGAGTTTGGAAGAAAGATGTTTGTAGCCTCAGGTCAGCACCTTCTTCCTTTCTGGAAACCTCTTTACTGCAGGAGGAACCCAAGGTCCTTCATGCCCCAAGTTTTATAGGAAAACGTACCTCCTTTGAGAAGGGCTGTAACTGGCTAGCCACAGGGTCATTGTGACCACAGATCTAAAGTCATGTCATCTTATGTCCTCCAATTCATCTGTAATAAAATGGATATTTTGGTCTTTATCTGTTTGACTCTAACGTCTACCTCTCAGTTGGTTCTGAATTTGCATGAGAAAGAGAAGGATCTTATTTGTTCAATATCTAAAACCCCAAGATCAACCACAATTCTACGAATATCCCACCAACGTCTTTCATTCAATGCATCTAAAACTAAAGGCATTATCTTTCTTTCAGACTGAGTTTTCTTCCTATGGTCTCTATTTCATTTCCAATAAATTCGCTATCTTCCATCTGGGGTTAAAATCTTGCTCCCCATATCCAGTCAATCACTATCCTTATAGATTGGGTCCCCTACTCCTCCTCCACAGCTCTGCTGCACCTCTAGTTCAGATCTTTAACATCTCTCCCATGTGTTCTTATGATAGCCCCCTAACTGGTTTCCTTCTTCTCAGAATTGGCGCCTCCCTCAACACAGCCATCACCCTGCCCAAGAATGGCTGTCCCAGCAGGATCATATGACTTCCTTGCTCCAATACCCAAATGGACTCAAAGCATTCAGAAATGCCTATTGCCTCAAGGATCAAGTCTACTCCTCAGATTGGCATTCAAAGCCCTTCATGACATGGACTTGGTATCTGCTCATCTTCTCGCACCACCATCCTCTCTCAGTTTATGCTCAGTGATTCTGAGCTAGTTGCATTTGCCCTTACAAGTGCTGCTTTCTCATGCCTGTCCATTCGCAGACTGTTCTTTCTTTAGTGCCCTAAACCACCCAACCCCAATGTTACCCCAATGTTACCACTTGTCTCCCTGGAAAATGAAGGCAAGGCAACTTAAAATTTTTCTGCAATGATACAGGGTATATTTAAAAAGAAAATAAACAATGAAGCTGAGTAGCGTGCGATTAAATGATGTATATTGATCCTATACAATTTTGTCATTATTTCTTCACTTTGTCCAAAAGTAATTGTTAATTATAGCACTGTGTCTTCTGTACCATGAAAGGTAGAAAAGGAACATGGACAACAACTAAAATGGCAGAGGAAGCAGAGCTAAGTCAAGAGAGCTGGGGTGTTCCTTTGTCAAATATCTTCAGGTTTTTTATCCTTGGAGTTTGGCAAAATCCATGGATTCCTATGTCCGAGGAACATAACCAGGGTATGATGCTCCACCATGGTTTCCAAGTCCAGCTTTGCCTGAGGAGTGCTTAAAATGGCAAATTCCAGTGCCACCCTCTAAACCTACTGAATCAGACTCTCCAGAAGCAAAATTAGACAGCTACAATTTAAGCCCCCTGAAGTGACTTTAGTGCACAGTCACTGTTTAGGAACTGTGGTCATCTTGTCATAGTTGTGTCACAGGTGAATTCACATGGTGATTATTAAGTCTCTCACCAAATCCTAAACTAAGATTTATAAATTCGAAATTCCCAGACAATGGGAAATAGTAGGAACTATGGCAAACTGAACCCTCGTGCCCAGCCACTGTTCTATTTCAGGGAATGCCCATGTGGAAAATTGTGTTGGGTTGAATGTTGGCCCCCAAAATAATATGAACACATCCTACTCCCCAGAACCTATGTATGTGAACTTATTTAGAAAAAGAGTCTTTGCTCTTGCAATGAAATTAAAGGTCTTGAGATAAGATCATACCGGATTGTCTATGGGCCTAAATCCAATGACAGGTGTTCTCATTACAGCAAGGCAGGTAGAAATTGGGACATGAGGAGGAGACAGTGTGAAGAGATAAACAGAATGTAGTTATGCGGCCACAAGTCAAGAGCAGGCTGGATGCACCAGAAGATGGAAGAAGCAAGGATGGATTCTCCTCTTCAGGCTTCAGAGACAGTATGGCTCTGCCAACACCTTGATTTTGGATTTCTGGGCCCCAGAACTGTGAGAGAATAAATTTCTGTTGTATTAAGCCATCAAATTTGTGGTGATTTGTTATGGCAGACACAGGAAATTAATACAGAAGTGTATCTAATGTTACTGGGTTTTCCCACTTTCTAAAAGAAGGCAAAAATCCAGAATTTTTTAGATGCGAAATTTCATTTTTAAATGTTGACCATTTTTGAAATGTTAAAACACTCAGCCCTCCAAACAAAACACATCTGCAGGTCAATTCTGGTCAATTCTGGTACCAGTTTGCCATCTCTCTGCTAAATATTCACAAAGCTTTCCTGATGTTTAACCCTTCATCAGTCAACTTGAATTTCAATGCACAACCAAAAATCTGACTTTTATTCTTCATGGGGCTTGTTCTAGAAATAGGCTAAATTATTTTTTGAAATCACAAAGTAGGGAGTAAAAATAATCTTTCTCTTTACATCCATCGTTGCTTAACATTAAAAGTGAGAAACATTTCAAATCCTCTGTTTGACTTAAACTTAGGAATATGAACACATTTACTTTTTTTGAACTTGGCATTTGTCTTTCAGCCCAGATCTGTGTTGCAGAGATGGTTGCTAAATTTGGCCTGTTCATACATTCACCCTTGTTAGAGTTTGACCAGCAAATACTGGCTTGAAGGCCAATGGGCCTATCAGTGGAAATCAGCTGGGAGCCCACATTAGCTGCCTGCTCTCAGCCTATCCCGAGGGTCCTAAATGTAGTAGCACCCACTTACCTGCAGTTTTGTTTTCCATGGTTTCAGTTGCCTGCAGTCAACCACTGTCCAAGAGCAGATGATCCTCCTGATACATCATTAGAAGGTCAGTAGTAGCCTGACACTACATCACAATGCCTACATCACTCACTTCATTTCATCACACAGGTATTGTAAAGCATTGTATCCTCTCACACCATTACAGGAAGAAGAGTGAGTACAGTACAAGAAGATATTGTAAAAAAGTATATAAGATATGGGGGAAAAAAAGATAGTATATATAGGGTTCGGTACTACCGACAGTTTCAGGCATCCACTGGAGGTCTTGGAATGTATTCCCCCAGATAAGGGAAGGGGTGGGGGTGACTCTAATTGCTGTTAGATTCATTTCTCTAAATTGTTTTAAATTGCTGTTTCCCCATTAGCATTTTTAGATTGCTAAATCCTTTTGCCTGGATTCCAGGGTAATTTTAAGAGGAAATAACAACTAAGCTTCCCCATATTTGGGCTAGAACTGGCCAGCAGGAGACCTGAACAGCTGCATGACCTTGGCCAGCTCTCTTCACCTCACTAGGCCTCAATTTCCTGGAGCTGATCGCTGAATTTCCTTTCAGCTTTAAAAATTATTTTGACAGTGTAATTTAATTATGCAATAAAATCTCAAATCTAGTTCATCTTTCTTCAGACTCACCCAAGGGTAGGGAAGGCAAGACGCATGCTTTGATCCCTTCACCAACCAGTCATGGGGCTTCTACCATGTACCAGACACTCTGCCAAGTGCTGGGGGCACAAACCTGAACACAACACAGACCCTTGCTCAAAGATCTTGCAGTCTTTTGGAAGTTGAAGGTGCAGCTACAAAGAGATAAGCGTCTATAATAGAAGGTGATGTTAGAGGAATGCATGGAGCTCAAGGGAATCCTAGAGAGCTCGGGGCAACTCACGTAGGAAGAGTCAGGGGAGAGTCCCTTGAGGAGTTGTTGCTTAAACTGAATTTGTAGAGTGAGCAGGGTTAGAAAGGCAAAGAAGAGAAACAGCAGTCCATGCCAAAACATAAAAGAATGAAATTGTCTTGAAAGTGCATGGGACTCAGAATGGCCAGTAATTATTAGCTGAATGAATAAATGGGACAAGAACAATAAGAATTAAACCATATTCTAGTCCATTCCTTCAAGGAATATTTTTCGCTAGATGTTGCTAAATAGATGTGAGTCAACAGTCTTACTGAGAAATGAAATCTGGGTAATGTCCACCATCACAATGGCTCACAGCAGAGCATTTTCCTTTTCCACATCCCTTTTTATAAAACTTTAAGCTCCTTGGGTACAGAATAGATTCCCTACCATATCCCGCCTCTTAAAGTTTTGTTGCTTCATGACTCTGTCACCCAACTGCTGCAAATATTCACAGCATACAAACAGCAAGTTAAGGATAAGATAAAGCTTTCGGTCTACTATAAAAGACCTCAAAATACTGCATTTCTATGTGACGGATATGTTCCTTCTAATTTGGTAAGAGTGAGATTTATGGCAACATAAAGTGATTCCCTATTCCTGAACATTCAAACATGTAAAACACAAGATTTACAGATGATGACCTCCCACACTCTAAAGTGTTTTTACAAGTTGTTCCTAAAGCTGATACCTTCAAGGGTCAAAAGAATCAGGCAATGAAAGAAAACTGTAAAAATAGTCAGCAGTCAACAGCTCTTCCTAAACTAGTTAAACTGCTACAGAACTGACCTGTGTGCAGAAACTCTCTGGAACTTCCAATTAAAAAACCTCACCTGGGGAAAACTGAATGGGAAGAAATCAGAAAGGGAGACAAACCATGAGAGACTCTTAACTATGGGAAACAAACTGAGGGTTGCTGGAGGGGATGTGGGTGGGGGGATGGGGTAACTTGGGGTGATTAAGGAGGGCACGTGATGTGATGAGCACTGGGTGTTATATGCAACTGATGAATTGCTGAACACTACATCTGAAACTAATGATGTACTATTTGTTGGCTAATTGAATTTAAATAAAATAAATTAATTAATTAAAAATAAAAAACCTCACCTGATCTTTTGTTTAGAACTAATGTCTTTTGAGGAAATTCATCTGTAAGAAGTTGTTAGCATCTTGGGAGAATGAGGGCTGAAAAATGTACACCATCTATTTTCCTTAAGGAATACAACCATAACAAATAAGTGAATGTATGCCCATATTCCCAGCATGTTTATGCAACTGCTTCTAGACTCAGTTCAACTATTTTTGTTTCAGACAAAACCCTGGAGAATTCCACAGGACTTCTTGGGACACTCCTTTAGATGCTGGAAGGCATATTGCACAAAGGCGGCACTCACCAGCTGGTGAAGGCATAAAGGATGGTAACCCCCACCAACTAGCAGAGAAAAATTAGTTCGGACACTTAACAAAAAGCCAAAGGCAGAAAACATCCTGGCACATGGTCTTGTAGCCCCTCTCCTGCTCTTTGCACCTCCTCCAAAAACTTTTTGCTTTCTCATTGCTGAAGATGGGAATCCATTAGTCATAACGCATCCTCGTGAGTCTTGAGAGACTCTCCAATCCCTTTCTTACTAGAATGATTTGATCTCACTCACTGAGCTCCCCTAGAGGGACAAAAAAACAGAAATAGGGACCATTAGAAATAATGAAACAAGTTCAGGCATGTTTTGTTGCTGGTGTGATCTCTGATTTAAACTATTTCATATGCAAACCACAAAACACTTGTCAAAAGACAATATTTTGCAAAACTAAACATTTTTCTCTTAAACATTCCCTTATCTGCACCAGACTTAACTTGATATGTCTCAGGTCACATTAATTTTGCTTTTATCTGCTTCTCCTGAATGGTCATGATTTTATTTACCTTGAAAATTAATCAGTAAAATATGAGAACTTGAAAAAAAAAAAGGACATGAATCATACTCTTATTCTTTGGGTTTGACAGGTAGATCAGGCTGAAGTTAATTTTCCTTTTCTTAAAAAAAAATCAAAAATATTATCTTCCTGCACCAACATCTTTAGCTTAAGGGAGCTCTTTATTGTTTTCCAAGGGAAGTGCAGAGTCTTCTAAATCTGTAAGTTCTTTAATTCTCAGAAAACTGTGATCAAGACAAAGGACTGAACTTGTCCTAAGTGGAGATCTGATGCCTCCCTCCCATCTGGCCTGGAAGCCACTAGCTTTGGGTCCTGTTTATTGCCTGTAACCTCCTTCAGGGCATAATAAAATCTCACTTCTCTCTGGACCTCCATCACCAGATGTATATAGTAACAGATGTTCAAAAATGATTTGTTGAATTAATTTAATGGCAAAAGAACATAAAAATCTCCTAATATGTTAAGCAAAATAAGTCAATCAGAGAAAGACAATTACCATATGATCTCACTCATATGTGGAATTTAAGAAACAAGGCAGAGGATCATAGGGGAAGAGAGGAAAAAATGAAACAAGATGAAACCAGCAAGGGAGACAAACCATAAGAGACTCTTAATCATAGGAAACAAACTGAGGGTTGCTGGAGGGGAGGGGGGTGGAGGGATGGGGTTTCTGGGTGATGGACACTGGGGAGGTTGTGTTGTAATGAGCACTGGGTATTATATAAGACTGATGAATCACAGACCTGTACCCCTGAAACAAATAATACATTATATGTTAATTAACTGAATTTAAATTTAAAAAAATTAAAAATCTCCAAATAAATTGAGAATAAAATAATAATAATAATAATTAATAATAAAACTAACATTTATTGAGAGCTGCTAGTGCCAGGCAGTATTTTGAGTACATGGATCAATTTGTTAATTTTATACAATTGCCAAAGGAGGTAGATTCTACTTCTATCCCCCAGTTTTCAGATGATGGAAATGAGCACATATAAGTTAGTAATTTGCCCAAGGTCACAAAGCTGAAGAGTGATGGATCTGGAAACCACACCCCCCAGGCAGTCTGATTCCAGAATCCATGCAATTAACCATTACAGCTACTAATTGCCATGTTTCCACAGAGTCCATGGGTTCTATCAACTTCTGCTAAAAGTTGTCACCCAGACTTTGTAGCTCTTTCTTCACAAAATTCCATCCTAAGTTCCAGTGCCCCACATTTCAACAGAAAAGTTCTGGGAGACACCTGAGGTTTCAGGATGGTCAGGTGACACAAATCCTCATTATAGGACTTACTAGGATGGTTAACCAGGAAAGAAGAATGCCCAGAGGCAATGAGGTTTCTACTCATCGGTGTTTTCTCCAGTTGGTGAGCGCCTCTTTTGTGCAAGATGTCCTCCAACATATAGAAGGGTGCCACAAGAAAAGGAGATTAAACCAGTTTCATGTTGGTCCAGAGAAGACAATAAGGACTAATGGTAGAAATTATTAGAAGGCTGACTTGTCCCCCAAATCTTTTAGTATGTCAAACATAGTGAAAAGTTGAGAGAATAGTAAAATAAACACCTCTACACCTACTTTCTAGAATCAACAATCAACAGTTTTGTCATACTTGTTTAATCTAGATATATAAATATATTTTTTCTGAAACATTTTAAAGCAAGCTGTAGATATCATGACACTTCACCCCTATTTCTTAAAATGCATCTCCTGGGTTTGAGTTACACAACTGAAGTTCTTTCCTATTATCTCAGCCCAGGGAAGAGAACAAAACCTAATTTACTTTTCTAGAAAAAAAAAAATGTCCCCTTTATCTTTCTGACATTAGGCTAGTGCATATTCTCATAATCCCAGCTATCTGCCCACTTGGACCACTCAGTCATCCTTCCTAGCTTCACTATATAATTATTAACTCTTGAATTTGGAAGATTCCATCAAGGACACCTATGTTAGAGCCTTCTTGGCATTTAAAAAACCCCTTCCTTCTGCCCTGTACCCATCTCTCTTCCTGCCCCAAAGCTGAATCTGCAGTAGTCCTTCAAAAGATCCAGGCACAGCCTAATGTCTCAACTCTCTTCTCAGAAAGGAAGATTTGAGTGCTGGGCCCCACCTTGGGTTATAGTTCATTGGCCTAAGCACAAGGTGGGACAGGACTGATCTATGAGCCTAGAGTACAAGTCTGAGGATGACCTAAGTTCAGGGAGAGTGAAACAGCCAGACCTCTAAGTGAAGGGACAGTCCAAAAAGACTAGGCTGAGAGCGCTGATCCACCATTAGGCAACAGCACAGACACTATATTAGCCAGGGTTCTCCGGAGAAGCAAAATAAATAGGATATAGAGGTATATATGTAAAGAGATTTATTATAAGGTATTGACTCACACTATTATGGAAGCTGAGAAGTCTCAATGGTGTAGATTCCAGTCCACGTCAGAAGGCTTGAGAACGGGGTGTTCTGAGGGCAGGAGGAAACCAATGTCCCAGCTTGAAAAATCAGGCAGAGAGAAGATTTAACCTTCCTTCACCTTTTTATTCTATTCAGGTACTCAGCAGGTTGGATGAACCCCCCCCCCCCCATATCATACAGGGCCAACTGCTGTACTCATCCTACAACTTAAATGATAATCTGTTCTGGAAAAACCTTCACAGACACAACCAGAAATAGTGTTCAACCAGCCACCTGGGCATCTCTTGGCACAATCAGGTTGATACATAAAATTAACAATCACAGAAACTTAGGATCCCATAGATTTAGAGAGAAGGGTTGGAGCAGAGCCTAGTAATAGATCCTGAGCTGTTAGCAAGGCACCCCATACTTTAGATCAAAATCAGAAGGGAGCCAAAGGAATAGAAAGGTGTGGTTGAAATGAAGCCCAAGTTGCAAAAAGAGGTACATGAGCTAAGTAAGCAGGAGTTTAATATTCTAATCCAAAGGGTCTAAATTCAAGATGCTCTATCCAGAGCCCAGCCCACTCTGGGGTTCTCTGCCTCTGTCTCTGTCCCCCAACTGAAGATCTGAAGCCCTCTTCCCAGCAAGAGGGAAAGAATAACCCTGGGCAGGGGCTATATGTAGTGAAGGAAGAAACAATGGGATAAAAAAGACAGAGAACTGGGGGGCCTGGGTGGCTCAGTCATTAAGCGTCTGCCTTCGGCTCAGATCATGATCCCAGGGTCCTGGGATCGAGCCCCGCATCAGGCTCCCTGCTCAGCAAGGAGCCTGCTTCTCCCTCTCCCACTCCCCCTGCTTCTGCTCCCTCTCTCGCTGTGTATCTCTCTGTCAAATAAATAAAATCTTTAAAAAAAAGACAGAGAAGTTGTAGTGGAGGAAGGGAAAAGAAGGGAAGGGAGACATTCCAGAAGGGATGTTCTGGGCTGACTGGGAGATGCTCACATAGCATATAAGAAAAATCTAGTATCTGACAAAACATGGTGGAGGCTGACAGGCCAGCAAAACCAGGCCCAGTTCCCATCCTGCTGTGAATAGGTCGTTAACTCTTGAACCTGAAGTAAAGAATTAGTTGAACATTCTCAAGATTACAGGTGTGGGCTTGATCATTAGCAGGAAGACCACTGTGTTACAAGAGGACACCACCAGTCTCTTTTGTGACAAAGGGCATGTGCAGAGCTACTCAGAGCTTTAGAGATTACCACAGGAGAAAAACAAATTCCCCCATACTCCCCCCAGAAAAAAACCCAAAAACAAAACCAGAAATTTTGCTTTTTTCATTTTATTTAAAAAATAGCGCTTAGTTTTTGTGTCCTACCTTCAAAAAATGATGGGCAGAGGAGGGTGGAAAGTGAACACTACTGAACTGTCCCTTTCTTTCTTCTCTGCCCTAAAAGCAAGGAGAGAAGATGAGAAGAAACCCAGGAGCTAAAGGAGGCCAGGAATGGAGGCTGTCTCTCAAGCTGCATATCTGGAGAGAGACCTGAGCCCAAAATTGGGGCCTGCCTTCCTGCAACATACTCGTGGTGGCTTTGTGGTGTGTCAGCTTGACTGAATTACATTGCGCAGAACTGCCTTTCCTGCATGTTTCTGGTTAGGGCAGGCCATAAGAGAGATTTTCGTGCGAGACTTGGAAAGCGAAGGCGCAGCGGCGACCATCTTGGTTCCTGTGCTGGGAAGTTGAGCGCAGGCGCAGTTGTATCACCCACGCTGCCGTGCGTTGCTGCCCTCTTTCACCAGGCACCACCTGGCTCTGCGGCTGCACCCCCTTCCCCTGGGTTTTCCCTCAGCCTTGTCCGCTCCTGGGCCAGGTGTGGGTTTAGCTCTTTGATGAAGGGCACTAGTTTCTCCTGTGAGACGCCACATCATCAAGGTGGCACCGGTGAGAACTGACGTGGGTCCCAGTCGGTCTTCACGAGCTGCAGCCTGCCCCGCTCTTTCCCACTGGACATCTGCTTACCCTGTTCCAACTACCTGCCCTGCGGACTTCAAGCTCACAATCAGACCCAAAGCAGCTCAAGCATCAGACACAGAGATAGATCTCCCTACATAATATTATATATATATATATATATATAAACATACATATTCATATTCACACGTATATATCTGCTTCTCCGATTGAACCCTGACTGATTCAGTACTCTAGAGGAGAGTTCCAGATCTTCCCCAGGACATGCAGCTCAGAGTTTAGGTCACATTAATTCCCGCCCCCCCCCCCCCCGATTGTTCTCAGCAAACCATTTTATATGTTTCTCTACTCGGAGAAATAAAAATACTGAGAGCCCAGCCATTTCTAAGCAATTTCTCAAATATCTCCAAACTGATAACTTGTATTAAACATTCCACGTCTCATTCCAAGTGGAGAAATTTCATTATTCCTGTGCTATCAAAATTTGTTTGTTCATTTGTTTGTTTTAGCTCTCCATAGAGTGCAAAGCCACTTACTAGCTGTGTGGTTTTGAGCAAGTAACTTCAACTCTTTGGACTCCATTTCTTCACCTATAAGTGGAGGTATGACGGGATTGTTGTCATAATGAAAAATAATGGAAGTAAAGAGATGTGTACGGTACCTGGCACAGGATAATTATTCAGTTGAAAAGAAGAGAGAAAGCAGGGAGGTCTTGATTTTTGCCTGAAGGAAGAGGAAACTTAGATATCTAGAAGAGAACCTGGCACAAAAGATTAGGCACAGATACAGAGGAAAAAGCTCAGGAATTTTTCCAGAGTCCCTGTAAGGTCCTGGGTAAATAAACTTTGAAAGGCCCTTTATTTGAGGAGGGAAAAATGGAGGCACAGTGACCCACAAATAAGAGGGAGGCATCTTCGGCTTGTTGTGTAATTGTGCTTGAGAGACAGGGGCACCTGCTTCTAGAGGCCACAGGAGAAATGTAAGAACTTCAGAATATTGAAAGAGAAGGTAGTATTTTATCCTTTTAAAATTTAATTTTATCAGTAGTTTTAAATGGGAACATTGCTTATGGTACAAAATTTAAGATATACAAAAAATAAATAATGGAAAGCCATCCTCTTTCCCCCATTTTCTCCTTCCTCTATCACCCATTTCTTGTGCATCTATTCAGAGGTAGTCCATATGTGTACAAATACACACATGTGTACACACGTATACCTATATATCCATCGACAGAATGTAGGTCAAGTAGATATATGTGTTCGTATATAATTCTATAATATGTATTTTGTATTTTTTCATTTTAATGTAGTTTATTCTGCATATTCTTCTCTACGTTGCTTTTTATACTTCACAGTGTGTCCTGGAACTTCTCCATTTCAATACAAACTGCCTGCCTCATTCTTTTTAATGGCTGCATAATAACTGTAGAAATTACAGTCATTTTTGACCTGTATGATTACATTGTTGCCAGTCTCTTACTATAAAAACAATGTTGCATGAACATACTTACGCACACAGTATTTCACATATGTGCATGTGAAATTTTCCCAGAAAAGGAAATTGTTGACTCAAAGGATTTGTATGCTATTTATAGCTATTGCTAATCAAATTTTGTTAGAGATTATATCAATTTACACTCCCAATATCCAATTCTCTGTTTCCCTACACTAACAGCCATGTGTTATCAAAATTTGTATCTTTCCCAATCTGACTGGTGAAAACGATACCTCATTTTAGTGGTAAGTGGCATTCCTTTTGTCATGAGTAAAGGTTGGATCTTTTCATACTTTAAGAGTTATATAAAATTTTCTTTGTGAATTATCTGTTAACAGGCTTGCCCAAGTTTCCACTGGGTGTTGGTCTTCTTTGTACCAATTTGTCGGAATACTCTTTGTATTAAGGAAATTAGCCCTCTGTGATGTGTGTTATAAATAGTTTTTCTTTTGTCTTCTGGTTTTGTTTGTGGTGGTTTTGCCAGGCAGAATGTTTTCAAACAAGATACATTTGTATTCTATTTTGCCCCTGAAAAGTGCTGATCTATCAAAGCTTTCTGAGAGCTCAAAAACTTATTCATGAAAACCTGAACTAAAACTACCAAATAATATTAATATAATAAATGTTGCTTGGATCTGACCTAAGCTTGAGATCATCGGTGGACAAATTTCCCCAAAGATGTGTATATCCCAGGAAAAGCTTGAAGGATTCCATAAATAAGTACTAGAGAAATATTAAGAAAAGTCTCGTTTGGGACCAAAAAAAAAAACTTTATTGAGCATTAGTCTAATTAGATCTTTCTGTTTCAAATTTCAATATTCTTAAGGTATCTGTGCCCAATACGGAATCAGAAAGAAGTTTTCATTTAGCAACATTAGAATTCTTATTAGAGTAAAAAAAAATTAACTATAGAAGAGCCACAAGCTGCAAGGTACACTAAAAACTCATGGGAAGAAAACCCCAAAACCAAAAAAGCTCATATCTGCAAACACTGGACTAGTCTCAAACATTTCACAAAGCTCTGCTTTCCTAGAGATACTCTTCTCACAGGCTGGACAGAGAAGATTCTGCTGAGAAACAAAGAGCAAACCAGCGCCAGAAACCAGAGCACTGGGTCTCATGCGGCGTTTCTGACCTCACAAAGACATCTCAGTGAGTTTTGTCCCCTGAGAGGGAAGGAAAATGGAGTAATTCTGTTGTCCAGTTGTAAAAGTTAAGTATTGTCCCAGAGCCAACCCAAGGGAAGGATACAGGAAGAAAGATACAGGCGGTCCAGGCAAAACAGGAAGGGCCAGAGGATTCCACAGACCTGAATGGACCACAGACAAACTCAGCAGGTATTCAGAACAGAAAAGCAACAACTCTCCCCTCTGACCCAGTGGCAGGCAGTGTTATCCTGGGAAGGTGGCCATCATTCAGCAAGCGTGCTCTCTTCCTAGCCTCTCCTTGAAGAAAGGTCAAGCTTTCAGCTAGAGAGCCCCCAATCCGTGACCTCAGAGACCTCAAACAATTGCTTCTTTTCTTGCCTGGTGTTGTCACAGATGCTCCTGGTTCCCTCCCTGACGCGGGCTTCAGGGCCCACTGCCATCCCTCCATATTGACTTCCCTTTGGATTCCCTTTCTAGGTTCTCTCAATTCCACTTCCTGAGATGGCCTTTTGGGCCGTGGTCTTCCATTTCAGTAGCTGAAAGAGACACTGTCAGAAGGTGCAAGGAGATATGTTGTGAAAAGAAGCTGCTTTTCGCTTCCCTCAGGCAGCATGAAGCCAGAAAAAGCAGCATGTTCTTTTTCTTGCTTCATTCTGGGTCAATGTGCCTAAAATGCAGGCCAAAGGGAAGGCAGCAGAGTAGGCTCTTCTGTGGCCGAGAGCAGAGAACACTTTCTAAAATTAATATACTTGTTTCATACCACTAGTTCTCGCTTTCGATGTTTTAGCCAGATTTTCTGCCCCATAAGGAAAGGGGCAAAAAGCCTCGGCCCACCATTCAGCTGGAAAGCACTGTAGATTCCACAGGGCAGCAAGCATCTGACAAATACTGGGACTTAAGGATGTGGTAAATTATGCAGATGCTATTGATAAACCGGGTCTCTAAGCCCAGCTGCTGTAGATATGCCAAAGTCTTGACTAGAACAAATGGTCATGGCTGCCAGAGCCAGCGGGGACTCTGGAGACGATCAAGTACAGATGCCCTTCGTATAGATGAGGCAATGGGGCCAGAGGAGGTTAGGTGTCTTGTCCAGGGTCATTCAGCTGCCAGTGGCAGAGCCAGGATCCTGAGCCAAGTCTTCCGACTGGAGGTCCTATGCTGTTTCCTTGATCTGCATATGAAATGATTCTGCAAATCCAAGGGCACTTGCAGCCATAAGCAACTGGCTGTTCATGGAGTAGCATTCTGGAAAGGACTGCTGCACCCTTCCTTCCTTGAGCCAGACTCAGCAAGGGAAATGTCACACAGATAGACACACACAGACACCTTAGGAACAGTGCATTTTCTATCCTCAAGTCAACAAGCAAACCTTGGCTGGCTCAGTCAGCAGAGCATGCGACTCTTGATCTCAGGGTTGTAAGTTTGAGCCCCATGTTGGGTGTAGAGATTACTTAAAAAAATAAAATGTTTTCAAAGAAAGAAAGAAAACCCTTAAGCCCTTAGGCTTCTAGCAAGTTGTACGTAACCCTCCATAGTGGTAATTAGGATTCTTTCTGTAAGACCAAACCATATGATATCAACCATTCATTTGTCTAAGACAGTGAAACTTATAACCAATCCAAAGAAGTTACCTTCCCCAGGATCTCCATTGTAATTTCTCAGAGGCATTTTCAGTTTTTAAGAATTACAGATGGTTTAATAACCACTTCTTGCCATTTGTCTTTTGACTTTGGTGACTTCCAGATGAGGCTTGTCCAGAAAAAAAGAAAAGAGAAAAAGATTTAAGGAAAAAAAAAATTATTGACTTTTGCCTAAAGGCTAGATTTAAAAGTTTTATTTGGCTCATATCATGTTTGGCCTTGCGAAGCTAGAGTTTCCCCTTAATTCTGCTCTAGAATTGAATGTCTTACCAGATTGTCCATGCCAGATCTCATATTTTCTCTTTAAGTACTTTTATTTTTTTATTTTTTTTTATTTTATTATGTTACGTTAATTACCATACATTACATCATTAGTTTTTGATGTAGTGTTCTATGATTCATTGTTTGCATATAACACCCAGTGCTCCATTCAGACCTCATATTTTCTTACAAATGTCACTAAAACGATAAACTTGTTGGAGTCAGACATAAGACTGCCTGGAAGAGGTCAGAGCGCACAGAGAACTCCATTCCCTGAGCCGCAGTCTGACCAGGGATGGTCAGCTCGCTCTCCATACATGTATAATGGGCACTCGGGGCTGGCTGTTAGCTGAGTCTCCCATCTACAGAGAACTAGAAATCCACTAGTCTCCTTAGCTCCTGAGAAAAAAATCAGGTCTCTGCTGCCAATGAATAAGAGGTGCTCCTGTATTATCGACAGCTGCTGCAGATGAAATAACAAAGTCAGCTCTTACCAGCTCACTATGGTCTTCTCTGCTGCTGAGCCTTTCTCAGATAGGAAAGGTCACCTGCCACGAAGGAAATATGCAGTCATCCACTCCCTGGGAGACACTTTTACATGCACTCTCCCTTTTTATGTAGTTTGCATTTAAAGGTTGGTGGCCCCGTGGTTAGGGACTGATGGGGGGAGATAGTCGGTGGTCCATGCTGTCCCAACACCCTCATTCGCTTAGCCAGTGCTGATCATCGCAGGGTCCGCGCTTGACCTTCAGCTGTAGCTCCCTCCTTTATAAAAGCAGCCCCGAAGGGGAAGAACCTTAAGGCCTCTCTGAGAAGGATCCAACTCGGAGCATGTCTGATGACACTTCGCTGCCTGTAGGAAGAGAACAGGACAGCTGGATGTCCCGTCTTCCTGGCTTCTGGCTTCTGGCTTCTGGACACACCAAAGTAGCCTGCTTGTCCCGGTTCTACCCTCACCTCCCTATTCTCACCTCTCCTCCCTCTTTAACACATTCCCATTAGAGAAACTAATTTCCAAGCAACCAGTCTATAACTGGGAAGGAAGAGGGGGGTGTTGGATGTAATCTATTGGCTGTCATGATTTATCATTTTACTCATTTTTAAGCACTTGATTTCAACTTAATATATGTAACTGTCCTATTTAAATTGTATTATATAAGGGGCACCTGGGTGGCTCAGTCGTTAAGCGTCTGCCTTCGGCTCAGGTCATGATCCCAGGGTCCTGGGATCGAGTCCGGCATCGGGCTCCCTGCTCAGCCAGAAGCTTGCTTCTCCCTCTCCTACTCCCCCTACTTGTGTTCCCCCTCGCAATGTGTGTGTCTCTCTCTCTGTCAATTAAATAAATAAACAAAATCTTTAAATTGTATTATATGTTATACACTATATATTAAAAATATATAAATACATAAGCACATAAGTATAAAAATACATAAATATGTAAATGTGCAATGTATTGGTGGACGCTACACATTGGTCGAGGCCTTTACTTCCCGTGTGAGTTTATTGTTTGGTGA
This sequence comes from Leptonychotes weddellii, assembly GCF_054177405.1. Classification (NCBI taxonomy): domain Eukaryota; kingdom Metazoa; phylum Chordata; class Mammalia; order Carnivora; family Phocidae; genus Leptonychotes; species Leptonychotes weddellii. The sequence goes on from NC_138370.1 coordinate 141,180,737, forward strand.
TCTATAAAATCATTCTGACATCAGCCATACCCAGAAAGCATTGTCTGTTATTCCTAACTTCAATTTTTAAAGATAAACAAAAATTCAAAGAAACTTCCCTGTCAGGTGGAATATAGAGTTTATATTACTTGTTTTTAGCCCTTTATAGTTACCCAGCATATGTGGTGATAATTTATCTTTATTTTTAGTTTGTGATGCTTGTATCAGTGGTTATAGAATAAATAGGACAACCACAACTTATGTATCTGATTTCACGTATGACCGGATTTTGTTTAACGTTTGTAATTTTTTCCTCTCTAATGCACTGAGAAAGGCACAGTATAAAATGGGAAAGGAACATCGAACAAAAACTTGTATACAAATGTTTAGAAAACAAAATAAAACAAATGTTTAGAACAGCATTATTAAAAAACAGCCAAAGGGTCATTACCAGAGGGGAGGTGGATGGGGTGGGGATGGGGAATGGGTGAAATAGGTGATGGGATTAAGGAGGGCACTTGTCATGATGAGCACCCAGTGATGTATGGAAGTGTTGAATCAATCACTCGATTGTATACCTGAAATTAATAGAACACTGTATGTTAATTATACTGGAATTAAAATTAAAACTTAATTTAAAAATCAAATAAGATAAATAAAAATTTAGCCAAAGGGTAGAAACTACTGAAGTGTTTATCAACTGGTGAATGGGTAAACAAAATGTGGTGTGGTCATATAGTGGAATGTTATCCAGCCATAAAGAGGAATAAGGGGTGGCTCAGTCAGCTGGGCATCCGCTTTCAGCTCAGGTCATGATCCCGGTGTCCTGGGATCAAGCCCCACATCAGGCTCCATGCTCAGTGCAGAGTCTGCTTCTCTCTCTCTCTCTCTCTCTGCCCCCCCACTCATGCTCTCTCTCTCTCTCCCAAATAAATAAATAAAAATCTTTTTAAAAAAAGAGGAATGAAATATCGATAAATACTACAACATGGATGAACCTCAAAAATACTGTTCTAAGCAAAAGAATCTAGACACAAAAGGTCACATACTGTAGGACTCCATTTAAATGGTATATCCAAAATAAGTAAAATCATAGAGACAGAAAGCAGATATGTGGTTGTCAGGGGCTTAGAGGAAGGGGGATATGGGAGGACTGCTTAATTAGTACATGATCTCCTTTTAGGGGATAAAATGTTTTCAAACTAGATAGATGTGGGGGTTGCACAACATTGTGAATGTCCTTAAGTGCCACTGAGTTGTATATTTTTAAATGGTTAACTTTATGTTATGTGAATTTTACCTCAATAAAGAAAAAATTGGGAGAGAGGAGCAGGTCCCAAGAACTTGCAACCCCCCCCCACACACACACATACATGCACACCCATGTATACTCTCATGGTGCACATACATAGCATGCATGAGTCATGTAGGTATTCTAGAGCTTTCTTAGCGGACGGTTGTTCTGCCTTCCCAGAGGTGAAGCCTTCTGTCTGTGCCAGAGGCCTATTGATCTCTCAGATCCTTAGCAAAATTGCAATCATCTTAGGTTCTCTTTCTCCCTACCCACGTAAATTCTCCTCTCCTCTCCTGCATATAAGTGACAGCCAGGAGCCAACTTGGACCATTTGGGACACTGTCTTGAGAAGACCCCAAGAGATCTCATTGGACCAGTCACTGCTCTGTGAGTGTGAACAGGAACAGGAGCTATATACCCCTCCTCCACTTGCATTCACTGAGAACCGTGGTCTCCTTTCAGGAGCCCAGATGGACCACGTCTGCCGATGAACACACCAATTGCTTCTTCCAACATGTAGACGTTGTAAGCCCAGGCACGCTGGTATTGCACATGTCAGCCACACTGCCATGCCTAAAATTTCTATCTCAGGATGGGACCGGCCTAACGACCTCTGATTGAGGCTTCCAGATGTTCCACAAGAAGAGGAAGAGAGAGAGCTCCAACGGGACGGCTGAGCTCTGAGCAGGAGATTCTCTCATCCTTATCACTGGAAGCCCTTCCAAAAGCAGACCTAGCTCTGGGAGCCCATCATGGGATGCAGTAAGCCCAGGAGAGGAGGACTGAAGCTAACAGAAAGCATATGTCTACTTTGGCAATGTCCACAGTTGACGTCAGTATATTTTCCTCACCACTGTTAATGAACCCAAGACAGTTCTGTGGAACATGCTACATACAAAATTGTTCTGTTTGACTTTGATCATTTGTGCTTCCTATGATAAGTGCATATGGCAGCAACCTTAGCTTGGGACTGTAGTAAATTATCAATTTAAATTATCTTTTCCACAAAACTTAATAGGCTGGGTAAGAAAATGTCAAAGGACTAAAACAAAAAAGAATTACGCCACCAAAGGCACAAAAATATATTTGATTTACACAATAATATCGGTTCCATTTGTAACCCTGGTGTCCCCAAATTCTCATGGTTTCTGGTGTTATTACCCTTTAACATCCAAATGAAACGGCTGGAACCCCCATTGCCCACACTGTGGGAAGTCTCCCTCCAATCTCCTCCAGGGATTATTGGAGAGTAGGGAGGTGAGTCTCATTCTCTTGACAGTCCAGACTGCAGCCTTCTTTCTGACCATCACATTCAGTCCTACAGATGTCACCTTGTTCCACTGGCCTATTTTATGCCCTGCTGAACACTTCCCAGCCCCCCTCCCCCCTAAAGAATCACTAGCTCAAGGTTACTGTGCATCACATGTTTTGACTAAAAGTTGGGGAAATAGAGGGGGGATTAACAACATAGCATGGTAAAAGGCAACAATTAAAACTCTGTATTAGACATTCCTTAGTCATACCCTGGGATAGAGACTTTTCCCCCTGCTCTGGTCATGTTCTTTCCCACAGATTGCCACTTGTCACCAATTTCTTGGCTTCCTTTACCAGTCTGAGACCCTACCCTCAACTCTAGCTCCCAGCCTAAACCTCCTAAACAGTGTTTCCTTTCAGACATAGAGCCATTACTTTATCAGCTACAGTGCGTACCTGCACACACACACAAATGCATAATTATTCTCTGGATCTGATGTTGCGATCCAAATACCCCCTTTTAGTGTGCTCTACTAAACAAAGGATCACCTGCTCCAAGGCTCCACCTTTTCATAGCAGAAAGCCCTCATGGAAGCTTCCAAGTTCCAGGATTTCCATTACCTGGTCATATCGTTTTCATGTTCTGTTGTTTTGCTTTGTTTTGGGGGATTTTGAGCAGTAAAATATACATGACATAAAACTTACCATTTAACCATCTTTAATTTTACCATTCAGTGGCATTAGGAACATTCACGTTGTTGTGCAACCATGACTGCTATCCATTTCCAGAACATTTCATTATTCCAAACTGAAACTCTGTACTCTTTAAATAATAACTCCCCATTTCCCCACAGCCCCATCCCCTGATAACCACTATCCTATTTTCTGTATCTGTGAATTTGACTACTGTGGTTACTTCATATAAGTGGAATTACACAATATTTGTCCTTTTGTGTCTGGTTTTATTCATTTAGCTTAATCTCTCCAAGGTTCATCCATGAGGTAACATGTATCACAATTTCATTTCTTTATAAGGCTGAATAATGTTCCATTGTATGTTTACACCAAATTTTGTTTACCCACTCATCCATCAATGGACATTTGGGTTGTTTCCATCTTTTGGCTATTATGAAGAATGCTGCTTTGAACATATGGTATACAAACATCTGTTCAAGTCCCTGCATTTCAATTCTTTCCAGAAGTGGAACTGCTGCATCATGGTAATTCTGTTTAACTTTTTGAGGAACCACCATACTGTTTTCCACAGCAGCTATGCCATTTCACATTTCCACGAGGAATTGGAACACTTGCATATTCTCTCCAACACTTCCTTTCTATTTTTTTTATTCTGTTCAGTTAGCCAGCATATAGTACATCACTAGTATTTGATGTAGTGTTCAGTGATTCGCTAGTTGCGTATGACACCCAGTGCTCATTACAACAGGTGCCCTCCTTAATACCCATCACCGGGCTACCCCATCCCCTGATTCCCCTCCCCTCTGAAACCCTCAGTTTGTTTCCTGGAGTCCAGAGTCTCTCATGGTTTGTCTCCCTCTCTGATTTCTTCCCGTTCAGTTTTCCCTCCCTTCCCCTGTGGTCCTCTGCACTATTCTTTATGTTCCACATATGAGTGAAACCATATGATAATCGTCTTTCTCTGCTTGACTTATTTCACTTAGCGTAATCCCCTCCAGTTCCATCCATGTCGATGCAAATGGTAGGTATTCATGCTTTCTGTTGGCTGAGTAATATTCCATTGTATATATGGACCACATCTTCTTTATCCATTCATCTGTTGAAGGGCATCTCAGTTCTTTCCACAGTTTGGCTATTGTGGACATTGCTGCTATGAACATTGGGGTGCACATACCCCTTATTTTCACTACTTCTGCATCTTTGGGGTCAATACTTAGTAGTGCAATTGTTAGGTCATAGGATAGCTGTATTTTTAACATCTTGAGGAACCCTCATACTGTTTTCCAGAGTGGCTATACCAGCTTGCCTTCCCACCAACAGTGTAAGAGCGTTCCCCTTTCTCCACATCCTCGCCAACATTTGTTGTTTCCTGTTTTGTTAATTTATGTCATTCTAACTGTTGGAAGATGGTATCTCATTGTGGTTTTGATTTGTATTTCCCTGATGGCTAGTGATGTTGAACATTTTTCCATGTGTCTGTTAGCCATTTGTATGTCTTCTTTTGAGAAGTGTCTCTTCGTGTCTTCTGCCTATTTTTTTAAATTTTTTAAAAATATTTTATTTATTTATTTGACAACAGAGAGAGAGAGCACAAGCAGGGGGAGCAGCAGGCAGAGGGGGAGGGAAAAGCAGGCTCCACACTGATCAGGAAGCCCCCATGCATGTCTCGATCCTAGGACCCTGGGATCATGGCCTGAGTCGAAGGCAGATGCCTAACTGGTTGAGCCACCCCCAGGCGCCCCTTCTGCCCATTTTTTGACTGAATTATTTGTTTTTTGGGTGTTGAGTTTGAGAAGTTCTTTATAGATCTTGGATACCAGCCTTTTATCTGTAATGTCATTTACAAATATCTTCTCCCATTCCATGGGTTGCCTCTTAGCTTTGTTGACTGTTTCCTTTGCTGTGCAGAATCTTTTTATCTTGATGAAGGCCCAAAGTTCATTTTCGCTTTTGTTTCCCTTGCCTTTGGGGACGTGTCAAAGAAGTTGCTGTGGCCGATGTTGAAGAGGTTACTGCCTATGTTTTCCTCTAAGATTTTGATGGATTCCTGTCTCACATTGAGGTCTTTCATCCATTTTGAGTTTATCTTACTCATTCTTCTCAAACGCACATGGAATTTTCTCCAGAATAGACCACATACTGGGTCACAAATTAGGTATCAACTGATACCAAAAGACTGCGATTATTCCCTTCATGTTATCAGACCACAATGCTTTGAAACTGGAACTCAATCACAAGAAAAAATTTGGAAGGAATTCAAACACTTGGAAATTAAAGAGCACCCTGCTAAAGAATGATTGGGTCAACCAGGAAATTAAAGAAGAACTTAAACAATTCATGGAAACTAATGAGAATGAAAACACATTGGTCCAAAACCTATGGGATACTACAAAGGCGGTCCTAAGGGGGAAATACATAGCTATCCAAGCCTCTCTCAAAAAAGTAGAAAAATCCCAAATGCACAAGCTAACCTTACACCTAAAGGAGCTGGAGAAAGAACAGCAAATAAAACCTAAACCAAGCAGGAGAAGAGAAATAATAAAGATCAGAGCAGATATCAATGAAATAGAAACCAGAAAAATAGTAGAACAGATCAATGAAACTGGAAGCTGGTTCTTTGAAAGAATTAATAAGATCGATAAGTCTCTGGCCAGGTTTATCCAAAAGAAAAGAGAAAAGACCCAAATCACTAAAATCATGAATGAAAGAGGAGAGAGCACAACTAACACCAAGGAAATAGAAACAATTATTAGAAATTATTACCAGCAACTATATGCCAACAAATTAAGCAACCTGGAAGAAATGGATGCCTTCCTGGAAACTTATAAACTACCAAGACTGGAACAGGAAGAAATAGACTATCTGAATAGACCAATATCTAGTAATGAAATTAAAGCAGTAATTCAAAACCTCCCCAAAAAACAAGAGTCCAGGGCCAGATGGCTTCCCAGGGGAATTCTACCAAACATTTAAAGAAGGAATAATACCTATTCCACTGAAACTGTTTCAAAAAATAGAAACAGAAGGAAAACTTCCAAACTCATTCTATGAGGCCAGCATTACCCTGATCCCAAAACCAGGCAAAGACCCTACCAAAAAGGAGACTTACAGACCAATATCCCTGATGAACATTGATGTCAAAATACTCAACAAGATCCTAGCCAATAGGATCCAACAGTACAGTAAAAGGTTTATTCACCACGATCAAGTGGGATTTATTTCTGGGACGCAAGGGTGGTTCAACATTTGCAAATCAATCAATGTGATAGAGCACATTAATAAAAGAAAAGACAAAAACCATATGATCCTCTCAATTGATGCAGAAAAAGCACTTGACAAAATACAGCATTCTTTCCTGATTAAAACTCTTCAAAATATAGGGTTAGAGGGAACATACCTCAATATCATAGAAGTCATCTATGAAAAGCCCACAGTGAATATCATTCTCAGTGGGGAAAAACTGAGAGCTTTTCCCTTAAGGTCAGGAACATGACAGGGATGCCCACTCTCAACATTATTGTTCAACATAGTACTAGAAATCCTAGCCTCAGCAATCAGACAACAAAAATAAATAAATAAATAAATAAATAAAAGGCATTCAAATTGGCAAAGAAGAAGTCAAACTCTCTCTCTTCACAGATGACATGATACTTTATGTGGAAAACCCAAAAGACTCCATCCCCAAATTACTAGAACTCATACAGCAATTCAGCAACGTGGCAGGATACAAAATCAATGCACAGAAATCAATTGCATTTCTATACACTAACAAGGTGACTGAAGAAAGAGAAATTAAGGAATCTATTCCATTTACAATAACACCAAAAACTATAATATACTTCGGGGAATAAACCTAACCAAAGAGGTAAAAGATCTGTACTCTAGGAACTACAGAACACTCATGAAAGAAACTGAAGAAGACACAAAGAGATGGAAAAACATTCCATGCTCATGGATTGGAAGAATAAATATTGTGAAAATGTCTATGCTGCCCGTAACTTTATTTTTTAAATATGATTTAATTGATCTAAAATATTTTTTCAGAGTATTGAGTCAAATATATCCAAGGCCAATGTTTTACTGTTAGCAACAAAATCAGATTAAAATACATTAGAAGTCTTCAACTGAACAGAAATTTGTTATGAATGTGATGGCCCCAACACTAGTGATCTTCTCAAGAGGCCTCCTGTGGAGTATTGAATGGAGCACTGGGTGTTAATACGAAATCAATGAATCGTGGATCACTACATCAAAAACTAATGATGTAATGTATGGTGATTAACATAATAAAATAAAATTAAAAAAAAAAAGAGGCCTCCTGTGGAAAGAATTATGGTTCAATTAGTTATATCTGACTCCACTGCATCTTTCAGAATGAAATTTTGAAAATATGCATTTATTTCCCATGCGATTCTGTATTCCTATGCAATAAATCCCTTTATAGTGTTTATTATACCTGTTGAAGGACACTTACATTAAATCAGCTCAAAAATTTAAATTCAGAAAGAAATATCATGGATTTGTAATAGCCTAAGACAAGTTAGGCTACCTAGAGTTTATGGAATGTGCTAAGTTAACTTAACCTATGTACAGATTAAATATCCACAAAAGCAAGTAATTTTGACATCTCCAAGTCCTGCATCCTCCTAAAGACTCATTTCTCTAGCAGATCCAAAGAGAAAAACCACCAAAGAAAGAGACTTCATAATCTCAGGGAGAACATTTCACAGCTTATGTTTCATTTCAATTATCTCTTTGCTTCCTGTGGATGTTTGATTCATTACTGCTGTCAAGAAAACTCCTCCATTTCCAGCAAGAAGCTGAAGAAAGCCTGAACCGCCCACATCCCAGATGTCCAAGGTTCCAGCCACATGGCATCTGTGAAAATATGAGTGATAGAGTTCTGCCTTCCAATTTTAGTTGAGGAAAATCAAGCTTTCAATTTTTCCTACCCATTCATTGGCCATATCCCTTTTGAAACTCACAGTTTAAAGTAATAATTCCAAGAATATTATAAACCAATGAGCCAAAGACTTTATTTGAAAAAATAAAATTCTTTTAAAAATATTATTCCACGCATAATAACAATCCCGCAAATCCCTATGAAGCAGATTTAGTAAAGTGATCCAAATCTCAAATAACCCAAAGTCTTAAAGAAATAAACATCTTTTTCCCAGATGGAGAAAGACGGATATATGGGAAAGAAAAACTATATTCAAAAATTTTTGTATATGTTTACTACAGCATTATTTACAATAGCCAATATAGAGAAACAACCTAAGTCCATCAATGCATTAATGAAATCTTGCCCTTTGCAACAACATAGATGGACCTCAATAGCATTATGCTAAGTGAAATAAGTCAGAGAAAGACAAATACTGTATGATCTCTTCTTATATGTGGAATCTAGAAAGAAGAAAGGAAGAAAGAAATAAAGAACGAGGGAGAGAGAGAGAAAGAAAGAAAGAGAAAGGAAGAAAGAAGAAAGAAAGAAAGAAAAGAGGGAAGGAAGGAAGGAAAGAAGAAAGGAAGGAAGGAAGGAAGGAAGAAAGAAAGAAAGGAAGAAAGAAAGAAAGAAAGAAAGATAGAAAGAAAGAAAGAAAACCAAAGAAACAAGTTCATAGATATGGAGAATAGATTGATGGTTGCCAGAGGTAGGGGGTGGAAGAAGGAAGAAATTTTTAAAAAGATTTAAAGCAATAAAAAAAGAGATTTACAAAAATGTAAAACAGTATCATTCTTCCCACTAAATTTTTGTTTTGGTAAATACAGTATTTTGAAATAAAAAATACATTATTTATGTTAAAAAATATTTTTTTTCAATCTGAAGCATTTTGGCTAAATAAAACCTCAGAAGCTCATAAAGAAGAGTTTATATGTACTAATTATAGCCATCAAGTTTCCAGATGGTCTACAATTTTACATTTTGTGAGAAAGTTTGCAGGTCCATATGTATTCTTGGCACTACTGAGACTCCATCTTAGTTGTGAGGTCATTTAGGGAGACCATAGTTGGAGATCAATAAATATAAACCCTAGGGGGTTTTACAAGTGGTTCCAGAATCTCTACATGCCTATAGTAGACATTGTTAGTTTCCTACACAGAACTCTTTTCTCCTTCTTCCTTCCTACCAGCTGAGGCTGAGCTCCCCCAGAAGGAGACCCTGAGGCAAGGATTTGAGGGTAAGTGGTTTGTCTGAGGGGTGGTACCAGGAATCACTGACACAACCTGAGGAAGTGACATAGGAGAGGAAGGAAGTCAATACGGAGTGTGTTAATGAGTACATTATCACTGTGGGCAACTGGAGTTCAGTGCCACTGGGGACCTAAAGAGATGGGGTAACAAACCTCCAAGTTTTCCCACCAAGGGGCAATCTCAGTTCTTCTCCATCATTGACTGACAGCCACTTCCAGGAGCATCAATTTCTTGGCACTTTCCAGTCTGCCCCACATGCAAGCCAAGCAAGTTCCTGTGAAATCCCTCAGAAATAGGAAATCCCAGAGAAATCTCTCAGAAAGAAGAGAAAGAAACTGACGCTTGCAATAGGAAGCTATCAGTGTGCACCAGTGGCCTCTGCTATACTAAGCAAACTTCAATTTTGTCCAGGTATCTACTTCTCCTCTAGACAACCATTGCTCAGGAGAATGAGGCATCTCCATCCTCTCCGAGGATGAGCCAGATTGATATAAAATAATCTCATTTACATTTATGGTGTTTCAGAATGGACATGCAGCTTAAAATTGGCCAATAGGTATGGTCAGAGGTCATTAGGACAGAAGGGGGATTCTGGGGAGAGCTTCCTTTTTCTAAAACAGGTGGTTTGAAATACATTGTCTCTCTTTTTCCTCAGACATTGCCCTGTCTGGAGGTGAGTGCTGGCGCAGCTGCAGCTATCCTGCTGCATAACTAAGGGGAAGCCAGCATTGAGGACAGATGCAGAGAAGCTGGATCCTAAAGAAATACAGATGGCCAACAGGCACATGAAAAGATACTCAACATCACTCACCATCAGGGAAATGCAAATCAAAACCACAATGAGATATCACCCCACCTGTCAAAGTGGCTAAAATGAATAACACAAGAAACAACAAGTGTTGGAGAAGATGTGGAGGAAAAGGAACCCTCTTGCACTGTTGGTGGGAATGCAAACTGGTGCAGCCACTGTGGAAAACAGTATGGAAGTTCCTCAAAAAATTAAAAATAGAGTTACCATATGATCCACTAATTCCACTACTGGGTATTTGCCCAAAGAATACAAAAATACTAATTCAAAAAGATATATGCTTCCCTGTGTTTTTTGAGGCATTATTTAAAATAGCCAATTATGGAAGCAGCCCAAGTAGATGAATGGATAAAGAAGATGTGGTATATATATACAATGGAATAGCATCGTTTAGGCATCAAAAGAATGAAATCTTGCCATTTGCAACAATATGGATGGATCATGAGAGTATTATGCTAAGTGAAATAAGTCAAAGAGAGACAAACCCCATATAATTTCACTCATGTGTGGAATTTAAGAAACAAAACAGTTGAACAAAGAAACAAGAGACAAACCAAGAAACAAACTCTTCACTATAGAGAACAAACTGACGATTACCAGAAGAGAGGTGAGTGGGGGGATGGATGAAATAGGTGAATGGGATTGAAAGTACACTTACCATGATGAGCACTGAGTAATGTATAGAATTTTTGAATCACTAGGTTGTACACCTAAAACTAATATAACACTGTATGTTAACTAACTGCAATTAAAATTGAAGAAAAAGAAAAAAGAGCCTGTGTCCTGACATCATTGAGCACATGAATCAACCAAGCCTGAATCCTCTCTTCTGTACAGGTTATGAATGTGATATTATATTTCTTTATGTTTAGGCCATCGTGTTTTAAATTTTCTGTTACTTGCAGCAAAAAGCATCGCAACACCAATATTCATAGACTGAATAGTAATATGAATTAATCATATAACTTCTACTGTTTCCACTGTTGCTGTGATTGAAAAATATTCATTCACAACTGTTACGGAAGTATTTATTCTCTCTATCCCATTTATTCCATCAATCAAGAGATAATAAAAATATCACCAAGGATAGAGTGTTCATGGAAATTTTTTATCTTAAATAAGGATCTTTGTACTTGAAAAAAAAATTTTAAATGGCTGAAGATAATAAGAAATATGCTATTTTATGATTAGAGAAAACCAACATATTGTTAACATTTATACAGACTTTTCTCATTTATAAAACATTTTTATGCCTAAAAGGACCTTAAGCTAGTATTTTTGTCCTGCCCAAGTTATGCATAAGGAAACTGGGGCTCCAAAATGGTAAGTGACCCATCCACAGTCTTATATGTATTAGGAACTTACTCCAAGTCTCAAACCCGCTCCTCTGATTACAAATACCAAGGTGTCTTCTTAGCTGAGAAGCCTGAGATTGAGTAAAACCTTATACATTCCATCCTCTGCCATACTGCCAAGAAAAATTACACACCACTCTTAGGTAACAAGGATGGGATCCTATTAAGAAGAAAGATACTCAGGGGGCGCCTGGGTGGCTCAGTTGGTTAAGCGACTGCCTTCGGCTCAGGTCATGATCCTGGAGTCCCAGGATCAAGTCCCGCATCGGGCTCCCTGCTCAGCAGGGAGTCTGCTTCTCCCTCTGACCCTCCCCCCTCTCGTGCTCTCTCTCCCATTCTCTCTCTCAAATGAATAAATAAAATCTTTAAAAATAAAAAAAAAAAAGAAAGATACTCAGGGACACCTAGTTGGCTCAGTCAATTAAGCGTCTACCTTCAGCTCAGGTCACGATCCCAGGGTCATGAGCATTGGGCTCCTTGCTCAGCGGGAAGCCTACTTCTCCCTTTGCCTGCCGCTCCCCCTGCTAGTGCTCTCTTTCTCTCTGACAAATAAATAAATAAATAAAATCTTGTAAAAAAAAAAAGTAAGATACACAAATAGAAGCATGTAGTACAAATGAATCTCTAGGTAATTCTGGTAAGCAATTATACTTAAAAAGGCTGCTTTGAGCAACACTGGACTGTTAAACAGCCACCAACTTGCTTTCTAGAAATCATGTGCCGGGGAGATATTTTCATGAAATTTTCAAATAAACAAAAGAGTCAAACTTAACAAGCAGATTCTTTTCCTTTATTTAGGTTCAACTTGGGTTTACATTTCTGCATTGTTCTGTAATACTTTAATTTACTTGGTGTTGTTTTCATTTTATAGTTCAAAGTGTAACACATATTTGAAACACACAATATGTAAAACAAAGATAAAAATGGTCTTTGAAGGATTTTTTAATGCTTATATAACATAAAAGAAGGCATGAATAAATGAAAGCACCGAACATGTTCCTGGATGGGAAGACGATATTGTTAAGAAGTCAATTCTCCCAAGGCGCCTGGGTGGCTCAGTTGGTTAAGCATCTGCCTTCAGGTCAGGTCATGATCCCAGGGTCCTGGGATTGAGTCCTATATCGGGCTCCCCGCTCAGCGGGGAGCCTTCTTCTCCCTCTCCTTCCTGCTTGTGCTCTCTCTCGCTATCTCTGTCTCTCTCTCTCAAATAAATAAGTAAAATCTTTTTTTAAAAAAAAGTCAATTCTCACTAAATAAATATACAAATTTAGTGTAATTTCCATTGAAATCTCGACAGGATTTATTTTTGTCAAAAGAATTCTATAGTTTCTATCAGTCAGGATTAAGTTGAGTTCTGAGTAACAGAAAGTCCAAAATAACAGTGGGAAAAACAAAATTAAAAAAATAAAAACCTATTTCTCTCTCAAGTAAGCATAGTCCAGAAGTGAATGGCATAGGGCTGGAATAGCTCCTCTTGTCTCTGAGAACATGTCTCCTCTCATCGTCCAGCCCTGCCACTCCCAGACATGGCTTCCACCTCTGACCCATGCTGTCTGCTCAAGCTCCAACAATGATGTCTGCATGAGGAAAAGGGAAAGGGAGGGGACAAGGACATGCTCCTTTCCTTAAGGAACTCCTCCCAGACACTGAACACACCACTTGCACTTATAATCCATTGGCCGGATATCGATCACAGAGCCACACTTCGCTTCCAGGGAGATCTGGAAATGTAGTCACTATACTTGGCCGCTGCACCCACCTAAACACTGAGAGACTCATCTGCATAAAAGAAGGTGAGAATGGGTTTTGAAGGACCACTAGCCATGTTTAACACATCATTTGCCTTCTAGACATTAAACAGCTACAACTATTAAAGTATATTCATACCTACTGTAGAATAAAACAACAGAGAAGTGGATCAGAATATAAAGCACAAGAGTAGGTAGGAATTTAGTATATGACAAAAAGGGACTGCTGAAATAATCTTGGATTGGAGAAAGACTTTAAAGTACATCAGTGTCAGAAACAATGAAATACTGCTAGATTTGAGTGTATAAAAGCTAATGCAAGATTTCAATATGCAGAAAAAGGCCATAAAATAAAACAAAACAAAACGGAGAGGGAAAAAAACCAACATATGAGCTGGAAAAAAAGGGTAACTACTTCTAATATTTAAAGAGCGCTTTAAAATTAGTGATGCCAGACCTCCACTTCCAGCTAGGATGGAGTAACAAAAATTAGGTTTATTCTCCTACATGAAACAACCAAAGACCTGACAGATCTATGACACAACAGTTTTCAATTGTACTTTTGTGCATCATGTAACAAAGGACAGTGATCCTTGGGGGACAAGAAACATGCAAGGGAAGCCTGAAGGTTGCCTCAAATCACTCCCTTGGTAGAGTTTCCAGGCCGCAGCAGGATAAGGGGAAAACCAAGTGGAGCCCAGCAGATTCCTGGGTGAAGGAGACAGAGATAAGAGACAGGGAAGACCAAGGAAGCTAGAGTTCACAAGGTAGAGGACCTGAGAAAAGAGAGGTACACAAAGGAGTCTGGAGATATGTAGAAGATCCCCTCAAGGATTTGACAGAGTACTGACCAGTGGTCGGCTTTGAGGAAACTACCTGAGTCTGAGGAATGAACCACCAAAAAGAATTTGAGGGAATAGTATTCAGAGCCCACAGAGGCAGTTACGCCCATTCTTTACAACTACACTGAGAAACCCTATAATTCATGCAGCGAATGAGCCCTACAACAAATGATGCCCCGATCCCTCCTAACAAATCCCAAAAGCAAGACCACAAGTTTCAAACTGTTTCTGATTAACTGCATTTCAAAACAAAGCTCAAGAATGTTCATAAGAGTATTAAAGTATTTAGCACCCAGTGAGTTAGAACAGAAAAGCGACCACTTTCTGGAAGATAGGACGTGTGGAGAAGTGAATCCGAGGC
>NC_138370.1:141195768-141213421 GCF_054177405.1 Leptonychotes weddellii
GGGTTAGCCTGGTGATGGGTATTAACGAGGGCACGTTCTGCATGGAGCACTAGGTGTTATGCACAAACAATGAATCATGGAACACTACATCAAAAACTAATGATGTAATGTATGGTGATTAACATAACAATAAAAAAATTTTTTAAGAAGTGGCTCATTCCATCTGGGCATAGTGGGCATTTGCCATTTTGGACCAGCTTCTGTTTTCTCTTGCTCCCTACCTCCACCTCATGCCAAGGGGCTATTGGCTGGGTGTATAATCTCTGCTCAGCCATTAATACACTCCTGCTGGGGTACCGGAGCATTGAGAGAGGTGACTCTGTGCTGTTGGTCGTGGGTCGCCTATCCAGTTCACAGAGCAGCAATAGCTTTGGGCACTACTGTCCTCAGATTCAAGCAAATGGAACTCTCTCCTAGGCCTCAGTTTAGGGGACCCCATGCTGGCCCTCTTCTTGCTGTGCCTCACAAGGAACCTACAAGTCCAACAGGACAAACCTACTCAGAGCCTAAACTCCATCCCTGATTCTAGACTGCACTCTAAATACACAGGTCCCCAGAATTCTCTGCCTAAATGACTCCAAGGTTATTTCCAGAACCTGTGTGGTCCTCTTCCCTGTATCCATCCCCTGAAAGGAGACCACTCACAATTCTAGACCCCGAGAGTGGTCAAGAGAGGACTTTTGCAGGAGATGTGCATGGTGTTTGTATATTCAGGCTGAAGTAGGGAAACAAGGAAGGATGGGCTAAGGTGGGGGAACAGGAGCCAAGGGCTGGATTTCAACCCATGGAATTCTAAGGAGTCAAGAATTTTAAGCTTGAGCTTGACCTTTCAGTTGACTATGAATGTATCTGTTGAGGAAGGAGGATTTAGCATATTTTATTTAATAGGTTGTTCATTTGATTTATAACTTATTTTTAATTTTTGAATATTTACACATATATGGTACTCGACCTCTGTCTATACTTTTGCCACAGGTCTCGCAGTTGTTAAAGAAAGGGCTTGGCCTTTGTCACCAGAGGTAGGGTGGCTGGCAAGTCAGAGGCACCAGATTGTTCCTAGGGCATGTTTTTGCTAACATTCTCTACCTACCTTCCTTTGCTGCCTATCTTCTAAGTCTCATTCTCTCATCTTGCCAGCAATTGTCTTTCAGTAATGTTCTTTTATGTCTGTAATTTTTTGGGGGGAAGGAGGCTTAAATCAGTCAGTCAATTTCTTTTTTTTTTTTTAAGATTTTATTTATTTGTTGGAGAGAGAGAGAGAGCACAAGCAGGGGGAGTAGCAGGCAACGGGAAAAGCAGGCTCCCCACTGAGCAGGGAGCCCGATGTGGGGCTCCATCCCAGGACCCTGGAATCATGACATGAGCCGAAGGCAGATGCTTAACCGACTGAGTCACCCAAGTGCCCCCAGTCAGTCAATTTCTGTTGAATACAACTAAGCACACCAAATGGAGAAAAAAAATTTTCAGTGGCCTGCAAATTAGCTGAATGGCATGGAACCAACTAAAGTAGACCCTACTAACAAATAATACAATTTTAAAATGAGCAGAGGACCCAAATAGTCATTTTTCCAAAGGAGACATACAGATGGCCAACAGACACATGAAAAGATGCTCAACATCACTCATCAACAGGGAAATACAAATCAAAACCATAATGAGATATCACCTCACACCTGTCAGAATGGTTAGGACCAAAAAGACAAGAAATACTAAGCATTGGCAAAGATGTGGAGAAAAGAGAACCCTTGTGCACTGCTGGTGGGAATGTAAATTGGTGCAGCCACTGTGAAAAACAGTATGGAGGTTCCTCAAAAAAATTAAAAATAGAAATGCCATACAATAAATCCAAAGGAAATGAAAACACTAATTTGAAAAGATATATGCACCCCTATGTTTATTGCAGTATTATTTGTAATAGCCAAGTAATGGAAGCAACTTAAGTGTCTGTCCATAGATGAATGGATAAAGAAGATATGGTATATATATATATATATATATGTGTGTGTGTGTGTGTGTGTGTGTGTATATAATGGAATATTACTCAACCATAAAAAAGAATTAGGTCTTGCATTTGTGACAACATGGATGAAGCTAGTCGGTATCACGCCAAGTGAAAAGAAGTCAGAGAAAGACAAATGCCACGAGATTTCACTTATATGTGGAAAACAAAACAAGTGAACAAGTGAGCAAATAGAATCATAAATACAGAGAACAAACTGGTGGTTGCCATTTGCACGGTGTCATAGGAATGGGTGAAACAGGTGAAGGGGATTAAAAGGTACAAACTTCTAATTTTTAAAATAAATAAATGATGGGGGTGAAGAGTTACAGTCAATAGTATTGTACTAACTCTATATGGCGACTACACTTACTGCAGAGAGGATAGCGTAATATGTAGAATGTCAGATCACTATGTTGCACCTGAAACTAATATAACATTGTATGTTAACTAGACTTCAGTAAAAAAAGTAGACCCTCCTCTTCTGTTAGCTGCCTCTCCCTAGGATCCTTGCTCTCAATCTATGAAAAATCTGGCCTTCCTAGCGCTCACATGTTCCAGGGAGAGCGAACTGTTCTTAGTAATCACAGCCACTGTTAGAGGGCCTCTGGGGATTGTAACCCACACAGCTGTGGGTCTGGGAAATATTGTTCTGACTGTTTCCAGCCCAGGCCTTAAGCCTGAGTCACCTTTGGGACTATTATGCAAAGGATCACTCTCCAATCACAGGTCCAGGCATCTGGTCTCTTAGGGGTGTCGCAAAGGTGAAAAGTTGGAGAGATTTAGCCCCAGAAGAAAAAATCAATTTATAAGAGCATACCACATCTTGGCAGGGGCTCCTCCAACCCAGACTCAACAAAGTTATTAGGGTCTCCCCAACTTATGCCATGATGGCAGGTATAGTAGGAATCTCTTCTTATGGCATTATAAACTATTCTAGAATTATACATCACACACACACACACCACATCATCCACACACAAACACAAATCACAACATACACACGCAAATGTACATACATACTTTATTTATATAGGGAGAAGGCAAAGACCATCAGGATAGTCATCCATATGTTCACTGTGATTATTTTTTTTTCATTGTGATTATTGATTAGGGGTAAGATTATAGGTTACTTATACTTCCTACTTTTTCAACAATAAACAGATTATATTTGTGTAATTAAAACCCAACAAGCATGAAAAAGAAAAAAAGAAAACTGCAAGGAAAATGTTCAAATTCTAAAACCGAGAGCTTCAGTTTCATACATAAGTACTAGTTTAGGGCTCATGAGTCTCCACTCCTGAGAAAACACGGTCAAAATCTTATTTTGATGAGAAGACCAGAATTATAACAGACTCAACGTTTCCCTGGAATCGCCCCCTTAATTATGTGTTAATACTGCCCTTAAACAGGTATTTAATAAGTTTGTTTCTATTTTTACGTCAGTTGTGTTGGCTTGAGTATCTTTCCATTCCGTGGTGTTTTGTTGAGGATTCCTGGAACAACTACAAACACACATCAGTAGATCTCCCGGTAGAGAAGCCTTCTTGCCAGCTTTCACATAAAGGCTGGAAGCAAACTTGAAGTTTGGACCTCATTTCTCCTTCCATTCAAACTTTAGGGACATCCTCACATTGTTCTCAAAGAGAGCTAATTTTCTCTTTGTCTTCTTCCTATTTCAAAGAATTTGCCATCATTTGGCCAAAGCTCATATGTTTGTGATGGAAATGTATTATTTTATAAATTCTCAACCTAAATTTGCTTCTTTGTATGCAGGGAAAAAGTCAAGATCCCAAATAAACAGCTATTCTGTACAAAAGGAAAATCTGAAGTCAGTCTCTAATATTATGGAGCCTGGAGAGTTCTCCATGTGGTACTCGTTAGAGGGAGAATGAAAAGTCTGGAAGAGTAAGTATCTGCAGAGAGTGGGCATAAGGCAAAGTAAGTCAGCTTTCAGTTTCCTTCAAGAAGCAAGAGTTAATTTAAGAGGTCCAGGAAGAGACTGGTTAAGAGCTTGCTTTGGGCAATCAAACAGATCTGGATGCAAAACCCAATCCCACCATGTATATTAGCCTTATGATCTTGAAGAAACTACTTAATGTCTCTGTGTCCTGATTTTCTCATCTGTAAAACAGGAATTCTAGTAGTATCTACTTCATAGTTCCTTTTTTCTTTGTGTGCCTTTTACATTTTTGTTTTGTTCTGTTTTGTTTTGGGGGATTAACTAAGATTTAGCCTGTAAAGTACCAAGCACCATATCCGGAACAGGTTCCTAATAAAGACTGGACTTTCAAAGTCTGTCTGGGGGATACTTCCAGCCAACATGGAGTAACAGAACCAGATTTACCATCCTGCCTGGACAATTTAAAAACCAGACAAAGTATATGAAGAAAATTTTTTCAAGATATTGGACATCAGGCAATGAAGGACAATGATCCCCAAGAGATAAGAAACAAATGAACCAAGGTTTTAATTTCCCCAGCTTCCTAGCTGGAAGGAGCTTCCAAACCACAGAGCACAGACAGGAGCCCAGGTACAACTTGGCAATCTCTCTGTGTTAAGGAGACAGAGTTGAAAGTCTGAGGAGGACAAGGAATCTAGCTTTTCAGGGCAAAGGACTACAGAGGAGAAAGTTGCACATAGTGAGAAGTCTGAAGGTCAGCAGAGGGTCCCCCAGAATCTCCAGGTGAACACCAATCAGTGCATGCATGTGAGGAAGCTGCCCATGACCAGGCAAAGAACCATTTGGGAGGATTAAAGTGAACAGACCCCAAAGATCACACCAGGCCAGCCATAGCTCTTCTTACCAGCCAGAGGGGCAAAACCTCATAATTCGT
Organism: Leptonychotes weddellii; assembly: GCF_054177405.1. Taxonomy (NCBI): domain Eukaryota; kingdom Metazoa; phylum Chordata; class Mammalia; order Carnivora; family Phocidae; genus Leptonychotes; species Leptonychotes weddellii. The sequence continues at coordinate 141,200,605 of NC_138370.1, forward strand.
GGGCATTACGTAGAGTACACAGAAGGGCTTTGTCTCAATAATGTGACAAAATTATCCCTACACTAAATGCTGCTTTGATATCACCTAGCAAAGCTTAAAAGCAAGCCCCAAAAGGATCAAACTGTTTATCAAGTAACTTAATTAACATTTTAGTTTCTATTGCTGCATTAAAAATTACCCTAAAATTTAGTGGCTTAAAACAAAAATGAATATTATTATCTCACACAATTTCTGTGGACCAGGAAGCTAGGAAAGACATGTACGATGTAGAGATATGTAAGCCAGGATTACTTTCTGGCAATCAGCAACCAAAAGTGAATACTAATTGAGGTTTTTGATGCTTAAAGAGCCTAAATGTAAAGCCTAAAAATGTAAATTTCTAGGAGAATATAGAGGAGAAAATATTTGTGACTATGTGTTAGACTAGGATCTCTTAGATAACATCAAAGGCATAAGCCTTAAAAGAACAAAAATTTATAATTTGATCTGTGTCAAAGTTGGGGATCTCTGTCCTTTGAAAGACATTATTTTTTTAAAGATTTTATTTATTTATTTGATAGAGAGACAGCACAAACAGGTGGAGTAGCAGGCAGAGGAAGAGGGAGGAGCAGGCTCCACACTGAGCCAGGAGCCCAATGTGGGTCTCGATCCCAGGACCCTGGGATCATGACCTGAGCTGAAGGCAGTTGCTTAACTAACTGAGCCACCCAGAGAATGAAAAGAAAATTCACAGATTGAGAGAAAATATTTTCAAATTATATATCTGATAAAGAACTTGCATCCATAATTTATAAAGAATCCTTGAAACTAAACAATAAGAATACAAACAAATGGAAACAGCAAAAAATTTGGACACCATCAAAGAAGATATATGGATGACCAAAAAAAAAAAAGAAAGAAAAGTATATTCTCAGCTTCATTTGTCATTAGTGAAATGCAAATTAAAATCAAAATGAGATACTACAACTACACAAAAGAGACTGACGATACTGAGTGTTGGCAAGAACATGGTACAACTGGAACTCTCCATTGCCCAGGAGAATGTCAGATGGCATTCACTTTGGAAAATAGTTTGCTAGTTTCTTAAAGTTTTTACTATTCAGCTACTGTGTGACCCAGACATTCCACTCCTAAGTATTTACCAAAGAGAAATGAAATCATATGTTCATACAAAGATTTGTACACAAGTGTTCATAGCAGCTTTATTTGTAAAAGCCCCAAACTGGAAACAATCAAAATGTGAGTCAACAAACAAATTGTGCTATATGCACACAATGAAATACTGGTCAGCAATAAAAAGGAATGTACTATTGATACACACAATGGATGATCTCAAAATAATTATACTGAGTAAAAGAAGCTTGACCAAAAAAAAAAGTACATAGTGCATGATTCCATTTATATAAAATTCTAAGAATGCAAATGAATTTATAACAGAAAGCAGATAAGTGTTGTCTGGGTGTGTGGGGAGAAGTGTGACGGAGGGGTCATAAGGAGCACAAGGAAACCTTGGGGGTTAATGGATACGTTCATTATCTTGATTGTGCTGATAGTCTCATGGGAGTGTCAAAACTGAGTCAAAAACTCATCGAATTGTACACTATAAATAACTGCATTTATTGTTAATTATATCTCAATAAAGATGTCTTTTTTTAAGTAAAGTGTAATTAATATACAGTGTTATATTAGTTTCAGGTGTACAACATAATGATTTAACAATTCTATACATCACTCAGTGCTCATCAAATGTAGTCACCAAACATTATTACAGTATTATTGACTATATTCCCCATGCTGTCCTTTTCGTCCCTGTGACTTATTTATTTTGTAACTGGAAGTTTGTACCTCTTAATCCCCTTTATCTCTTTCACCCTTCCCCCCACCCACCTCTCCTGTGGCAACCAGCAGTTTGTTTTCTGTATTGAAGAGCCTGGTTTTTTTTTGTCTGTCTCTTTTTTATTTGTTTGTGTTTTGTTTTTTAACTTCCACATATGACTGAAATCATATGGTATTTGTCTTTATATGACTCATTTCACTTAGCATAGTATCCTCCAGGTCCACCCGTGTTGTTGCAAATGGCAGGATCTCAATAAAGATAGTCTTAAAAACTCAAGTCTAGGGATGCCTGGGTGGCTCAGTCAGTTAAGCGTCTGCCTTTGGCTCAGGTCATGATCCCAGGGTCCTGGGACTGAGTCCCGCATCAGGCTCCTGGCTCAGCTGGGGGGCCTGCTTCTCCCTCTGCCTACCGCTCGCCCTGCTTATACTCTCTCTCTGACAAATAAATAAATAAAATCTTAAAAAAAAAAAAAACTCAAGTCTAATCTTAAAAAAAAGCTTGTGTGGGAAATAAAACCTATGCAATTTATTCACTGTAGCATTATTTTTATTTATTTTTAATTTTTGTAGCATTATTTTTAATATCAGAAAATTGAAATAAGCCATACCATTAATAAAGATCTGGATAAATATGCCATGGTGCATTCATACAATAAAATATATGTAGTTGTAAATAAAAAAGAATGAAGAATATCTCTATGTACTGATATGGAAAGATCTCCAAGAGACTCTGATAAGGAAAAACAGAACAAAACAAAACATGGTGCAGAATACTCTCCTAGAAAACAAACTGAGGGTTGCTGGAGTGGTGGGGGGTCAGAGGGATGGGGTGGCTGGGTGATAGACATTGGGGAGGGTATGTGCTATGGTGAGCGCTGTGAATTGTGCAAGACTGTTGAATCACAGATCTGTACCTCCGAAACAAATAATGCAATATATGTTAAGAAAAAAAAAAAAAGAAAAAGATAGCAGGAGGGGAAGAATGAAGTGGGGGAAATCGGAGGGGGAGACGAACCATGAGAGACTATGGACTCTGAAAAACAAACTGAGGGTTCTAGAGGGGAGGGAGGTGGGAGGATGGGTTAGCCTGGTGATGGGTATTAAAGAGGGCTCGTATTGAATGGAGCACTGGGTGTTATACGCAAACAATGAATCATGGAACACTACATCAAAAACTAATGATGTAATGTATGGTGATTAACATAAGATAATAATAAAAAAAAAAAAAAGAATACTCTCCTAGAGCCCTCATCTTGAGTAGACAATCTCATTCCCTTCCATAAATGCCCAGTGGGGAAGTCTGGAGGTTCTAGAATACTGGGAAACTGTATCCAAGTGTTTACTTAGAAATGTCACTTGATTTTGGATCCTGACTTTTGTCCCCTGCAATTTAAATTAGAATTTTATTTCTGCATGTGTGTATTTAAATGGTGAAGATAAGAATTTGTATTTATACATTCTAGTATATGCATGAAGACATTCTGGGAGGATACAAAAAATGGAAAACTGTTAAAGAGAATGGGCAGAGAAGGGAACAAGTAGAGCGGAGACCTTTTTAAAATTAAATTGAAAGTCTGTACGTATCAAAATCTTTAGTACAATTGTTTTAATTGAAAAATCTGTCTAGGGGCTGAAGGAAAGGAGAATTTCTGCTGATGACTCTGAGAAGGCTTCACATCTTCTTCAACCAAGAACAAAAAAGTAAGTGAAATAACTAAGCTTTAAAGATATAAACTCTCTTTAAGACCTTTTCCCCTAGTTTCTGAGACCTCTTGCTGAATTTCACAAGGCTTATTTCAGTTCCAGTTTTCTGATGTATCTTGCTGAATATTTAGTCTTATAATACCTTCATAATAAGGATTAAAACTGTTAATTTCATAATATATATTAAAAATGTTTTGTCAGGGGCTCCTGGGTGGCTCAGTTGGTTAAGCATCTGCCTTCGGCTCAGGTCATGATCCCAGGGTCTGGGGATCAAGGCCCAGGTCGGGCTCCCTGCTCAGCAGGGAGCCTGCTTCTCTCTCTCCCTGCTGCTCCCCCTGCCTGTGCTCTCTCTGTCAAATAAATAAATAAAATTTTTATTTAAAAAATGTTTTGTCAGGCATTTTTAACAGATAATAATCAACTACTCAAGACATTTGCAAGACATTTAGCTTTTCTTTTTCTTTGCTTTCCTCCTTCACAGCCCCATCCTCAAATATTAAATAGTGAATGTCGAAAGTCACTGGTGGGTAAACAAGGAAACAATGTAATTGTTATTTTTTCAGACAACAATTATTTAGTGCTTGAATCCACGTGAAGATAAATGGTTAGCTGTGTTTGATCTTATTAAGTGAAAAAAGAAGGGCTACTGAAAGCATTACGCACACAAAAATAAAGGAATTACTAAATCTCATTTGTCATAAAATGAAATCTGCACAATCCAGCTGAGAAATATTTGCCCACGGATGGCTGCCTCATTGTGAGCGATGTTGCCTTCAAAGAATTTTAGACAACAATGGGTGAAGAGCTTTCTAAATATAATTTAAATATATATATCTTTATGTATTTTTTTACATATATGTCTTTATATTTATAGTTATATGTTACCCAATGGTCCAGTAGCATCGATCCATTTTTTTATCTGGGATTCAATTTCCTCTTGGTTGACTTGATCTGTCTAATAAGTTTGAAGTAATTGTGACCTTCACCATATCCCAAACCTGAACGAATATGGCAAGAAATAAATAGAACTTTGATTTTCTCTTCATCCACTCATCAAGATTATTAGTTGCTATTTGTTTGCTTCTTTATTCCTCTAGCTCAAAATCTGTTTTATTGGAAAGACATGCATGATGTAGAGAAATTTAAGCCAGGATTATCTTCTGGCAATCAGCAACCAAAAGTGAACGCTAGTTTGTTAGGTTTTTGATGCTTAAAGAGCATTTGAGGAAAAGAATATTTCTTTGCCTTATTTCATTTGTAGAAAATTAAAAAGTGGGGCCTGGAAGATCATCTCCTGTGACACTTACCTTTTTCTTTCTCCGTGAATCTGGTGGAGATGGCAACGTTTCAGCTGAGATGGCCCATACACAGGTTTGTAAAGGGACAATTCTGAGTTTCTTAAATGGATTTCTTCTTCATAAATAGCCCCTCTTTTTCTTTTAAGGAAACAAATTTCACTGGCTTTTCCAGATGTAAGAAACTATCGATTTGTTTTGTAGATGTATTCTTCCTAAAACCTTGTTGTTTCTATAATTTGGTTCCAGAGCCTGCTTCATGGGTGTGTGATCGGGGCCATGGCACAGCCCTGCCCCCAACTCGGAGGGGCACAATGCTTGCTTTAATACTCTACTGTCACCAAATTGAAATTTTTAATAATTATTAAACAAGAGAACCCATGTTTTTTCATTTTGTACAGGGCCCCCAAATTATGTAGCAGGTCCTGCTCAGTTCAAGTAATCAATCATCAAAATTCAAGTGGAAGAGTATCATGGGCCTTATAGAGTATAATAATAATAGAGAATACTTGGTGAGGATTACGTGCTGTTCTAAGAACTTTATGGGTACTAACTCATTTGAGCCTTGAGAAAACCACTGCAAGGTAAATGTTATCATTTTCCTCATTTTGCAGATGGGGAAATTGAAACACACAGGTTAATGAAATTAATCACTCACTGCATTAATGGAGGGACTAGAATTAGATCCCAGACAGCCTGACTCCAGAGTCTGCTATATTAAAAGTAGTGAGAGCAGTTAAATTAAACTTCAGAATCACCTGGCTTCCGTAACACAGTCCCTACCCCAGAATCTTGTAAAGCCAGTCTTATTTTGTGCTTCTACTTCCCCTGCTCCCCCACCAGTTTCAGACTTTATCTGGGTAACCATTATACTGTGGATGTTTTATTTAGCAGAATTTATAGGATGCCCCCATTTCTTTGATCCATGAAGTATCTCATCTGCAGTATACCCATGTACCAACGAATCACATTTTAATTCTTCTGGGGGGATCCATGTGACCTTCAATGCATCTGGGAGGTTTAAGGTTGTTTTCCTAACTCATATATTTGCTAACCCAGGAGATACTCTTACTTTTTTTTTACTTAAGATGGGCTCAGTTCCTTGGCTGAACTAAAAATGCATTTTGCCCCATAAAACTTGCTCCAACAGACTTCTAATTAGTTTGCCTTCTGTCAGCAATGGGGAAACCAGCTTCTGGACACTAATATTTTTCAGGCAGGGAAGGTCATAAAATCTGGCAGTTAGCATCTATGAATAAAAACAAAGAAAGCAGAAAGGAATTCCCATTTTGTGAGACATGTCCATAACTCACAGCCAAAACATCGATGCAATAAGTGATTTATTTAAAAATATTTTTAAACAAAGAAAAAAAGTGTAGCATAAAGACCTCATTGGAAGGAACACGACTGAAGATGATAGAAAGGATTGCCAACATACACCCGGGAAGACAGTGAGAAGAGTTAAGCCTGGTGGCTATGAGCTCTGTAACCTGAAGACCTGACTTTAAATCCTGGCTCTACCACAGAGTGATTTGCCCTGGGATGTCCATCTGGTTTCTGAGACCTTACTCCCAGTGATAGATAGAACTCACTTTTCACTTAGGCACTTCTCAGGAAGGGAGTCTTTGTTTCTTGCCAATATGTCCTATAAGATATTTACTGTGGCTTTATGATGCTGGAATTGGTTGTGCCTCTAACCTGAGCGTTACTGTGTCTGGGCTCCCTGTGCAGGGAGCAATTCGGGCCACCTGCAGAAAAGGGAAGGTATAGTTAATGCCTTTGTTGACAAGAGTCACTTTTCACTGAGAGTCTCAGCTGAAAATAACGCTGCATTGCAAAATCATGCATCACTTCTGGTCAATGTCAGGAAACATCCCCCCCTATATACACACTGCCCCTTAGCAGCCATATATTTGATATCCACTACCAGGTAGACTCATATTTCCAAGGAATTTAAGGTGTACCAGGAACACATGAAACCTCAGGAAGTCATCTCCCTGAAGCATCAATTCACTCAAAGACCTAGGAAGGAAACATACAGTTGGCATTTTTATATTCTTTTTTTTAAAAATAATTTCAGGGGTTTTTTTTAATTTTATTATGTTATGTTAGTCACCATACAATACATCATTAGTTTTTGATGTAGTGATCCACAATCCATTGTTTTTGTATAACACCCAGTGCTCCATGCAGTACGTGCCCTCCTTAATACCCATCACTGGGCATTTTTATATTCTTATACATAGGAATCTGAATGATCAAAATCTGACATCAATAGAGTAAAAATACCACCAAATGTGCAGGGTTGGTTCTCTTCCATTCAATCCGATTCCCCAAATTTATAGACTTAATATATCTCATCCCTTGACCAGCAGAACAATTAGAATTGTTTAGGGGCTCTGAAGATAAAGTTGCAGCTCTCAAAGTTTCACACTTGTAAAAGATGCTTTTGGCTACCTTTTCAGACCAGGCAGGCATGATATGATAGGATTGTATGTTAATTCTTTCTTATGTTATTAGACATTTCCATGAAAAATGTGAGAAAAACACGGATCTGGTTTATCCTATGTACTGTGGGTATTCTTGAGTCTCACAACACCAAAGAAGTTAAACACTAGAATTTTCAATCCACAGGAAACCTTAGAAACTATCTCATCTACGGGTTCTTCCAGCTATACCTAGGGGCCACAGTAGAGGATGAGGTGAGGCCAAGAGGGAACAGCTCACCCTCCCCCTACTCAATCCCTCTGCCATTGCCCCTTGCCCCCATCAATCACATCGAGAGGCTCCACTTTGATGTGATTTTTATTTGTCTAGGATTTCCAAGTAAGATATGATTTAAGGGAGAGCTTCTAAGAAAAAAAAAAAAAAGTTGAAAGTAGCCAATGTGACCCTAATTTTTTATTTATTTTTTAATATTACTAAAGTCACATTATGCCCAGCTCAGTCCTCCCATCCCAACCTGAAGCCAGTAAGCATCCTGCTTTAAGACTAGGCAAGAATCTTCGGTTTCCTTTATGTTGCTATCACCAGGATTCTTTGACAAAGCATTATGGTCAATTAGCAAGTTGAGTGAATTTAAGAAAGTATTGCTTCCTGTTTGTTATTTCAGTTGGTGTATGATTGTCCATCATTAGGAAAAGGTAGGTGTGGCCCTTCCTTCCTTTAAGAAACAGCCATCACCCTTCTGCTCTCCCCCAGGCTCTGCCCCACTTCAGAGCCTAGACTCAGACAGCATGTGATCAATGGAGTATTTCCCTAAACTCCAGTCAGACATATACCATTTTTATGCTTTTCATTATAGCTACATGTCAATTGCTCTTTCATTTATTTAACATTTTCTTTAAATCAGTGCACATCTTAATGTTAGCCATGCCCTAAACAATAATATCCATTAAATCATGGGGAAAAAATGTCTTTTTACTGACACCTTAAAATAAATACAGAATCATGAAAATAAAAAAACTCTGCCAATTTTCTGGGCCGAATCATCTTGTGGAGCATGTTTTGGAAAACACTGATCGAATTCAGTCCATCAGCAGAGTCACCGAATCCTTGTTCTCCGCCAAACAGTGTACCAGGGGTTAGACATACAAAACTTAGTGAGGGGCCGTGGCGAGTGCGTTTTTTCTGCTTAGGTGATTCAAATGGTACTGGGGTCCCGGGTGCCTAAAAGAGTTTCTTTGTCCCCATTTTATTGCCCAATGAAAACATGTGCCTTTAAGAGAATCAATTTCAGTGTTGTGGCTGTGTTGCTTTGGGGGTTTTTCATTTGTTTGTTTTTGACCCAGGCATGTTACCATTATTCACAGCAAAGAGACACTGGCATTGGAGACTCCTGTCTGAAATGAGAAGGGGTTGCATGCTCTGAAAGCACTTTTGGGAAGAAAGAGATTGCCCAAACCACCATGAGTGAGGAACATAAGTGGCTGTTACGGATTGAATGCGTGTGTCCCCCAAAATTCATATTTTGAAATCGTAACCCTGACTGTGATGGTATTAGGAGGTGGGGCCTCTGGGAGGTGAATAGTTCATCTGAATGGAATTAGTGTCCTTATAAAAAAAGACCCCAGAGAGCTCCCTCACCCCTCCTCCATGTGAGGTTATAGCAAGAAGATGGCTGTCTATGAACCAGGACGGAGGCCCCCACCAAACATGGAATCTTGTGGCATCTTGATCTTGGACTTCTGCGAGAAATAAATGTTTCTTGTTCAAGTGATCCTGTCTATGATATTTCTGTTATAGTCGCCAAATGGACTAGGACAGTAGCCCAAACTCCCCCCTCCACTAGCTCTGCTTTGATGTACAACAGCATTTGCCAAACTGCTCAAAGTATTAGGCAAAATGATGATAACTATTATATCATTATAATTATTCTTAAAATGATTCCCTGGGTAAACAAGTGGGAAACACTGGATTAGTAAAAAATTAAATGTATTTCTTTACTGGGAAACTGCTCAGAGCTTTTATTTGCTAATCGCATTGCAGCTTTCCAAGAGAGGAATATGGTTTGCATTGTTTCTCAATAATTATCTGGCCGTGGAGCACGTTCTTGAGAATCATTTCATGGGAACTGTGTTACATGGAATACACGTTGGACAGCATTATTCTGGAAACATCCAGAAGCAGTATTGGAGAAATGGAACTTAATTGAGAGTTCACACCTCCTGGCAGAATTTAAGAACTTAAGACGTGGGATAAGGAGAGAAATGCTGGATTATGCAGCACACCCAGAGCCCCTCGGGAGATATAAAGAGCTTTGCCTCACTCAGCGGACTCTCCCACACCTGGGGTCAAGAGAAGACAGACAAGGGATGTCAGCTACACAGTACTTGCCTTCAACAGCTGATGGTGTTTGGGCTTCTTCCCTTGGAATATTTGAAGTACTGAGTCAATGAAGATGATTCTAAATATTTTCTTAGGGCTAAGACTGTAAACTTGGCTACAAAACTGGAAAATTTTCAAACCTATTTCTCCGTAACGTGGGTGTTTGGGATTTTTAAAAATACTTTTCTAGTAAATTGCGCACTGCTTGTCCACAAACAGCAGCCTAAGGCCCTTGGTGCGTGCGTTGTAAGACCATTTCTCCTCAAACGTCACTGAACGTCTGCGGCCAAGTACAGCACAGCATGCGTGCCCTGTTTATTCCCAGGGCAGCCGCTACCCTTATTCCCGCCAGCAAAGATTATGAGTCATGTTTGGGTGTCTTGGGGCTTTGTAAATGGTGGTAAACTGAGTCCAATTTTCTTTTTCCGATAGAATTGAGCAACAAAAATCATTGCTCTTGATAACAAAAAGTTAGAGCTTGTCAACGTGCTCACGAGGCATGTGACAGGTTTATAGGTCCCTCTCACAAGATCTTCCATATTTTAAGGTCCATGTTTTCCCAGTGCAGACTTGGATGACAACTTGAGTGATTCCTGTATTCTTTTAGTCTCTCTGGATTAAAATCATGGGCTCTGGTCAAGTTCAACTTTCCAATTCAAATCTCCAACTAAATGAAAGAAAATGTGCCAGTGATATGGTCAGCTAAACCTGGGAAAAGGGCCTAAAGGTCATGGATGAGGAGTGACCTCGTAGGGGTAGGTAAGAAGCCAACTTCCACTATCATCAGTTTGGTAGATTGTCTGGGGGGTGGGGGTTGGAAATGGTTCCAATTATTCCTCTCTCTGTATCCATGCCCTTGCAATGTGATGGCGGTGCAATATTGCAGCTCCTACCATCAAAGGATGCACTTGTTCTTGGATCCGGGCTGGCCTTGTAACCAGCTTAGGCCAATGGAATGTGGAAGAAGCGTCAATGTATGAGTCCTTGCATATTTCCCTTCACTTTGACCCTGACTTCACCATGTGAACAAGCCTGAGTTAGCCTGATGGAGAATGAGAGAACACATGGCCTGTGGTCAGTCAGCCCAATCGGACCAGTTGTGACCCCAGCTGGCATCTGTGATACTTGGTTCAGGAGCCCCCATATGACAAAGTCTAGCCCAGATGAGCTTGTTGATCTGCAGCTGACTGTAGATGCATGAACGAGCCCAGCTGAGATCAGCCAACCCTGGCCCAAATCATCAGAACCTCCCAGCTACCCCATCAACATGTGAGCAACAGTATATAGTTAATGAATTAAACCACGAAGGTTTGGGGCGGGGGCTTGGTATGCAGCAGTAACTAACTGATACAAACATAATCACCATAATCTCTTCATCATCAATAATCATCATTCATTTTAACATTTTTTTCCATATAGTCTTTCACCCTACCCCCGGTTTCTTCTATTATTAACATTCTGCATTAGTATGGTACCTTGTTACAATCGATGAGCTAATATCACTACATTATTATCGACTAAACTCCATTGTTACATTAGAATTCACTGTGTTGCACATTCTAAATGTTTGACAAAGGTATGATGACTTGTATCTGCCATTACAGTAGCATACAGAATAGTTTGGTTGCCCTAAAAATCCCCTATGCTCTACCTATTCATCCCTCCTCTCCCCCCACCCACCCTGAACCCCTGGAAACCGATGACCTTTTTACCATCTCCATGGTTTCGTCTTTTCCAGAATGTCCTGTAGTTGGAATCATAAAATGCATATCCTTTTCTGATTGGCTTATTTTAACATTTTCTATGTCTAGCACGGTGCTGTTTTTCCTAAATTAACTCACTTAACACTGCAGGGTGCTATTTCTTGCTCAGTTTACAGCTAAAAGAACCAAACTCATAGATGCTAAATTAGCTGGCCCACAGACACACAGCTAATGAGTGCTAGAGTTTGAGAAACTCGGGTCTTCCCTACTGTAGAGCCAGAATCCTTCCCTACCACAGGAAAAGTGGTGAAGTGGTGACGCGAGGCCACAGTCTGCCTACAGCTTTGTCTCATTTGGCTCACCTACTGTTTTAAATACCAGAAAAATTTTAGCTTTTCTTTTAAAAATGGTAGGGTATGGCAATTGTAGGCCTGGCTTCTCACACAGTCCGTCGTCTTAGTCAATTTGGGCTGCTAGAACAAAACACCATCTACTGGATGGTTTAAACAAGACCATCATTTCTCACATTCTGGAGGCTGGAAGTCTGAGATCATTGGGGCATGAGATTATACTTCTCTAGGGTCTTCACCTCTCCCTATTGTATTGGATCTAGTCCTATTCACTTATTTACATGATCTCTCTTTTCACTGTTCTCTCCACAAGCAATGCTATTGACCCCGGCTAGGAGTCTTGCAGGGTCTTAGGTCTTAGAATAAAATGGTAAGTTAGATATCTTGCTGCCTCTGGACAGTGCTGAACACATGGGAAGTCCTGAAGTCGAGTAGGAAGAACTTTAAATATTTGATAGGCTGGACTTCCTTAAAAACTTCTGCTCTGCAAAAGACATTATCAAGGGAATGAAAAGACAGCCACAGACTGGGAGAAAACATTTGCAAAAGACACACCTGATAAAGGACTACTATACAAAATATACAATAAACGCTTAACACTCAACAAGAAAACAAACAACCTGATTTCAAAAATGGGGCAAATACCTTAACAGAAACCTTTCCAAAGAAAATATATAGATGGCAAATAAGCCCGTGAAAAGATGGTCCTCATCACATGTCATCAGGGAAATGCAAACTAAAACAACAATGAGATATCACTAGACACTTATTAGTCAAAATCCAGAACACTGACAACAGCAAATCCTGGTGAGGGTATGGAGCTACAGGAACTGTCATTCACTGCTGGTGGGAATGCAAAATGCTACAGACACTTGGACTGTGTCTTATAACACTAAACACACTCTCACCATAAAACCCAGCAATCATACTTCTTGGTTGGTATTTACCCAAACAAGTCGAAAACTTATGTCTACACAAAAACCTGCACACAGACGTTTATAGCAGCTTTATTCATAACTGCTAAACCTTGGGAGCAACCAAGATGTCCTTCAAGGTGAGTGGATAGGGGGGCGGAGCAAGATGGCGGAGGAGTAGGAGACCT
>NC_138370.1:141213921-141243285 GCF_054177405.1 Leptonychotes weddellii
AAAAAAAAGGTGAGTGGATAAACTGAGGCACCTCCAGGCATGAAATATTATTCAGTGCTAGGGAAAGAGCTAGGGCCCGACAGGCTCCCTGCTCAGCGGGGAGTCTGCTTCTCCCTCTCCTTCTGCCCCTCCCCCTGCTCATGCGTGCTCTCTCTCTCAAATAAATAAATAAAATCTTTAAAAAATAAAAATAAAAAAATAACAGGAAATGAGCTATCAAACCATGAAAAGGCATGGAAAAACCTTAAATGCAGGGCGCCTGGGTGGCTCATTTGGTTGAGCGACTACCTTCGGCTCAGGTCATGATCCTGGAGTCCCAGGATCGAGTCCCACATCGGGCTCCCTGCTCGGCAGGGAGTCTGCTTCTCCCTCTGATCCTCCCCCCTCTCATGTGCTCTCTGTCTCTCATTCTCTCTGTCTCAAATAAATAAATAAAATCTTTAAAAAAAAAAAAAACCTTAAATGCATATTACTAAGTGAAAGAAGCTAATATGAAAAGGATGTACCTACTGTATGTTTCCAACTATCTGACATTCTGGAAAAGACAAAACTATGGAGACAGTGAAAAGACCAGTAGTTGCCAAGGGTAGGGGATAGGGAGATGAATAGACAGAGCACAGAAGATTTTTAGGACAGCGAACATACTCTGGATGATATTATAATGATGGATACATGTCATTATACATTTGTCCAAATCTATAGAATGTACAACACCAAGAGTGAACCCTAAGGAAAACTATGGACTTTAGGTGGTTGTGGTATTTCATTATAGTTTCATCCTTGGTAAAAAATGTACCAATCTGGTGACTGATATTGATAACGGGCAAGGACACAGGAAGTCAGAGCCAGAGATGATAGTGAATTGTAGAATCTTGGATGGATATTGAACTTTATTTGAGGTCTTTTGGGAGGGGGGGTCTAGGCCATTCTCATCTAGATCATAAGGGTCCAGGAGACCCCAGATAATATCCAAGCCTTTGTGTTTAGTCAAGAATTTCCCACTGAAATCTCCCATCTGGTTCCATTTGCCTGTCTCAGGCAAATGCAAACCACAGGTATTTGACCCTAATTGAGGGACAGGGTGTCCAGACAAAATGAATGTGTAAGTCATGGTATGTGTATTTTCCCAGCAGTCTCTGCAATTAGAGAACTTTGTAATTCAAAATTGGCAGAAGTAGTTGTATAAGAGAAAAAGGAATTTGTTTGAGGTTTCTAGATGAGGTATGAATAACATAAATCCCTAACTTGTACTGAGCTTTTACTGTTTTACTTTTAAAAATAATGTCTTCAGAATGCAAGACATTTTGTCATCTTGACCCAGTGGAAATTTTTATCTCAAGTTCTTGACACCGAGGACTCTTTCTAGAGATGTTTTAATTAGAATGATATCAATATTGATGAATTTTCATAAACCATTTTTCAGAGCAAATACAATTAAGCCATCATATTAGTTAGGATTTATATTCAGCTGTGAGTAAACTGAAACCTGAAAAAAATAGTATATTGATCACACAAGAGTTTATGCTGTCATGTAAAAGAAGTCTAGAGATAGGTTCTCCAAGGATGAGATTGTGATTCCATGAAGTCATCAGGACACCCACCTCTCCCATTGTCCTCCTCCTCCACCCTCAGCCTGTGGTTTTCATCTTTAAGGACCCATCTAGCGAAGGCTGCTGGAAATCCAGCTATGACAGGAGGAAAAAGGAAGAGGAAGGGCTAGTTACCTCTTCTTAATGAACCTCTTCAGAAATCCCATCTACCGGCTCTACTTAATACATCATTGGGCGGATCACAGACACAGGGCTACAGTAGCAGCAAGGAAAACTGGGAAATGTAGTTTTTCAGCAGGGTACCTCACCCAGCGTTCCCCTGAGAAAGTGGGGAAAACAAATATGAAAGGCCACCTTTAATCTAACCACACCAGTTTAATTTTTTATTAATTTTCTATTCGGCACCGTTCAAAAGTTCCATTTTTTCCCATATTTCATTCTACTAAAATTATTTAGTTAGTATTAATTCCTTTTGATTTGAAATTTACAATGGAAATTTCATTCACTCCTATGTTTTAGTCCATAACTAATTTTACCAGATACAATTTATGCCATTGTGAGATTTCTTCTGTGTATATTATTTCTACCAAAGTAAAACTTTCTAATATCAAATACTGCACTTTTAAATCATCTCAAGAAAATTTTATTCTACTCCTATTGATATTGGGGAGAGTACAAATAATATTCCCCATGACTTTTGAAATCTCAGAATGTTTAAAATTACAATTCTTACCCCCATCATTTTCCTCAAAGGTAACCACTATTAAACATTTCTTGTGTATCCTTCCACAAAAAGCTAAATGTATATTATATTTATTTCTCAGCAAATCTGGGAGAAAATAGAGACTAAGTTAGTAAAAGAGAACATTAGAAAAGTAAAGAGAAGAAGGCTACAGGAGAGACCCACAGAAGGAGTTTGACACAAAGAAACCCAAGCAGACAGGAAGGGCAAATAAAGGAAAAGCCTGCTCCATCAGTCCAGAAGGATTGCAAGGTGAGGATGGTGAGGCAGGGGTTGGGGAGATAGAAGGTCAGAAATGTGCCCATCTCCCTACCCCTGTTTAGGGAGAAAGTATAGTAGGTAAGTCCGGAGGACCTCTTGCTTTACAGGCCGTTTGGACTTAACTAGAGACTGTTAGCAAGGTAACCCTGTACTTTTGGTGGCCTCCAAGACAACACATAGAATGCTCAAGCAAAGAGGAGATTCAGTTTGCCCTCCTGAGCCCCCTTTGTTTTCTGTTTCATGAATGCTAGATTGACCAGCTGGTCTGCCATGTGCCTACCTTCTTGGGACAAACAGATACACCCACTGCCCCTACTACAGGCTAGACAACCGGACCAAGAACTGGATGGACCCATGGCAGGGACTCCCAAAAGAGGACGGGGAAGAGGGAAGACAGGGATCCTCTAGATCCTCTAGATCCTGAACTATCTGAGCAAGACTAGGGACTACATATATAAAACCCGCAAACATCAGCAGAGATGCCAGCGGAACATTCAAGGACAGGACCAGGCCATCCATACCCCAGGGAACACAAGCTGTACATGCCAAAAGTCTAGCACAAGGTCACAAGACCCCTTTCTTATAAGACCATGAGGTTGTGGAAGCCTGTCTTCCACACACTCAGGTACCACCTTGGAGAAGAGTAGAGGGAAGAAGGAAGAGATTTGAAATACTAGGAAATTATTCCCTGAGACACTGGATTGACCACGAATAATTTTAAATCATGGAATCAGGCCAAGTTTTAAACTGGACTAAATCAGTTCCCATTCCCCAAAGGAACTAGAGATGAGAGGAGTTCTTGAGGCAGAACTTACCAGTTATATTTAACTCCATAAACTTTCTTTGCATGTAGGATTAAGGAGAGACCATTTGTGACTTCACCAGAACTGGTAAATTCTTTAATAATCTGAGGGCCAAAATGTTCTGTTTCCTTCCATGACTGTTATTTCATGTGAGTCTCACTTGAGGTAGGTCTGGGGACGTTGTTACCTCCATTGACAAATAAAGACAAAGTAAGTGGCTCATAAAATAGGAAGTAGCGGAACTGGAAGAAAGAGCCCAATTTCTCCAGCTAGTTCTCTTTTCACTGGGCAAGTGAACGTGAGTCTCCAGATTCTCCACCAAAGACCAAAAAAAGACAGTTTTTTAGGGATAACGGACACATTCTGGGCACTGCTCTCTAGATATGCTGAGGTTTCTCTACTCCAGCCAAAGAGTAAGTTTTTGGACAGAGAAGGCCCCATACACCAAGGCCTGGGAGAAACAACCAGCTGCCCCCTCTCTCAGTGTTCTGTTCTCCCCAGGCATCCACAAATTCTGTTAAAGCTCCAGACCATGTTCCTCATTTCATTTTGTGCCAAGGACAATTTATTTGCAACTTCCCCAACTCCCATGAGACCTCACTGTACCTCCATTGATCTGATTTAATTAAAATCAAATCTTGAAAAAGCTCACACACAGTCCTTGCCTTACAACAATGTTCACTGTTCTTCCTTGCTAATTTACTGAAAAACCATACTGAAGCCCCATTGAACCCACTGACTGAAGACTCAACCATATGATCATCCAAACACTCATTTCTCACTTCCTACACTAGTTAAGTAGCCAGGTTCAAGTTCACAGGAAGCTCCAAGATCTCATGCAATTTTTCCAGGGTCCAAAGATGTGAGCTGTGTTTCCTTTAAGATGCACTGGAAACCTAGCATTGAAATGATGTGTCTAAATCACACTCTCTCACTCTGCGGGCTCCAGCTGCTCGAGTTTCATGAGGATGACTTTTCAGGGCCTTCAGATCTTATTTCACATCAAGCGAAGTCTGGTCTTGATTAAAGTTGCAGCGAGGGAAGCATATGGCAGTGAGAGAGACAGAGGCTGGGTAATGAGCCCCTGCAGGTCCACACTGAGGAAAGTAAGAGCCCATATACTGTCTGCCGTTCATTGAAGTTGGGCTCCAAATGAAACACGAGCTTGCACATTCCCTGTGTTTATATATTTGAGTTAATTGAGTTCTTAATTATTAAAAGTGATCCCAGCCAGGCAAGGGATTTAGTGAACTAAGTATTAAAATAACACATCATTGAGACAAATTTTCTCCAAAGTTCCCCTGATACAGTAAGTCTGGAGAGTCGTTGCTGTCATATATTTTTATAGGAAGGGAGGGGTAGAGCTGAGAGCATTCTAATTTCACTAAGCTTTTGCATCTGCAGAGTGGAAGAGATAATGCCTTTAGCTTTGGAATTCTGTTAGGACCAGACAAAACATTTCTTTTCAGAAACACTTCCATTTGCTGCGAGAACCAGCCATACAAAGAGGAAATGGAGCCTCTCTTCCTGTCATCAAGGCTCCAGGCCAGACCAGACCAGAAATTGCACCGGTCACTTTTATAGACATAGCATGGGGAGAGTCTTTGCACAGGGATCTCATGACAGAAGGGATAGGGACAGGGGTTTTGTCCTAAATGCTGAGGAGCTCTTTATGCTGTGGGTGAAAATACCTAGAGGTAAAGTTCCCCTGTTTCATAAATGTTTTGCTTTTTTTAGTATAATAGTTTAGAATATTCTAAAATAGAAGGATAGTACTGCAGCAGGGCACTCCTGTTTTTTAAGATGTCTGCTTCCTTTCCTGTTAAAACAATGTGCTATTCAGTCCTTTTTCCTCTGCACAATTTTGAACCACAGCTTTTCAAAAATGCTCCTTCTAGAGAAAGAGCAGTGATGTGTTTTCACCGCAGCCCATAGGAGAAACAGGTTTGGCCTGGTACCCTGGACACTCTACAGTGGGTTTTCTTTGGCTAACAGTGCCCTGCCTTCATGGCAACTTTTCCCAAGTAAAACCCCAGGATTCCTAGAAGTGTCCACAGTGACAAATGCCAGGGAACTGAAGGCCAGGAAACTGAAAGCCTGGGAACCAGAGAAAGGAGCCCCATCACTATGGGAGGAAGGAACAGGGCTGGAGGGGCGCATGCAGGGAAGTGAGGTGCTCAGCATCTTCAGCGAGAGACAGCTGCAACTTTGATGTTCTAAGGAGATTTGGGTCCTCAACACATTTATTTAGCACCTGCTCTACATGATTTCAAACTTAGTTCTCATGTAAACATCCCATTTTATCCATCAAGAAAGTGAGTCTCTGGGAACTTAACGGACTTGCCCAAGTTCACAAAGAAACCACAGGGACAGTAGGGATTCCCATCCCTTTGTCCAGAAGCCCAAGACCTGGACACTCATTCTACAGACCAAACAGCCTGATAATGCTGCCCAGAGGGTCAAGAGTGGGCTCTCCTTGAGCGATGGAGTTACTCAGGCTCTGCAAGTCTGGGGGCTGGGCTGGGGGAAAGAGACAAGGGGAGCTGGACAGTTTGGTTGCCACCTCAGAGGTACCAGTTACTTGATAGTTATTACCCACCCCTCTTAGCTACCTATTTTCACTCCTTCCAAGGCTTCCCCTTCCCTCTCTCTCCATCACTGCCCCGCCCCCATTCAAATACATCTCTCTCACTCACCCAATCACCTCTCTCCTTCCTCCCAGTCCCCAAAGGGAGCTCCCACCTGCTGGCAGGATAGCCTAGTTTGCAACAAGGGATTCTTCCTGGTTAGGGCCAAATCCCAAAAGAGAGAGAGAGGAAGGGAGAAGGAAGAGAAGATAAGGAACCCAAACCGATGCCACAGTGTCTTCAAGATGATGCCTCAATAGGAGCCAGCAGGGGTCAGGCGGTCACTTTAGGTCCTCCTTCTGTACCTTCTTGTTCTTGACACATCTCCCTACAAGGCCCTATGTGTCTCTACAGAAACCAGGCCGTGAAGAGCCCTGGCTAGTGGCGCTCCTCCACCCCCAACACAGATGGAGGAATAGCCCTGCGGATGAGGCTGCTCCTGTAATGTGAATAACACTCCCTGTGGGGCAATGGTGGGAGCTCTCACCACCTGAAAGTCTTTGGGGTGGGGATTCAGGGGATTGGGTGAAGTCTCCCGCCCCCTGATACGTGGGGCCGCCCTGAGACCTGTCCGAAACCTCCCAAGCTCTGTACCAGACTGCCTGAGCACAAAACAGCCCCTGAGCAAATTCGTGCAGACATGGGTGTGAGGACCAGTCTCTCTTCTGCCTGTCTGGCAGGAAGAGAGCCCTCAAGGCACCTCTCAGAAAGCCAGGACCACCCCCTCCCAACACTTCGTCTGACATCAAGGGGGTGAACCTCTGGGGAGATTTTTTTCTTTCACAGGAATCATTGCATCCTCCTTCTAAAGTTTCTGGCCTGAGGGTTATTTTTAAACTGACATCAACTCAACAAGAAGGCTGCTCTTCTAAGGGGTAAATGTTTCACTTCATGAGGCATGAGTGATTTCTGTCAAAGACTCATGGCCTGGGTAGAGTCTCTCTGGACCCTCCTTCTCTGAGGCAGGTTTCCAGCTTCAAGGCAAACTTCAAATGTTCAAAGTCAAATTGCCCACAGCCCAGTCTCCAGCCTTTATCAGCACAGCCTTGTATGTGGTAGACGTTTGTTCACGTGCTTAACGTGGCATGGACAGACTCTCTCCCTCGGGCTGCTTCTGGAAGGTCTGTCTGCTGGTCAGAAGGCAGAAGAGGAAGGAGCCCAGTGGAAAAAGTCATGTTCTCATGTCAGCTATGTTTCCAACCTCCCTCCTTAACTGTAGCCCCTCCACTTTGCACAGAGCATCAGCAGTGCACTGCTTTCAAAGTTTAGCCAGAGGAAAAGTGATGAAGTAAGTAACCCAGCTCTCTTCTCTCAATAAAACCTAAGGAGGTATTCTATTTATGGAGGCAGCACCATACTGTCCCCCATTCCGTTTCCGCATTCTTTGGCGTGGCTCCCTGGTAGCTCTGAGACATGGCGTGCAAAGCTGCCTGCATGGCTAGAATTCCCCCATCAGACAAATGGGGTGGAGTTGGGGCTGGCACTGAATTTAGGACCGTCTGCCTGGGATGCTGGGAGTGGAACTGTGGAGAGCACTTCCTTTGTCAGTCAAGATTATCGCCGAACAGGGGCGCCTGGGTGGCTCAGTCGGGTAAGCGATTGCCTTCGGCTCAGGTCATGATCCTGGAGTCCCGGGATCGAGTCCCGCATCGGGCTCCCTGCTCGGCAGGGAGTCTGCTTCTCCCTCTGATCCTCCCCCCTCTCATGTGCTCTCTCTCTCTCATTCTCTCTCAAACAAATAAATAAAATCTTTTTTAAAAAAAGAATGTGATTCGCGCCTGGGTGGCTCAGTCGGTTAAGCGACTGCCTTCGGCTCAGGTCATGATCCTGGAGTCCCGGGATCGAGTCCCGCATCGGGCTCCCTGCTCAGCGGGGGGTCTGCTTCTCCCTCTGACCCTCCTCCCTCTCATGCTCTCTGTCTCTCATTCTGTCTCAAATAAATAAATAAAATCTTTAAAAAAAAGAAAAAAAAAAAGATTATCGCCGAACATGGGCAAGAAGAAGCACAAGAGGCTGTGGGGCCCATGCGGGCTGACCACGCCCTCCAAAGGTCTTGGTTGATAGACAGGCTTCATGTTTTGCCTCCGTACGTGGGATTTTGCTCAAAGACTTGAGCCTCACCCACACTTATTTATAACTCAATTTTTTTCACTGTCTAAAAGCCTAAGGGAGTCCAACAAAATTCTGATTTTTCCTAAAGCTACTTACAGTACTTTTTAAAAATAGCAGACACTAAATTGTTTTATTTGGGGGGTGACCTTGCTTTGCTGATACCCTAGTTCGTGTGAAGTCTGACCAGTGGCAGCCCAGGATTGATCCTCGTCTTCTTTCCAATTGCAAAAATCAAAAGAGAACATCGCTGCTCTGGGTTACAAGCATACACGGATCTGCAGGTTCATGGGAGGAAGGGAAAAAATAAGCCTTCTTTTGTTTTCAGTAACTCTATTACCATGATTAAGAATATTTAGAAATAAACAACCTCACTTAAATGTATTTCTGCTCTTGGGAAAGCAGTGTTCCAACAGAGGAGGCTTACTGGGACCTTGGGATTATCTCCAAATGGAATGTCTTTTTGAAGTTTCTTCCTAAAATTCGCCTTGTTTTTCAAAGCAGAGAGCGCTCAAGTGCTAGTGTATGTTCCACCATCCTGCAATTGCTAGAACATTAACTCCTAAGGCAACTCTCCAGTGTATAAAGTCTAAAGCCAGACAAGACACGGATTTCAGAAAGCTCCATCCAAGAAGGCACAATGGAATCGCATCCAGTAATTAACAAACCTCCATTATCTTAGACTTTCCCAAGAAGTATCTGTCTTAAGATGTTCTCTTTCAGTGTGAGTGTGATTCTGTTTTGCTGAAATAAAACAGTTGCTCTGTTGAATCTCTTTAAAGTATTATCCACTGGGAATTCTTAATTGCAGGAAACAAACTGAGGGTTGCTGGAGTGGGGGTGGGGTGGGAGGGATGGGGTGGTTGGGTGATAGACATTGGGGAGGGTATGTGCTATGGTGAGCGCTATGAATTGTGCAAGACTGTTGAATCTCAGATCTGTACCTCTGAAACAAATAATGCAATATATGTTAAGAAAAAAAAAAAGAAGAAGAAGAAGGTAGCGGGAGGGGAAGAATGAAGCGGGGGAAATTGGAGGGGTAGACGAACCATGAGAGACGATGGACTCTGAAAAACAAACTGAGGGTTCTAGAGGGGAGGGAGGTGGGAGGATGGGTTAGCCTGGTGGTGGGTATTGAGGAGGGCACGTTCTGCATGGAGCACTGGGTGTTATGCACAAACAATGAATCATGGAACACTTCATCTAAAACTAATGATGTAATGTATGGGGATTAACATAAGAATAAGAAAAAAAAAAAAGCACTGTAAAGTATTATCCACTGTCCACTCGATTAGAAATGCCTTTTAGGTCCACCAGCATGATAGGCATATACCAGACTGGCAATTCCATCCCTCAGTCTATAGTGGTCTGAAGCATGTCTGGGAGTAAAAAGGAAGTAATATTGATTAGATCCATGTAACACAATTCATATGAATAGAAACTGAAATTGGACAAGTCCTCATTTCTTTTTTTCTTAAGATTTTATTTATTTATTTGACAGAGAGAGAGAAAGCACACAAGCAGGGGGAGAAGCAGAGAGAGAGGGAGGAGCAGGCTCCCTGCTAAGCAGGGAGCCCTATGCAGGGCTCAACCCCAGGACCCAGGGATCATGTCCTGAGCCAAAGGCAGATGCTTAACCAACTGAGCCACACAGGTACCCCCACATTATTTCTTAGATCCCACATTTTTCACTTTTGTGGCTTACAGAGAAAAGTTGCTAATGAATGCAACTTCATCTGATACAGGACACTTTCTACCTTGGGTTTGGTTTTGTTTCTAATCTGATTTACTGAAGAAGTATTGATCACAATGAGACTCTTTCATCAAAGCCCAGTGATACTAGCCATACTGAGCTTGTTTGCAGACAATACATAGCATGAATTCAGAACCCAGGAGACTATCAGCATCATCCTGTCTTTACTTAAAATGCTGACAGTTTGTTCATCATAGATTTTTTTCATCAACTTTGATTTTTTAAAATATTGCATTAAAATATTTTATTGCTGAGGTTTTTTTGGTACCCAGTGCAACTGCATTACTCACATCACCCTAGTCCAGATCCTGGCATGTACTTCTCTTCCTAAGGAATCTCAGAAGAGATGCAGAAGTCCCATTTGAAGAATACAGTTTATATTCCCTCAGCAGGGGAACGGCAAAAATGGTTCTGACGATCTCTTCTTACGTGAGGCTTTCCAGGAACTTTGACGATGCCATTGAACCAATGCTAAAGCCTTCCCCTTTCACCCAGCTCCACTGCATACTGTTGGACAATGCACAATTCTAGGGGACACTGCTCTCATCAGAGTCTAATCAGTGCTCCCCAGTGTTACTGTCAGTCCACAAGCTGTTGGTCATAGGTCCACCATTAAATAAAGAGCTTGCATCAGAATCTAAAGCAACTGTGTCCCTAAGCACCCCGGTTTATCCCAATTAATTTAAATAGCAAGACTTTGCCAATGAAAGAATCAGTACATTGATTTACAAGTTCTTTGAAGTTCTTTGAAGACAGGCACTTTGAGTAGTGGCAATCCCGATGGGAGGGCCTCCCTCAGATTGTGGAAAGCACAGCCGAACATTGACATTCTGTTTTCCTCTCCTACCTTCTTGATAGATGCATCTCCAATAGCAAAACCAGCAGAAAGATCTATTCAACCTCTCCTTTAATCTTCACCCCCTCCTCCTTTACATCTTCAACATTTGCAACATTCCCTTTCCTGGATTGGCTGTGAGGTAAAGGTTTTATGACACGGTTCTGGGTAAGAGAGAAAGGTACCTTACCCAGGAGGACTTCTGCAATCCTGATACCCATACACAATATTGATTTGTTAAAATTAAATACAAATAATGTGGATGCTCTACCACACCAAGGAAGAGTTTCCTCTCTTTCAGCCACCCGGTCACAATATCTTAAAACAGTTATATCTCTGAGGATGCCAGAAAAATTGGGGATTGAGGCCCTTTTCCAAAAGTCTGGCCCAGATGGTATAGAGCCTAAAGAGCTGGCTGAAAGCCTCCGTGAGAAAGGCGAGAGTAGGAAGTCCTTTGTAAATTTTGGTCTGGAGACTAGTATTTTGACTTAAACTTAGGTGCATGGCCATTGGCAGAAGGGATATTTAACTTATCAATTCACTGACTGTAAGGATATAAAGATCAACATTCTCTGAAAAATCTTCTTGTTAAAAAATTAAATAGAAAAAAAATTAATCAAAGCAGGCTTAGAGAATCCAAAATGGCAATCTTCATTTTTGACAAGAAACATCCCTGCTTCTGCGAGGTGATTTTAAAGGAAAGAAAATAGTTATTAATGTTATAAATTTTTCTTCCTCTCATGTAGAATTGTGGCTTTTTCAAACACTCTAGCAATATTATTCCGGTGAGTCCCTGCAATTTTTTAAGAGAGTTTCTTAGCAACATTATTCCATCTCCCAGGTGAAAATTAAAATAGTTGCTTGGAATAACCCTAAGGATTTCTGAAACTGAGCCATGAGAAATGCCAATTATTTGAAAAATCTTGGACATCTTAGAAGATCATTAAAGAAACCATCAAGTTCTCCTCTTCCATGTTTAAGACAAAGAGCTTTGTCTAAAATGCTTATTAACAAACTGAATTATGTCTCAATAAGAACTCTTAAGTTGACAAGATGATGGTGTTAGGTTGCATAAGAGGATTTTAAAATTAACACACACAAAAAAAATTTGTTCCCGCAGAGGAATTGCTTCCCGAGCCTTGGGTATTAAATGCCATCCCCTTTATTAGGTATAATGTTATAGTTATTTAACACTCATATTTTCTATCATACTCTTTGTATTTTATGCCTGGCAATTCTCCGTTAATTTAAGTTATTCTCCAAATTTATGGAGAGCAGTAAAACCAGTAATTAAGTTATAGATTCTATCGAAGGAATTGCTCTTTCCCAGCTTGTGTTAGTACTACGGGCATCCTCTCACTTCTTAAGCAACATTGCCATCTCGTGGCTAAATCCATAACATTTCCCAGGAAAAAACACCAACCCTAAATGGACTAAAGAGACCCAGAAAGCACCAAAGATTAGAACTGAATTATGTCCCTAGAATTTCCTCCAATTGTAGATCAACTTGGTTAGGAAGGGAGAAATCATCTCAAATTTTACAACTTTAGTTTTCCAATAATCAATGTTGTTTTGTCTTATGTTACCACCTCTGGCTAGTCAATGAAGAAACGTGGAATTCAGGCAAGGAAAACATTAAGAAAAAAAATCTATCGTTTCCACCAAAGCATCTCTATTAGACCTATTAGCCCACACATTTCAAATCCTGGCACATTCAAATTGGGATTACGTTTGGCCCATCTAAATCAGTATTTCTTTTCTGGAGCTAGTTTAGAACGTACTTTTCAACTTAGACACTGCCTTGATGAGAGATTCCATCAGGCTCTAAGAAGAAAAGAAGAAAAAGTGCTTCAGTTTTCATGAATGGAAGTTGAAACAGGTTCACTTCCAATCTTCTCTTTGGGTCATTTGGGACTTTGCAAAGTAAACAGAAAGAGCCAAATTTCTGTCCTCTATTCAATGTTTGGGAAAATCCCAGTGGAGGTAGGCCATCTGTGAGGTCTAATATTTGGATGTCAATTGCACTCTGTTTTAGATTTTTATCTAGAGACTCATATGAATAATCATAAAGATGTTCCTAAGTCTGAATCATCCAGGTGACTAGCTCCATTTGGCAGACAACCATGACTAGGCAAACTATGGCCGATGGGGACTCATTATTCTAACTCTGACTCTCTCAGTTACACACAGTGAACATAGATCTACAGGGTTGAAGGGGATAACTTAAGAGTTTAGTAAGAAATACATATTCTGACAACTCAACAAAGATGCTTTCCAAACATGAGATACAAAAGAGGACAATTTTAACCTCTAGGGAAGAAAAATAAAATTGGTATCCTTTTTCATCCTTTTCTTTTATTGAAATCTAACTGTATAGCCCATAATGGGCCATATTTTTATGTGTGCAGAAAAAAGAATGAATATGCTAAATTTCCATAATTTACCTATTACTAGAGTGTAGCCAATAATTTAAAATTTTCAGAGGCTTTTAAATTAATACATTATTTTCCGTTTAGAAAGCTAAGGATGACATAATATGTGCAATAAATTATTTCTGCAATATTTCACTTATGGATCATTAGAGCCAGATACAGACCAGTGTTTTTCAAACTTGTCTGCTGATATTAAAAATACAGATGCCCCTGGAGATTCTGATTCAGATACTTGGAGTGGAGCTCAAGAATCTGTCTTTGATAAACATGCCAAGTGACTTTCATCATCAAACAAATTTGGGAAATACTAGTCAACATTTTTTATTGAAGTGACTTAAGACATAAATATGATGACAGCTCCAACTTACTGAAAGTTTAAGTATAATTTAAAGAAGTGTCATTTCTAATAATGCAAATATTCAAAATTTTAGAAATAATTATTTGAAATTTTCATAGAGTTAATGCATTATATGAATCAGGATATGTCCATCTTTATATGGAATGCCATTCAGTGTTTTAATTTTGAATAATATCCATTTGTCTCTTTCATTGATTCATAATGACATTAAAATTTAGGTGCCTGTTTTTAAGAAGTGTACATGAATATGCATTAAGGATATTAACTAGGAAACTGAAACTCTGAAAAAGAGAGAAAGTAGAAAGGAATGAGAGAGAAAGTAGAAACAGCAGCAAAGGTGTGACATGGTCAGAGATTTAAGGAAAAACACGAATGCTAGAAAAACCACCCTGACATAGATATGGGGCTCAAGGGAATTCTATTTCATGATACAATTAATAGAAATGTGAAGAAAATAAGACAAAAGGAAATGATAAGCAGAGGTATAAAGAATAAAGATAGGGGCACCTGGGTGGCTCAGTCGGTTAAGTGTCTGATTTTTGATTTTGGCTCAGGTCATGATCTCAGTCAGGGTCATGAGATTGAGCCCCGCGTTGGGCTCCATGTTGGGTGTGGAGCCTGGTTGAAATTCTCTCTCTCTCTCTCTCTCTTTGCCCCTCCCCACCTCTCTTGTGCTTTCTCTCACTCTCTCTCAAAAAAAAAAAAAATAGAGATAAAAGGAGATTTCCATTTTAGACTTCTTATTTAGGAACTTATTTATTGGGGCAAAGTCTTAACAGATGATAAAATCAAGATTCTTCCTCCACATGTGAAAGTTGAGAAAGGCTAACTCCCAGTGGTCAGCAGCGTCTGTAATTCTAAAACCCAATACGTAGGTCCTAAAGAGGCATTTCCTGAAATGGGTCTTCTAGAACAATACCTTTACAAGAGTGCCATGAAACAAGGGTTCCATAGTGAAATAAATTTGCAGAGTGCTGCATATGACATTCTCCCCGAAGTTTCCCATGAACAGCAGATGATGAATGACTCTTCGGGGTCTGGCAGAAAAGATGGGTTCAACTCACCTTTTAACTTCTTTTTCCAAATGGATAGGGCCACAAGATACTTTTTTCATCCCACATCTTAACATCCTGCAGACTCAGTGAAAAGATGGTGGGCTCAACATGAAAAAACATGGGTTTGAACTTTTGCTCCAACGTTTACTAACTTCATGACTTGGGATTAGGTTACTTAGTAATAACCTGGAGCCTTCGCTTCTCCTTCTGTACAATAGGTTTAATAACACAGAGTGCTTGGCACAATGTCTGGCATGTAGGAAATGTCAGATTAAATACTTGTTACTAGTATTCCACAGAGGATTTTCTAGGAAATGTTAGGTCTTCTTAAGTTTTCTGTCAAATTATCAATATGAAGTATAAATATTGAATGACACTATCACTCTTAAAAATTCCAGGAGAAATTTATTTTTCTAATCAAAGAAAACCCGAAAGTTTTTCTTTTATTTTTCCACCCCACCCACCCCAATCCCTTTTTATTTTCAGCTGGGCAATTTCAAATCAAACTAAGAAAGGTCAGAAGTCATTGATAGCACATCAAGGCCAGTGATTTGTAGCAACAGGCTAGAGTATGCATACAAATGGGTCTTCGAACAAAAGTAACCACTGTCTAAGTCTGTTCAGGATGCTATAACAAAAATACCATAGAGTGGGTACTTTAGACAACAAACATTTATTTCTTGCCGTCTGGAGGCTGGGAAGTCCAAGATTAAGGTGCCAGCAGATTTGGTGCCTGGTGAGGACCCACTTTGTCCTTCACGGACAGCCGTCTTCTTGCTGACATGGCAGGAGGGATGAGGGAGCTCTCCAGGGTCTCTTTTATAAGAGCACCAGTCCTACTCATGAAGGCTCCACCCAAATGACCTAATCATGTCCCAAAGGCCCCACCTCCAAATACCATCATTTTGGGGATTAGGTTTCAACGTATGAATCTAGGGGGAGACACAAATGTCCAGGCTATAGCAACCATTTCTGAGATGAGGCTGCCTTTTGGAAAGAGAGAACTCTGGCTGGCCAGTAAGACTGCTCACACCAGACACAGCAGTAGAAGAGGTGAAAGCTGGTTTTCATGCCTTCAACTACCCCATTCAAAGGGGAAAAAGCCTTCCCATTACATAACCCACTGACGCTAGTCGCCTACTCAGGGCCCTCATGGTCCCTCTGTCCCTTGTCTAAAAATGAATTATCATTGCTTAGATTTTAGAAAAGGTTTTTTAACACAGAACACAAAGTAATAGTTGCATGGTGTCAACATACACTAACTTTTCCAGAGATGTGCTTACTATGTAAATCAAGGCATGACTAAGATTTTGTTCAAAACTTTATCAGGAGTTGTCCATCATTTCAGAATATCATAACTGACGCTGTTTGTGATATTGCCAATACAATGCACATTGGCCTGCATTTGTAGCTCATGACTACCTACAGGTGTAAGCATCTGATGACTTAATCTTATCATCTAGGATGGCAATACCGAAGCTTTCTTACTGAAATACATGTTATTAAAAACTGCTTTTCCTTTTCTCTGCTTTGTATTAAAGTTAGGATACTATACTCATTATTTAAAAGTATATATGCATTAACATTGAATTTTATTTCACAATAATCAAAATATTTGTCATAAAGGGGCACTGAATCTGGGAGGGTTGAGAGAACAACTAATCTCCTCCAACCTACGCACTCTAAAATAAAACTGAGGGCGCCTGGGTGGCTCAGATGGTTAAGCGTTTGCCTTCGGCTCAGGTCATGATCTCAGGGTCCTGGGATCGAGTCCCGCGTCGGGCTCCCTGCTCCTTGGGAGCCTGCTTCTCCCTCTGCCTCTCTCTCTCTCTCTCTCATGAATAAATAAATAAATAAATAAATAAATCTTTAAAAAAAATAAAATAAAACTGAGACTCAGAGAGGTGGAGTAACTTTTGCTCAAGTCCACAAAGCAAACTGATGACCAAGTCAGAACTGGAACTACCTAAACACCAAGTCCTCCTTCCAGCAACTGCATTGCCTCAATGTGATGACTATGTAAAAATACACAGGGGGAGAAAAATCAACCTCACACTTCAGAATGAAGTTGGTGACCATTAGACCCAAGGGACAGGGATGGAGGAGGTCTCTCCTCATGTCTAGCTACCAGCACAAGGGATAAGACGGTTTTTTTTTTAATTTTATTTTATTATGTTATGTTAGTCACCATACAATACATCATTAGTTTTTGATGTAGTGATCCACAATTCATTGTTTGCATATAACACCCAGTCCTCCATGCAGTATGTGCCCTCCTTAATACCCATCACTGGGCTAACCCATCCCCCCAACCCCCCCTCTCTAAAACCCTCAATTTGTTTCTCAGAGTCCATAGTCTCTCATGGTTCATCTCCCCCTCCGATTTCCTCCCCCTTCATTTTTCCCTTCCTTCTCCTAATGTCCTCCATGCTATTCCTTATGTTCCACAAATAAGTGAAACCATATGATAATTGACTTTCTCTGCTTAACTTATTTCACTTAGCTTAATCTCCTCCAGTCCCATCCATGTTGATGTCAAAGTTGGGTATTCATCCATTCTGATGGCTGAGTAATATTCCGTTGTATATATGGACCACATCTTCTTTATCCATTCATCTGTTGAAGGGCATCTAGGCTCTTTCCACAGTTTGGCTATTGCGGACATTGCTGCTATGAGCATTGGAGTGCATATGGCCCTTCTTTTCACTACATCTGTGTCTTTGGGGTAAATATCCTGTAGTGCAATTGCAAGTTGGTACAACCACTTTGGAAAATACTGTGGAGATGTCTCAAAAAATTAAAAATAAAGCTACTCTATGACCCAGCAATTGCACTACTGGGATAAGATGGTTTAGAGAAGTTTTTGCTTTGGGTTTGTTTGTTTGTTTTGTTTTGTTTTTTCACCTACAAAGCACTAGGTGCTAGTTTGGGCACTGAGTTTATGCAGACAAAGCTGTGGCCAATTCAGAGTTTCTCTCCAAAAGGCACACAGAGAAAGCAGTCATTTGTGAGGCTTGTGTTTAAGACCATTTTAAGTGGTGGTGGGGGGGGGAACAGACAAAACATTACTTATCTTGGGAAAGCTACATTCCATTAGAATTTGAACTTTTTCAATAGTCCTTCACAGTCAAGAAATCAAGGTATATTCACTCAATTTAAAATCAATAAATGGTACCCCTAGTTTTAAGCCCCACATTTAGGTATTTTTAGTCAGATGCAGTTCTTAGGAGGTCTGAATTTGCAAACAACCAGATGGAATAGATAAAGCACATGTCCAGATCGCTTCTATATGTAACATGTACATTAAAACTGTATGAAACATTCCCACAAGATAAACACAAGGTAATTACCATTTCTCTCAAAGCTGGCTTCTAGCCAAATCACTTCTGTGCATTTATGAAGCAGGAACATTCTGTCAGGTAAGTAGCTTTGGCATTGGTACCCAACTAAACCAAACAGGGCATTCTCAAAGCAGGAAAAGAGAAGCAAGCCAGTGAACTCTATTCTCTGAAATCAACACCATCTACGTGTAGCCTGAAGTCACTGCTACCAGGACAAGTTCCCCAGCCTGGGATTAGGGCTGTCTTCCAAACAAGAAAATTATAACACTCGATATTGTTTTCAAGCTCTAAGCTAATACCAGCAATTATAGTATTTATGATCCATCTGTAAGCTAAACTGACTCTATCTTTTGAACTCCACATGGTAAAGATCTTCCACTTAAGTTTCTACAGTTGCCATAAAAGAGCCTAGTATTTGAGGATGAAAACCCTGAAGGACTTTGCTTCCAATGAATATGATCCTAAACACCTATGCAATTGTTTTTATCAAAGTAATGGAATTTGTATCTATAAAATATAATAGAATAAAATAAAATGCAATATATCTGAGGTTACAAACACGCTAAGCCAAAACATTTAACTCTCCGTGTGGAGTGATACACAGAATTGCGTTTTCACATTATCTTAAGTGAGTTCTGAGGCAGGCACAGGAGACAGGCTCTGGGGAAGTTAGCTGGGGCAGATGTACTGTAGCAAAGGGACATGTCTGCTGGCTTTAAAACCCTAGGGAGAAAAACAAACAGTTCATGATTATGGTCACTTTCTTAGACTTTCTTTTGGAAGGACCTAAATGAAACTGGGGTGGTCAATCTGGGTTTACATCGATAAAACCTCTCAATCAGAGGCTCCTCCCATGTCACCCATGGGACCCACTTGGGCACCATCAACAGGAGGGCCCAGAAATGAAGGTGTGAGGTGGAGGTCAGAGATGTTCCCTGGGAGGCGAAACATTCATTTTGCTGCACAGGGCTGAGTGTTAAAAAGAGCATTAAAAAGCTGTCTAAACCATCCCACTTACTCGGCAATCCACATCTTATTGGAGAAGGGCTCCGGCTTCGAGATATCTGGAAAATACAAAGGAGTAATGTGAATGACACAGTAGATGGACCTCAAAGAATGACTCCCTTTGACATTTTATTCCTAAAACCAGCTAAATGGTTAGTTGTTCTGAGGCACTTTACAACTATGATGTCATCCCTGAGGTTGAGCAATGCGATTCCTCTTATACGTCCTGAAGTAAATGGGCAATCAATTTGGTTTAAATCATGTCATTCATTAAAATCTGGGCTCAGTGGCCTACATTTGTTTGTTTGCTTGTTTGTTGGTTTTAATAGTTGCTGAAGACTTTGAGATTGGATGCTCAGTGGCCATACTGAATTCAATGCTTTCCAGAAAATAATTAGTAGTAGTAGTACAATTAACCAATTAAAACTAAAATGATCAAATACTCTCTATCAGATTTTTATGTGAATCATGTCATGTGTCCAAAACCCTGTCCTATGAAGGAGGGTCCCTGGGGAGCCAGAAAAGAATCATTTTCCAAATCTCACCTTTGCTTTCACTAAGCAAAAGCCACCGCCTATCCCTACAAACCTGTTATGGTTCAGAAATAACTGACTACAAGCAACATCTTGCTCTGAGCTTTCAAAAACTTTAGATAAATAGGCACTAACAAAGATGAAAGCTGTTCTGGATGCATCAAGATCTCAAATAAGCCAAAAAACCAGGCTAACTAAAAATATTTGTATTTTATTTTGCAGGTGTATCCAATCACTATAAGAAGAGGACGGTGGAAAGGGGCAGAGAGTGGGCAGCACTTTCACCATTAATAATATATTTTAGGGGCGCCTGGCTGGCTCAGTCGGTAGAGCATGTGACCCTTGATCTCAGGTTCATGAGTTCAAGCTCCACAT
Organism: Leptonychotes weddellii; assembly: GCF_054177405.1. Classification (NCBI taxonomy): domain Eukaryota; kingdom Metazoa; phylum Chordata; class Mammalia; order Carnivora; family Phocidae; genus Leptonychotes; species Leptonychotes weddellii. The sequence goes on from NC_138370.1 coordinate 141,233,701, forward strand.
TGGGCGTGGAGCCTACTCAAAAAAAAAAAAAAAAAGAATGTATTTTATTCCCTCTAAAGTTTGAATTATTTGGTTCTCCTTGGGCACAAAGCAGGAAAGAGAAAGACGGGGTGTGAAACATGCATAAGGGCTTTGTTAGAGGGACATTGCCCACCAATAAGCCTTCCAGTGAGAGTCCAGAGGAAAAATTTGCCATGTCTGTGAGTGCTATAGGCGTCTAATATTGCTCTTCAATAAGCCATGTCCTCTTAGAATAAGGAGATTGTGACTTTTCCAGAATAAAATTCTCAAGATTTCTTTTTTATTTTTCAGTCCACTAAATGCACTATCCTTTTGCTTTTACCCACTGTAAATACTTATTCATGAATACGGATAAGTAAGTTATATTAAAATCTCTAAGAGCAAAAGATCTGTGTCAGATTCATGTCTTTTCCATTTGGGGCTATTTCCTCTTTCTGGATATTCCTCCTTAATTTCCCAGCTCATTGAAATTCCATCCAATCTAAAAAGCCAAATCAAGTACCAACTTGCCCATGAACCCCTTCCTCACTACCAAGTCCAGAAAAAGTCCCTACCTCCTCTCATGGCTCTAGTCCTTCGTGCCTCTTGTATGGATGATGGCATATACCACACTCAGTTACTTTGTTTAAATCATATTGATCTTCCTTTATTGAAACCCATTCAGGGAAGAGACCGTGTTTTCATCATGTTTGTGTCCCCCCTCTGCAAATCAAGCATCCACCAACAAAGGAAGGAATATTTGGTAAAGAGCATGCTGAAGTAATAGATGCTCACTAAACTCAGAAAACTAGACCTTATTAATGGAGGGTGGGGGGGCGGTTGTTTTTGATTTTGTTTTACAGAGGGAGTTTTAGAAGTTTATAGCTAGAGTTGCATTACTGGAGATAATTTCAGAGAAGTGGAGCCCTAGCTGTTGTTCTCCTCCACCACTCTCCCTAAAACAAGATAGAGCAAATATTTCAAGAATTTTTATTCGAAGGAACAGAAATTGTTAGCCTATCTGGTGTCCAGAGGTCTTGGTATTCAAAAGGCATGGACTAAATATTATTTGTTGAATAAATCAACAGTGGTGACTCTTAATAATGTTTTTGGTTTTCAGAAATGTTTTTGCTGTTATTTTTTTTTTGACAGAGGTATTAGTAATCCTCCCAAGAACTAATACACAAGGACGCCAGTGTTATTCTTCCTACTTTGAAGCGTGGAGGAAAATTAATACCTGCAATGCCCTTTATACAGTATTGAAATCCAGACCATTTGAGCAATTTCTCCAAAACTCATGCAATACGTTGAAGAGGAACCAAGGACCTGTGTTTAGGTCACTCCCATCCTCTGTTCAGAAGACTATATCTATTGCTCATTTTCATTCTAAAACAAAAATAAAACTATGAAATATGTAAAGTCTATTATTCTTCGAAGTAATTAAGAAAAACATGACCTCTACTTCCTTCTTTCTAGAATGATAAGTTCCTTAGCCCAAGGGAGCATAAAAATCAGTTTGGGGTTATTGCAACACGTTCTCTTTCTACATACAGACTTATAATCACCTCTTGTATAGGTGATTATTGGAGATAAGAGTGTCAACCAGAAGATGCTTTGTGTAAAAAATATTAGATATATACCGTGCTTAAACCAATACGGCTACGGGGGCAGATGGGACTTAAACTCCTGCTTCGACATCGACTTACAGATCGAACTGAATTCCACTAAAAAAAGAGAGAGAAATAGCAGTTTGTGAAAGTTCACCATGGCTTAAAACAATATGCATATCCTAAAGAATGAGAGGTTTTGCTGATATGATTACACTTGGCCTATTATTGGGGATCAATCAGCATGAGACACACTTTTCACATCTTACAGCTGCCCAATATTTGACAATAACTTTAGGGTATTTCTCAGATGAAATCCCATGACAGTGAACTTTGGAATATTCAAAGTCTCAGTGCTAGAATTTTGTTTTGATGAGTAAATTGTTAGAAATTACATTCCAGCTTGCAAGTGTCAGAGAATGTAAGCCCCATGTGGGCAGGGATTTGGGTCTCTTTTGTTCATTGCTGAATCCCCAGCACCTAAACACAGTGCTTGGGTCATAAAAACATTGTTGAATGAAATGAATTAATGAATGAGGGAGGGAGGGAGGGAGGGAGGGGGTCACCATTGTTGCCCATCTATTAACTAAATTAATGACTAAGAAAACGATATTCACTATAATGAGATTTTACTAGCAAAATCCTTCTCACAAATTTCCCTTCATTCAACTTTTTCCTTTATTCCAAGTACTTCCTTTTAGGATTTTCACATTTTGTTTTAGGAGTTTAAGCTGGGGTAAATGTTGGCGATATGCTTGAGGAGAGGAAGAAGGAAGTTTAAATGCCTATTTGATGTAGAATATACGAATAGTGGCCATTTCCTCTCCCTCTCTTCCGAATTGCACTACAGAGGGTCTACAATTAGAGTTTCTTAGCAGAAAGTGATAGTTGCAGGAGCAAGAAGCATGTTTTATGAGCTCATTCATCATAGACCATGTGTGGCTGTCAGATCAACCCAACCCAATTTCTGTAGGTTCAACTTCCATAGCACAAAATATTTTATTGAGATACTATTCACTCTAGTGGAATGTTTCAGCTGCAAAAACCCTTAAGTTCTTTTAAAATACTCTACTCCTGTTCTTCCTTATATTATGAAAAACTGCCATTAAAGCACTTCCCTATTCTCTTCTTCAAAGAGAACAGGAACTGAGCCCACCCAGATGGTGGCTTTGCGCTGGACTGAATAGCTTCCATTTAGAATTCACTTAATTCTTTCTAGGAGGGGCAGGATAAAAACTCCATTGTGTGAACTATACAGAATATCCAAGCCCCCGTGGCCACCCAACCCCCACCACCACACACATTAATACACTTTCATAATTACGACTCCATTTTGAAGGCTGCCCAATTATTTACCATGTCCAAAACATTTTACAACCAATGCATATAGGAAGCAACCCTCCAAAACTGTTGGGCTACTCTCTCCCCACCTCCTCTACCTTCTTTTTTTTCATCCCTTCCCCCTCCCTACACATCATACCAAGGAGAGAAAAATAGAGTACATTCATCGTTTCCAACATGGGTAATGGTCAGTAAAAATTTGGCCAACTGTTTTCCTGAAAGTTAATTGATCCCTTCCCAATGCTTAGAATTATAGAGGGCCTCCAATAAGATGAGCTCAAAGAGCTTTACCCTTATGATAGCATATTTCTAAGATGGAGGAACCAAATATGACTAGTTCCATCTTATAAATAAAGCAACAGACAAAGAAGTTACTGCCAGGAAATTATGAAGAATCATGGAGGAATTAAAGAAAAGAATCTCTTCTTTTCCAGCCAGTCCGTTTCCCCTCCTTTGTATGAAGCCTTATCAAGCAACTCTTTAGACTTCCTCTATAGAATCTCTGGGTTTAGAAATGTTCTCGAACTTGTGAATCAAACACTTGGGATGAATTGTCACTATGCAAGGCCACCGTACAAAAGCCCCTCTCTTGGTGACAGCTTCTCCCTTCATAATGACACAGTCATTCTCCATGAGAGCAGGCCACACGTGATAGAGGACCAAGGGAGCAGTGAAATCAGAGTCATAGCTGCGATGGTACCTATTTTAAACACACAAAAGAACAAAAAAGAGAAGTTAAGCAATGATGTAGTGTAACTGGAGGACATCAGTGTAAATTCTCATTTTCTATTATGCTCAGTCTAGATGAATATGAATCCTGATTCTGTTACTGAAGAGATGGTTGTGGGCTCTTAGAATGGGAATCAGTGATAACAAGGACCCAACATGGACTCACACAGAACAAGTTCTGTCAGACTAAACTCGTTCCTTCCCTTCTCAGAATTATAAGTTGCAGGTCAGGGAAACACTAGAGACGGAGACCATCTGAAATCCTGTAGGCACCCTGAAAGATTTCTCATGTTATCTTTGTGGGCAAAATAAGAAAAATAGAGGTGGATGATTGACTTAAGTAGATGGATTAGAAACTGGTTCAATGATCATACCCAAAGTGAAATAATTAATGAGTCAATAAGACCTTGAATTCAGCTCTCTCTCAATCGTTCGATAAGTAACATGTTCATCAATGACCTGCATGAACTATAGATAAACCACTCAAAGGCTAGGGATGGGTAGGAAAAGAGAAATAAAGAACAGTATCAAAAAACAGCTCAAAAAACAGGAACAATAAGCTGAATCTAATAAGACACAATGTAGTGCAGATACGTATGAGGTTCTATAATTGAGTCCAAAAAGCATATAGTTGCACAGATAGAGGCAATAAAAGGCTTAATCACAGTACAAGTAAGAATAACAGGTTTCAGTTGAACTCAGAATGATCAACAACAGTGTTATATAACCGAAAAACAAAAAACAAAAACAGAAAACACTAGTACAGATTAGCGGGATTAATAGAGAATAAGAATGGAAAGGGTATTAGTCTCTCTAAGCTGCTCCATTCAAAGCAGAGGACTACATCTAGTGTGGAGACTTAAAAAGGAATACTCAGAAAAGCATGGAACACAGGCCAAAGAAACTGATCTATCAGGAAGTCTCAAATCCCCTTTATATGGAAAAACCCAAAGCCATGAGGCCAGAAGTAGGAAGATTTGAATAATTGCTTCAAATATGTGAAAGGCTGTCAGGTTTTTTTGGTTTTGCTTTTTTGTGGGTTTTTTTTTTTTTTTTTTTAAGGATTAAACTTGTTCTACGGGGCGCCTGGGTGGCTCAGTCGTTAAGCATCTGCCTTCGGCTCAGGTCATGATCCCAGGGTCCTGGGATCGAGTCCCTCATGGGGCTCCCTGCTCCTCGGGAAGCCTGCTTCTCCCTCTCCCACTCCCCATGCTTGTGTTCCTGCTCTTGCTATCTCTCTCTGTCAAATAAATAAATAAAGTCTTTAAAAAAAAAAAAACTTGTTCTATGAAGTCCTCGAAGTAGAACCAAATAGTCATTATTAGGAGCTCTAGTTTCAGCTCAACAGCCTTTCAGAGGTACAGGCTACAGAGTGCACCAAGAGGCAACAATTTCCGTCTGATTAAAGGCATGGAAGCAGGAGGACCCCAGAGGTCTGTGAAGTGTGCAGATTCCATAAAGTAAATTGGGTGAACATTTCTGAGTGGTTCTATGCATTCTCCAAAGGAGAAAGGAATAAAGGAAGGGGGATGAAGAGAATATGTTCTGTAAGGAAATCAAAAAGCTCAATTGCAGTGTAATGTTCTAATAGCAGCTCTTCCATGAGTGGACACGTGTTAGGAGGAATGATCTGAAAGAAACTAGAAACAGGGCAATGGCAGGAAAATATGGCAAGCTAGAAGGCAGTTGGAAACACCATCATTGTGATTTGGATAAGCAAAAGAAATGTATGTAGTCTCTGTCATCCATAACTTGTAGAGATATTGGGCCACCACCACCCCATAACTCTATAGACTGAACAAAGACCAAGAGCTAACATTTATTGAGTGCTCAATGCATGTCAAGCAGTGTTCTTTAAAAAAAAAAAAAAGATTTTATTTATTTATTTGAGAGAGAGAGAGAGAGAAAGTGCACAAGCAGAGGGGAGGAGTAGAGGGAGAGGGAGAAGAAGACTCCCCGATGAGCAGGGAGCCTGATGTGCGGCCCATTCCCAGGACCCCAGGATCTTGACCTGAGCTGAAGGCAGCCACTTAACTGACTGAGCCACCCAGGCGCCCCCATGCCAAGCAGTGTCCTAAGTACTTTATCTGAATGAGTTCGACTAACCTTCTCCAGCCCTAAGAAATAGGTATTATTATTTCCCCCATCTGACAGAGAGGGAGCTAAGGAACAGAAAAATTAAGTAGCATGCCCCAGATTATAGAGCTAATTGGTGGTAGAGCTGGGATTTGAACCCGAGCAGCTTGATGCCAGAGCCTCAAGCCTCAGAATGTTCTCAACCACTAGCTTGGCCTCCTCCCAGTAATTTCCAGCTGTATCATAAGAGCCCATAAAATTTCAGTAAAATGTTTTAAATTAATTTAATTTCTTCTAATTTATATAGGAAACATTTATCATGTAAAAGTTGATAGAAATCTGGGCGCCTGGGTGGCTCAGTTGGTTAAGCGACTGCCTTCGGCTCAGGTCATGATCCTGGAGTCCCAGGATCAAGTCCCGCATCGGGCTCCCTGTTCAGCAGGGAGTCTGCTTCTCCCTCTGACCCTCCCCCGTCTCATGCTCTCTCTATCTCATTCTCTCTCTCAAATAAATAAATAAAATCTTAAAAAAAAAAAAGTTGATAGAAATCTAATGGACCTAGAGAGTCTCAAGTGCTAGTGTGCACAAGGAACACCTAGGTGTTTCTTAAATGTCAGATTCTTGAGGCCCACTCCAAACCTACTGCATAAAATATCATGGGGTGTGCCTTTTAAACAAGACTTGGGTACTTCTGACACAAGTGATATATCTCTATGCCGTACTTTGAGAAACCTGGCCTAAATACTGCAGTAGAAACCAGTAAAAAGTAATACACATTTGTATGTATGTAGCGCCTTTTTTTAGTGTTCCAGACAGGCTCCAGGTACTCACTAGTTCTCCCCAAGACCTTTCCAATGCATTCAATGGAAATGATTACATCACCTCTGAATCACATTTGACTGAGAAAGAAAATGACCCCAGGAGAGGGGTCGGCCCCGTGGCACAGAGAAGTATATGGCAGGGCCTGGAAGTCAGGTCATGTCTATTGATTTCCCCACCCAGGGTTCTTTTCCCTAAATTGTTTCCAGGAAATAGAGAAAAGGTTATTTATTATTTAAAAAAAAAATCCCTTAGCTTCTGCTCTAATGTCTCTTACTTGCAATCATTAAAAATTTCTCCATCTGCCCCAAATGCAATATCTAGGGGTGGGTCTAAAGCCTGCATGGCAAAGGCAATGCAACATATCTCCTGGATGAAGTCACTGAGGAGGCAAAAGTCAACTTCAGGAGGAAATGAAATCTTGGGATTGACATTCATGGCTCGGATCACATCCTGAAAAACAAAAAGATGGCATCACCTTGTTACCAACCTGTGACAAGAAGCTCTGACATCCAAAGGGGGTTATGTCAGGTGCGGGGCGGAGAAAGAGCACATGGGTAAAGACGTTGTAAACTAGGAAAGTCGCACATGTGCTGGAGGAGAAAGACTCACTAATGGGGAAGGAGGAAAGATGATGCGGAGGACAGATGGCATACTAAAGGCCAAGAGAATCCCCCCCCTCAAAAAAAACTAAAGCAAACACCCTTAGTGGGTTTTATTTATTTCCTCAATTCTCTATTCTGGGCAAGTATAGGAAGTGCCAACTTGTTCATAGTGTAGAATAATAGCAATTATAGTAGCTTGCCCTTATTGGGTGTTTGCTATGTGCCAAGTCTTGTGCTAAGCAAATTACTTGTTGTTTTTCCTCTCAAGAACTCTGCGGGGGTCATGGACATTGTTGCTCCCATTTTAAGGCTGGAAAACTGAAGCACAAACAGGTGAAGTAAATGTGCAAGGTCAGACAGCTAGTAAGTGGCACAGCCAGGATGCAAATCGACACCCACCTTCCCCAAAGCTGTTGCTCTTAAGCACTATGGTATTCTATCTCCAATATTAAGAACCCATCGAGAGAATAGAACTATAAAGGTCAGACTATTTTTTCTCCACATAAAATGTCTAAGAAACGGCCGATAATGACTGGTTCTACAAAGTCAACTGGATGCTGCTCCTTTCTGCTATCCCGTTACGTAAAAGCAACCCTGAGTACTGGGTGGATTTCTGAGGTGTTAGTATTCCACGTAAAGGGCAGCAGTAGCACACCAGTCCTACTAAGAGACCCAACACTTACGTTAACACTGCTTTGGGAATCATATAGATCGAGATGACAAATGATATAATCCAAGACGGCATCCTCAAAGTTACTCGACCCCGCGAGAGATGGTGTCAACGATTTCCTCATGCGGATCTTGAAATGCCTGAATGCCATTTTAGCTACATGGAATGCCTCCTGCACGTAAAAATGCAGCAAATTTATTAGGTGGAGGAAGGGGAGTAAAGAAATCCAAAGCAAGGAATGAAGAAAGAATACCCACCAAAAATTCAACATCGTATGGGTCTTCTGATCACTAAACACAGTTGGTCAAAACTAATTTTAACCTGGGAGAAAATACATACCTCAATTTTGAAAAGTACATAAACACATCTACGACTATGCACGTTCACTAATTTCAAGACAGTTGATCCTGGGAATCCTGAGTGCAAGAGGCAACACCATGCAGAGGTTCAAGGAAACAGATCATCTGTGGTCACATAAACACTTAAAAAGTGCTGGTTAGGGGCGCCTGGGTGGCTCAGTTCGTTAAGCGTCAGACTCTTGATTTTGGCTCAGATCATGGTCTCAGGGTCATGGGATCGAGCCCCATGTAGGGCTCTGTGCTTAGCAGAGTCTGCTTCTCTCCCTGTGCTCTTTCTCTTTCTCTCTCGAATAAATAAATAAATCTTTTTTTAAAAAGTGCTGGCTGATGCTATGATCCCACCACAATGTCATATTACTGGTCCAGAAATGAAATTATCAATCTGTGTTTATGTTATACAAAGACACATATCAAGTATCTGGCATGTTTCCTGGCATATATTAATTCAACAAATATTTATTAAATGCCTGTTATGTGGCAGGCACTGAGGAAACTCAGTTATGCATGAAAGGCATGGCCATTAAGCTTACAGAACTTTAACCAGCTTCTTAATGAAATGAATCACGGCTGGTAAACTTTTTTCTGCAAAGAACCAGAGAGTAAATGTTTTAGGCTTGCCTAAAATACATACAGTCTCTTGTCACATATTTTTTTTTTACAATCGTTTAAAAATGTAAAACCATTCTTATATTCCTAGCTGTCAGGTGGTATTTTCCTTAGAAATAAGGAAATAACAGACCAGGACAAGATCTATCCCACAGGTCATAGTTTGCTGAGTCCTGAAATAAATTAATAACTCAGGATAATGTTCAGTAGACTCTAATAATTCTGGTCTCATACCAGTGTTTCGTTTTCTTTTTAAATATTAACTGTTCTCATTTCTCAAAATGGACCCTTAGTATCTCAGTATGGTATCCACAGAACAAATACCTTTGCTTTGAGAATTAAGGATTATATATGAGCACTTTTAATCTGCCATCCTCAAGTAACTCACATACTAGCAGTTTAGTAACTTCTCTTAGCTCAATAAACGGAAGAGTTAACAGCCTTCTGATTTTTTTTTTTTTTTTGAGAAGGAAAGGAAATCATCTGGAAGATTCGGTGCAAATCAACATAGTATATATTCATTTGAGATAATCCTCTATTTATGGATACTTCTTCAACAAATGCCTGATCAATATAAATATTGATATATATGATAGTTCTTGACTGCGAAAAATTAGCCATCCCAAATATTTGTGAAGGAAAGAAGGAAGGAAGGAAGCAAAGAAGGAAGGAAGGAAAGGAAGGAAGGAGGGAAGGAAGGAGGGAAAGAAGGAAGGAGGGAAAGAAGGGAGGGAGGAAGGAAGGAAGAGAAGGAAAGAGGGAAAGAAGAGAGG